>NC_065591.1:46149726-46490083 GCF_024542745.1 Macaca thibetana thibetana
TGTTAGAAATGCAAATTCTTGAACCTCAACCCAGAGCTACTTCAATATTAGAATTACTAAGGGTGGGGCCAGCAGCCTATGTTCTAACAAGTCCTGCAGCTTTCATACAAAAGTTGAAAAATACTGCTCTATTTTAACACATCTCATTAGAGCCGCATATATATGTTTGAGGAAATTTTTATTCTGCGAGGACCTACAGGACCAGGACTGGATGCTGTTGAGAGTTTGTCACACAGTAGGTGCTCAGTTGGCTTTGAAAGTGCTTGCAATTGCCTGGCCACCATGGCTTAGTGACGTTAGCAATGACAGCCAGACTGAGGGTGGAGGCATGGGCCTTTCTGCATCCTTTGCAGCAGGCCTCCTCCTCTAGTCTTGCACCTTCTTGTTGAAAAAAAGTTTATGATTTTTCATTCATTTCTTTCACAAAAATTTATTGAGTGCCTACCAGAGACGAGACACCACTAAATATGAGAATACAATGACTAGTAAAACGCCGACTCTATCCTCATGGGGCTTACAGGCTAGTACAGGAGACACATACTCGTCAAATAAAAAAGGTCAACTCAAAGTGGCATTTGCATGTATTAGCTTATTTAATTGTCACAAGTACCCTAAAAGTGGGTAGTGGTGTCTCCTGTCTACCAACGAGGAAGTGAATAAAGAAAGGTGAAATACCTTGCCCAAGTTAATTTTGCACATAGCAGAGATGAAGTTTCAACCCTGCAGGCATTTGTTCCTGCTCTTAATCACTACACAATGCTGCCTTAAAATAATTACAGAACAAAATTATAAACATTGATAATCACTGAGAAAAACAGTACATAAGAGCACATGACAGGGAAACCTTATGGAGTCAGTGAAGGGAGAGGGTACAGTCAGAGAAATACCCTGGAAGAGGCCACATCTGAGCTGGAACCTGAAGGATAAGCAAGAGTTAACTTGCCAATCAGCGAGGCAAGGCAAGGGTGGGTATAGATGAAGCCTTTCACCATAGAGGAACAGCACTTGTAAAAGCCTCGAGAAGAAGGCCTGGGAGAAGTTGCCAGTGGCCACAGTACTGGGTTGAGGGTGGAAGAGGATGTGAATAGAGGCTGGAGGTATGGGCAGTGCCAGATTGCCATGACAACAGTCCTTATCCTTGGTCCACTTTTCCAAAGCAGTGTTGTCAAACCAAGGGTTCCACATGGATGGATGGCTCCATTGTGTGTGAAAATGTGGTTGAAGTGCAGGAATCTCATCATTCATCCACTCAGTCATTCAGAGATATTGATTGTGTACCTACCATGTGCCAAGAGCTGTTGTAGGTATCAGGGACACAGCCCCATTCTGCTGGAGCATATCCAAAGCAGGCCTGGGGAGAGAGGACTCTGACAACTGACATTTGCATTCCTTCATCAGCACTGAGCCTGGGCTGTGTGCTGGGTACTGTGTTAGGTGCTCTATTGGATGGTCTGGTTTGCATTTTAAAAAGAAATTGAAGACACATTCCAAAATCACAACTAGACCTCCTAGTGGCTAAAATGGACATCTCTTAATAATTTCAACAACCATTTATAGCTCAGGATTTGAAACATTCCTGAAGAAGCTGGCATTAGATAAATCATTTTGGACTGCTCCATAAAGTGAACTTTGCTAATAGAAAGTAGAGTAATGAAATGAATGTCTACAGACCTGTAATTCATTCTGCATAACATTTACACACTCCGCTCTGCTGAAATCTTGTCAAACGACTTCAGTCAGCAAAGTTCAGCCTGAAGAGGAGGTGGAGAACTAGCACAAATTTGTTCAAAAAGGCCTTCCAGAAAGCATTTTCAAAAGCTCTCTTCACTGTGTCTTGTTTTTTTCCTTTTGTTTAAGTTCAGCGGTACACGTGCAGGTTTGTTACATAGGTAAACTTGTGTCATGGGGGTCTGTTATACAGATTATTTCATCACCCAGGTATTAAGCCTAGTATCCATAGTTACTTTTTCTTGATCCTCTCCTTCCTTGCACCCTCCACCCTCAGTGTCTGTTGTTCCCCTCTATGTGTCCATGTGTTCTCATTATTTAGCTCCCACTTATAAGTTAGAACATGTGGTATTTGGTTTTCTGTTCTTGCATTACTTTGCTAAGGATAATGGCCTCCAGCTCCATCCACATACCTGCAAAGGACATGATCTCATTCATTTTTATGGCTATATAGTACTCCATGGTGTATATGTAGCACATTTTCTTTATCCAGTCTACCACTGATGGGCATGTAAGTCAATTCCATGTCTTTGCTATTGTGAATATTGCTGCAATGCCTGCATGTGTCTTTATGATAGAATTATTTATATTCCTTTGGGTATATACCCAGTAATAGGATTGATGGGCTGAATGGTGGTTCTGTTTTTAGGTCTTTGAGGAATTGCCATTCTATTTTCCACAATTGTTGAACTAATTTACACTTGCACCCACAGTGTATAAGTGTTCCTTTTTCTCCACAACCTCCCCAGCACCTGTTATTTTTTTACTATTGACTAATAGCCATTCAGACTGGTGTGAGATGGTATCTCATTGTGGTTTTGATTTGCATTTCTTTAATGATCAGTGGTGCTGAGCTTTTTTTCATATGCTTGTTGGCCACATGTATGTCTTCTTTTGAAAAGTGTCTGTTCATGCCTTTTGCCCACTTTTTACCACGTTTGTTTTTTTCTTGTAGATTGGTTTAAGTTCCTTATAGATGCTGGATATTAAACCAGATGCATAGTTTGAAAATATTTTCTTCTATTCTGTAGGTTGTCTGTTTACTCTGATAGTTTATTTTGCTGTGCAGAAGCCCTTTAGTAACTAAAATTAGATCTCATTTGTCAATTTCTGCTTTGTTGCATTTGCTTTTGGCACCTGTCATGAAATCTTTGCCTGTTCTCATGTCCAGAATGGTATTGCCTAGGTTGTCTTCCAGGGTTCTTGTGGTTTTGGGTTTTACATTTAAGTCTTTAATCCATCTTGAGTTGAATTTTGTATATGGTGTGAGAAAATGGTCCAGGTTCAATCTCCTGCACATGGCTAGTCAGTTATCCCAAAACCATTTATTGAATAAGGAGTCCTCTCTCCATTGCTTGTTTTTGTTAGCTTTGCCAAAGATAAATGGTTGAGGGTGTGCAGCCTTATTTCTGGGTTCCCTATTCTCTTCCATTGGTCTGTGCATCTGTTTTGTACCAGTACCATGCTGTTTTGGTTACTGTAGCCCTGCAGTATAGTTTGAAGTCACGTAATATGTTGTCTCCAGCTTTGTTCTTTTTGCTTAGGATTGCTTTGGCTATTGGGGCTCTTTTTTGGTTCCATACGAATTTTAAAATAGTTTTTTCTAGTTCTGTGAAGAATGTCATTGATAGTTTGATAGGATTAGTATTGAATTTGTAAATTATTTTGGGCAGTATGGCCATTTTAACAATATTGATTCTTCCTATCCATGAGCATTGCAATGTTTATCCATTTGTTTGTCATCTCTGATTTCTTTTAGCAGTGTTTTACAGTTATTGAAGAGATTTTTTGCCTCCTTGGTTAGCTGTATTCCTAGGTATTTTATTCTTTTGTGGCAATTGTGAATGAGATTGTGTTTCTGATTTGGCTATCAGCTTAATAGCTGTTGGTGTATAGGAATGCTAGTGATTTTTGTACATTTATTTTGTAATCTGAATATGTTACTGAAGTTATCAGCTTAAGGAACTTTTGGGCTGAAAGTATGGGGTTTTGTACTTATAGAGTCACGTCATTTGCCAACAGGGATAGTTTTACTTCCTCTCTTCCTTTTTGGATGTGCTTTATTTCTTTCTCTTGCCTTATTGCTCTGGCCAGGACATTGAATACTATGTTGAATAGGAATGGTGAGAGAGGACATCCTTGTCTAGTGCCGGTTTTCAAGGGGAATGATTCCAGCTTTTGCTTATTTAGTATGATGTTAGCTGTGGGTTTGTCATAGATGGCTCTTACTATTTTGAGGTATGTTCCTTTAATACTTAGTTTGTTGAGAGTTTTTAACATGAAGTATTGATTTGGCATCAATATGTAGATACAACTGAAACTGTGACATCTTGGTTTCTCATTGCACACAGGATAAAAATCAAATTCCTTTGCTTTGTCTATAAGGTCCTACATAACATGGAAGTCCCCCATATCTGATACTACCACTCTCCTCACTCCTCCAAACCAACATTTTCTGGGCACCTCAGATAAGTCAAATTCATTCCCACCACAAAGCCTTTTTTATTGCTATTCCACTGCCTAAAAGGCTATTTCCTAAGATTCTCACATGGCTGGTTCTGATTCTTAATGTCACAGCTCAAATATCACCTCCTCGGAGAGACTTTTGCTAATCACCGTAAGGTTCCTCACCTTTAGCACTCACCACTCTCTGAAATTTTCTTGCTCTTTAAATTATTTTTTCTTGAATCTGTCTCCCCCTACTGAAATACAAGCACCATTTAGAGCAAGGTCCATGCTGTATCTTCAGTTTGAACACTTTGACCTTGGAAGCTAAGTGTGTAAGATGCAATGCCTGGGTTCCTGAATCACTGGTTGGAGGAGAGCTGCCAGGTGATAATGAACAACTATTTTTGGATTTCAAATGAGATTTGGCAGCTTGTCTGTTACATCAGCAAACATATCCTTAGCTAATCCAATACTTTTTGACCATTTCTATCAGGTTTTTAGAACTTGTTGGATTGATTGGTAGAAGTCTTTTGTATTCTGGATAGAAATATTTTCTCTGTTACACAAGTTGCAAATATTTTCTCTAGGTCTGTCACTCAACTTCGAACTTTCTTTATGGTGTCTTTGTTGTACAGACATTCACAATTCTTAGCTAGTCAAATCTGTCAGTCTTTTGTATCATATTATAGAGTCTGTTATATGCTAAGAAGGGTTTTCTCTATACCAAGCTTATGAAAGATACTCTCCGAAGTTTCCTTCTGGTTCTTCTATTTTCCAGCTATGATTATTCTTATATATTTTATAGATATTTTTGTTATAAGCACCTTTTCTCCATTGGTTACCTAACTAGGTAATGCTAATATATAGGAAGGTTGCTATTCTGTATTCAGTACCTTAAGTACAAATTCTTAAAAGTCAGTCTTCTTAGTTCAGCCAAACAATTTTATCATCCTCAAATAATTATAATTTTGGCTCTTTCCCTCCAATATTTGTATCTCTCATTTCTTTATCTTATCTTACTGCTTTGGCTAAGACTCCAACACCACCTTGATTAATCCCAGGGTTAGTAGGTGTCCTTATACTTTTCTTATCTTTACTAGTGAGGCCTCTGTTATTATACTATTAAATGTGATGTTTGCTCCCTTCTTATGCTCTTTATATTTTAAAACCCTCCTTCTCTTCAAAACTTACTAAAACCTTTAATTAGAAAAAGATGTTGAATTTAGTAAAATCTGTTTCAGCACTCAAAGAGAAAGTCATATGGTTTTTCTCCTTTAACCTATTAGTAAAATGAATTCATTAACAGACTTCCTAATGTTAAGCAATATCTGCTTTCCTGGAACAAAACTTTACTCTGTCATGGTATGTTGTACTTTTAATACTTTTCTGGATTTGATTTGCTAATATTTTATACAGAATTCTTTTGCAACTACATTTATAATCATGTGTATCTATTTGGGGCCAGTGCTCTTGAATGCTGGAAAATATGATAGTGAAAATCATAGATCCTCATGAATTAGGTGGTTTATTAAAAGGATACCTTGGATAAAGTAACAGAATGTATAGGTGTATCTGAAGCTGATGGTGAATCCCTCAGCCAAGTCAATCTATTCCTTATTTTAGAGGCCCTGACGATATTCTGGAACTAGAAAAGAAAACTGCAACACATGGGAGATTTTAGGTTTGGTGAATTTAATATTGAAGGCGCTAAAGAGGTGCTCAATCATTACAGTAAAAGATAACAGAGGCTAAAGTAACAAAAGAAACCCAGACTGCACCCAAGTATCTGGGTGGGACTTCTCTAGCTGAGAATAAGCATAAAAAGGAAGCACACAGGAAGACATTGTGGGCATTTTTCCTCTAGAATTTTACAAGCAAAGGGAATTTCATCTTGAAATTTAATTTCTCAATGGAATCATGAGAGTTTACATTCAAATTTGGAATGTTTCAGATTATGTGGGTTTGTTGTACACATTTTGTATTAGCATATACAACATGGCTAGGCATAATTTGAGATGGAAATTGAATGTAAGAGCAATTTTTTGATAATGTAGGATTACCTGGAGTGTTTCTAAGATAGAGTGACCTAGAGTTAAGAAATGCTTTTCTGATAAATGCGTGAGGGGATGGATACCCCATTCCCCATGATGTGTTTATTTCACATTGCATGCCTGTATCAAAACATCTCATGTACCCCATAAATATATATATGCCTACTATGTACTCTTACAATTTTTTAAATTATGAAAAAAGAAATGCTTTCCTATTGCCCATGTCAGAGGCTACACTGCACACCTGGTCTGAGGAGGACAGAAAGGAGCAGTAGGAGACTTCAGGTGAGCAGCCTCACAAAGGTGAGATCAGGACCCTCCTGATAAGAACAGCCTCACCCCTGGAGGCTGACTTTGGGCTTGACTGCTAAGACCAGTGGATTAAGACAGAACAAAAGGAGGGGGGTATAGAGCAAGAGGACCCTTCAGCCCCTGTGCCATGACTCCCAACTCTGCCTGCTCCCTTGATTGCCTCGCCATTACCGAAGGGACTGTGAATTGGTAACCTGATGGGTCAGAGCCCAAAATTTTCAGTGGGGAATTTTTTTTTATAAAGTTACTTTTCTTTAAAGGTCAATAACTATAGAGTGCTCATTTCTCCTTCTTACCTCCAATTAGGGCTTCTTGTCTTCAGGGAAAAAAAAAAAAAATTAGGCCATAGCTTTCTTTCTCTCTACCTTCTCTGTATTTGAAAAAAAAAAAAAAAAGACATGATCTATTCTGCAGATTGAGACAGAGAGAGAGAGAGAGAGAGAGAGAGAAAGAGAGAGAGACCTCTCCAACTTTCAGCACAGCTGAGCTTGCTATTCTCAAGATTTCGATTTAAACTGGAGAGAGAAGTGGAAAAACCCCACTTCTGAATCTAAGCCAGACTCTACAATTCAGCTTTTGCCAAAGGCCCTGTCTTGTGCCAAGCACATGTACAAGTATTAATACGGTTATGCTTTGATTCCCTCTTCTGTTTCTGAGTAGCACATGTGTCCTCAATTGCATGAGAAGAGGTCAGGATCTAGCCATTGCCTGGTTTTTTAACCATCACAAGGGACCAAACATCTCCAACCACAACAGAACTAGAGTAAGGATTGGAGCCCTGGCTGTCTTTTTCCATAATCGGCTCTCTCCACTTCTGCATCAGACCATAGATATGCTTCGTTGATTTTGTTGCTCACAAGTTTCATGTAGCTTTATCTTCCTCTTTGTTGGGTATCTTGTGGTAATTATTTTTTTAGTTGGCTGAAGAACTTCCTTAAGGAGTTATTTTTTTAAAGTTACATGAGTAGCATACTTGCTGAGACTGGGTCTTGAATATTTGTTTATTTTGTCTTCACATAAGAAGAATCATTAAAATGATTACAGAATTATAGGGTATCTATTTTTTCCCCGCTAAACTGTATAAACATTGTTCCTTCATATTGTAGCATTTAGTGTTGCGGATTAAAAATCCAATAACAGCATGACCCTCTTTCCTTTGTAACTGGCTTATTTTTCCTTTGTAAAAGATTGCAGGATTTTTCTCTTGGTTAGAATTCCAAAATTTCAGATGTATATCGGTTCATACCTTGATAAAAGTGAGACTTTTAGTCTAAATTCACATCTCTTCTGTTACAAGAAAAAAACATTTTATGTTTCCTTGATTATTGTCTCTCCTTTATGCACTCTGTTCTCTACTTCAGTATATTTATTTTGTGGTTCTTGGACCTACTAAACTCTATCTTATAAGTTTATCATTTATTCTCATAATTTCTATCTTTGTATTTTTGCTCTGCAATCTGGGAAATTTCTCTAAGTTGTCTTCTAATTCACTAATCTTATTTTTAGCTATATGCCCCTTCTAAAAGTTACTGTCTCCATTTCTTTTTTCTATTTTGTTCTCAGGATCCTTTTCTGTTGCCTGATTTCCTCTATTTTGTGTAAACTTTCTCTTATTTTTTCGATTAAGTGTCTTTTAAAATACCTCTGAGAATATTCATTAAACTTTTTCTTCCATTTCCTACATTAGCCCTGTTTCAGACAGAAATAGTCACTCTGAATTCTCAGCCTGATCACCTTCCCTTGAGCTCCTGATTCTCCTCAAAGTTCTGATTTGTTCTTTGCTTTTTGTTAATCCTAAATGAAGACCTATCCTTGTCAAGACTGATGGCTGACATGGATTTCATTAACTACTACAGAGACCATTACTTGAGTTCCTCTCCAAAGCCAGGTGTGATGATATAGAAGAGATGGGTTTTAAGGTGGGCCTCTCTTTGGGTCCACAGGCTGAGTGCAGGGTAACCGACAGATGATCCCCTTCAGGCCCAGGAATGGCATCAGCAACCCCCAACAGAGCATAGTGTTCACACTTTGTGCAGCCTGGGGATGAAGGCTGTGGTCAGATTCTCTGAGTGAAGCTAGACAACACCCCAAGTCTTTAAATTTGACTCTTCTGTCTACACAATGACACCCTGCTTCCTACCTCCCACACCTAATGCTCACCCTAAATTTCCTAATCATTCCCATTGCATTAGGCCATTCTTGCATTGCTCTAAAGAAATGCCTGAGACTGGGCTATTTATAAAGAAAGAGGTTTAATTGGCTCACAGTTCTGCAGGCTGTACAGGAAGCACAGCTCCAGCATCAGTTTCTTGGGAGGCCTCAGCAAGCTTACAATCATGGCAGAAGGGAAGGCAAAGCAGGACCAGGCACTTCACATGGTGGAAGCAGAGCAAGAGAGAGAGAGCGAGGTGCCACACACTTTTAAACAACCAGATCTCACAAGAGTTCACTATCGCAAAGACAAGCACCAAGGGGGAATGGTGCTAAACCATTCATAAGAAATCCATCCCCATGATCCAATCACCTCCCACTAGGCCCCACCTCCAGTACTTGGGATTACATTTCAACATGAGATTTGGATGGGAACAAACATTCAAACTACATCACCCATATATACCCTTAGTGATCAACATTGAGTAACCATCTGGCTTTGGTGATTGATAGGCTTGGGGAGGGAGCAGGATGATCACAGGAAGATGTACAACCTTCCGGCCTGGACAACAAGGTGCGCCCCCGTCAGACTATGAGCATTGGGAGAGCAGAGAGTGGGTCTTATGCCCCTCTATTTTTAGCCCCTAGCACTGTGCCAGCACATGCTGCCTGCTTGATGAGTGACAATGGAAGAAACGATGCACACTTTCAAACCAACAGTCTTTTGTTCCAAATTTGATGCTGTTTGGCAAGTCCTTCTCACCCCCATCATTACTCATTCCCATGCCCTGGTTTGACCATCTTTGGCATAGACTTCAAGGTTGGCTCAAATATCACCTTAAAGAAAAACTTCTCTGCCCTTTCCTGTGTACCTTCAGACCTCATCATAACACCTGTTGTACTCTGTACATTTGTGGTATAGGCTCCAAACAAATGTGAAAATGAATAAATGCACAAATAAATAAACCCCCCACAAAACTGTGATCCCAAGGCAGAGATCACATGCCATTCAAGTTCACATCACTGATGAGAATGCTTCAGCCTGGCACCTGGCACAGAACAGCCAATTATCATATAACTGTGAATTGAACAATACACAGAGTATGATTATCTCCAAATTAGGGCATTTCCATATTATTGTCAAACTCTAGGAAATAAAAAATAATGGTGGAGTCTCAGGCACCATACTCCCTTAGATTCAGGAAGAAGAATGAAAGGAAATTCATTACTGGGCACCCTAAGACATGCCAGACACTGTAACAGGCACTCTCATCATCATAAAAGAGAAGATAACATTTATCAAGTACTTACCTACTGCCAAACAATGTTTTCAGTATTTCATATATGAAAACATATTTGACAACACTGTCAGATAGACACTAACATTGTCCTTACTTTTTAGAAGAGTAAGTCTAACTAAAAGGTGATGTAACTTGTTTAAAACTGTAGAGCCAGTAAGTTGCAGAGCTGGGATGTGAACCCAGGCAGTTTGGTTCTAAAATATGGCTCCTAATAGCTGCAGTATTCCAGCTCCTTCATACAGTGTCCACACCAACCCCAAAAGGTACTACTCCCCTTTTGTGTAGATCAGAGAACTGAGGCTCACAGAGTATGTAATTTCCTCGCATTCAGCCAACATCTACAGGTTAGACACTGGAACATGGCAGCACTGGCAGGGAAGCCAGGTATGCCAGTTCTCAATCAATGCCATCTCTGCCACACACACTGCTCCCCTTCCCCACCTCCCTGAAGTGGGGGTGCAGAGGGCAGCCTCTTGGCTGAGCATCACACCACAATCCCCAGATGCCTCCATGATATCGTACCAGGAAACCCCGGGAAGCCAATAACATGCTTCACCCTTGGGTGTCGCGAGCAGATTGGGGGCCTGGCCATGTAGACATTTGAGAAGCACCCATGATCTGAAGGCTTGGCATTTGAATGGCTTCTATTTACTAGGGACTGGCTACGGGCCTGAGATGTTATTCATATTCAGCATCTCTTAATTCTCTCCACAATACCATGGGACAGCTATTACCACGATTTTACAGATAAAACTGGGCCTACAAAAGATGAAGTTCCCGCCCCAGGTCACTCAGCAGTGAGTGGCAGAACTGGATTTTGATCCCAAGTGTGTCTGACACCAAAATCCATGATTGTTACAGGGAGGTTTAACCCCAAATTCACCTTCACCTTCCCCGCAGACCTGCTTTACAACTGTCAAGCTTGTAAGAGAGTTAGTGGGAAGAACTGGAAGAGAAGGGTGGATTTGGCCCAGAGAAGAGTGAGAGGAATGTCTCCAAAAAGGAGCAGGAAATGGTGAGGAGCGTTGGAGGGCACAGAACTGGTAGGGATGTGGTATAAATGTGGGGTCCTCCCAGTGCCCATCTCCCAAGGGAGATGGGCCAGAGAGAGGAGAGCAAAGAGAAGCATGTTTTAGAATGTTGAATGCACAGCCAAGGAGTCTGGTCCTGGTCCTGGCTACAGGTGAGGAGTCAGTGCCACTGGCCATAGGTCCTACCTCTGGACTCTATAGAGAAGAGGCCTCCTAGGTCTCGGGCTCAAGGTCAGAAATCACCAGATGTCCAGGCTTCCAGCCTCATCCACTGTATATGCCACATAACTCAGGGTCTGTTCAAAGGCTCCATGCTGGGGATCACAGTGGAGGCACAGCTGGTGGCTGCTGGTGGCCACAGAGGGCCAGCCCTGACTGGGACTTTGGCTCCCCACTCTCTTTAGATCACACAGAGTCACAGCCCAGCAGCACGGCCTTAAGCCAAGTCTGATTTTGCCTCTGGGACTGAGAAAAAATGAGCTCTGCTCCTCACAAAGGAAGGCCACTTGCCAACAAGTTGCTCTTTCACACTCTTTTTGGAGCAGACACAACACTGGGTTTGACCAGCTGAAATCCTTCCCTGCATAATTTTCTCCCAGGCGTCTCCTCCCCAGTCTTTACCTGGTGTAAAGCCTGTTTAAGATCGGCACACTGTGATTTATGGGCTTTGAAATGCCCAGCGTTGTGCTGCTCGCAGTTGGGGCAATGCAAGTTTAAGGCATAATTCCTGACCTCAAGGAGTTTGCAAAATCTCTGCAGGAATTAAACCCATCACAATAACACCAACAATAAAATGTTACCATTCAATTGGTGCCCATTTATCACATGTTAGTATGCCTTATATTATTTAACCGTCAAAATAGTATAGCAAAGACAGTTACCAGGACTTTATGACTTGGTGTTTCTGTCTGTAATGTGACAATCATCAATGGATACTGGAGTTGCAAATGGAATGAAACATCAAGTTTTTAAAATTCCTAGTGATCAAAAGATGGTAACCTAATAAAGTCCAAAACACTAAGAAAAAAAAGTATTTAGTTAAAAAACAAAAAATACCTGAAAGCCCTATCTGACCTCCTAAATTAAGGTGAATTACAGGCCAAAGGACAGAGAAGGTAAACAGTGTGTTAGAAAACACATGCACGGGGACTTCATTGTGAGGGCTTCCATGTATACATATTAAATAAATTTGTATGCCTTTTCTCCTACTAAAAAAAAAAAGAGAAAATGCATGCATGAGACCCACGCCACAGTTGGACCAGAAGGGTCTCCTTGGAGGAAATCGTCCCACTTCGATGGACCACTGCATGAACAAATGCCCAGGGACCCAAGAAGGACCAGGTGAGAGAAGATGCCAGAACAGCCTGTGTCATCCAGGCTAGGCCACAGAGGCCCGAAGCCTGTGGAGGCTCCTGCTGGCCCTGACCCAGCAGCACACTGCTCTGATGATCAGTCCGCAGACATCACTGAGGAAGCTGAGAACTTCAGCGACAGATGCAGGGGTGCTTGGTATGGGCAACTGGATGCCTGGAGGCCTGCAGCTATAGACCCGCTCTGTGTGACCTTGGGCAAGCCACTGCTTCTCCAGGCTTCAGTTCCTTCCTCTGTAAAACAAAGGACTTAGAGGATACCAGTGATTCTTTAACCCCCAGGTTGGGGGATTACAAATCCCTCTGGTAACTTGAAAGTTATAGATTTGTGTTCCTTGGGGAAAAGAATGCATACATATTTGGCACAAAATGTCAGGGATGTTTCCGCCACCATCCACCCTCCCCCAAAGGACCCCAGGTAACAACTGTTGGGCTAAGAGATCTCCAATAATCATTTTAGGTCTGGACAAGGTAGGTTGAGGTTCTGTTTGTAGGAGGCCTTCAATGCCAGGTTCAAGCGGGGTTTAGGCTCTTTGGCTCAGGCTGTAGGAAGCCACAGAAGGTAATAACTGAGAAATGATATGCTCAAAATGTCACCAGTCCAAGTTCTGTGACTTCTTCAACAAGGACCTAGGACTAAGCAAGCCTACAACAGACACAGAGATGCCCATTTGCTGTGGAAGCTGAAAGATTTGTTGTTGATCTACAGTGATGTAATGACCCTGAATTCCTAGAAGGAGCTCACTGAGCCCATAACAGCTCAATATATTCATCTCATAGGGCCCATATGCAAGCATGAACCCTAAGCCTTTTAGATGCAAGATGCTTCCTGGCTCTCTGGGCAGCTTGTGGACTCATATGCTTACCTGTACGTCCTGCTCAGAAGACATCTGTCACTAACTCCAGTCCAAGCTGCCAGTTGGCTGAAAGGGTTGGAACAGAAATTCAGGACCCCGCGGACATTGTGAGTTAGGTTTTACATCTCCTGCTTAAAACGTCAAGTCAGAGCTAAGGTCTTGTCTTAGTGGAAACTCATCTCTTCTTCCAGGTCATGAGGGGAAGGGGCCTGTGAGTTGCAAGAACAGATGCAAGAAAAATTCCACGCATAAGATGGGAGGAGGTCTCGGTGCACGGCTCTGCCTCCTGGTTGCACATTAGAACAACCTGGGGAGCTCTCGAAATATACTGATGCTGGTTTCCACTTGGCCAGGTGAGTCAAGGCTCCCCAGGTGGTTCTAATGTGCAGCCATGGCAGGAAACCACCATCGTAGGCAGCCTACACCTTTAATAAATCAGCTACAGAGCTCTAAGACCAAAAGAACCCTGATGCAAAGCAGTCAGCAGTGAAGGGCAAAAGCCATGTGCAATGTCTGAGAAAAAGCATAATTCTGACTTGGAGAAGGTTCCAGAAAGCTTCTTGGAAGAGGGGTCCTAGAGGCAGCAAATCTTCATCAAGCAGACATGGAGGTGAAGGGCACTCCAGAGAGAACAGCTTGAGCAAAGATCCAGAGGCAGGACAGTGCTGGGGAATCAAGTCCCTGTGCTTTTTCAGGGGAATATCTCACCAAGTGAACTCTAAAATGCATTTTAGATGAAACCTGGCCCCACAGTTCCTGCATTCTTTGAGCCTGATTGAAAATGTTCCTGACTTTAGTGCTTACTTTTTTCTTCTTTAAAGGGCTGTTCTTAAACTTGAACTGGAGGTGAAAGGGTGACGTGATAGATTTCTGAGTAATTTTTAAAGGCTTTTCTCAGCTTTTTAATTTGCTTCCCAGGAAATCATCCTTGGGAGGACGGCAAGAGAAATGTAACTGATTTTCTAGAGGAGGAGAGGAACAAAGGTAAGTTCCCCACACCCAAGGCCACACAGGTGGGTACCATAACAGCATCCTGTTACCAATTCTGCTTACGCTGGGCAGCCTATCCTTCAGCACATAGAGCCCAGCTGGCTGGATCACCCAGAAATTTGGAGAGAGGAGCTACAGTGCTATGCCGAGGCTAGAGACGGCAGTGACAGAAATTCTCCATAATTTACCAGTCTCATCTGTTCATTCAACCAGGAACAAGAAACTAAGAAATCAAACAACAAAGTGAGCCTGGCCCTGCTGTAGCTTGATAAATGGGGAATCAAAGTAATCTGTGTAATCTTTCAGTATCCAAAACTGCAGGCATACCAAGACATGCTTGGATGTCCATACCCCAGATTATTATCAGCCATTTAAAATGATGCTTTTGAAAAAAAGTTACTGACATTGAAAAATGCTCCCTCTGTAATATTAAATAAAATTACATCTGATGTCATGGCATTATGAATTCATTCATTCATTCTGTAAATGTGCCAGGTATTGTTCTGGGAATTAAGGAACTTGCAGTGAACAAAACATGAAATCCCTCATCTTGTCAAGCTCCCATTCTAGAGAAGGAGACAATAAAAACCTAAGTAAAGGACAGTGTTAGATAGTAATAAGTGCAGTCGAGAAAAATGAATCCAGAACGAAAGATACGGGAAATTTTTTATCCTTTATGCTTTAATGTATTTTCTAACAATTTTTTAAGAGATGGGGTCTTGCTATGCTGTCTAGGCTGGAGTACAGTGACCCAATCATAGTTCACTGTAACCTCAAACTCCTAGGCTCAAGGGATCCTCCTGCCTCAGCTTCCTTGAGTAGCTCAGGTGTGTGCCACTGCACCTGGCTCAGAAAATATTATATTTAGGATCAGAAAACATATATATTTTTTAGAGAAAAAAAGCAATACCAAAAAAGTGATTACATTAAGCAGTTGGCTCACAACTTGGACCTAAGCTGGGATGTGAACATGTGACTCTTTTGGTAGACTGCTGTCCTACTGCCAGATGAGGGAAACAGGCACTGGCTAAAGAAGGCAGGGCCCTGGTCTGCAGTGACCCAAGAGATAAAGCATTTAGTGAGGCAGCACCCTGAGTCCTAGATCCAGGCTTGGGTTGAGGAATGTGGCATTAGTGGAGTTCTTAGAATCAGGATGGTACTGACAGCAAGATGCCCCTGGTGCCAATATCCCCAAGCCCATCCCAAAAGTTTCAAATATGCTTGGATGTGCTTCCCTAAATAAGGCCAGGATTGATCTCTGAGCCCAGGGTAGAGCTGAGGCTAATGGAGGTGAGGGGCGTTCTAATGTGACCTTCCAGTGTGACATAATTACCTCTCACAGTAGGCAGATAAATCAATGACTTCCGTAGTGAGTACTTGAAAGTTCCATACAAGTTTCTGTTATCTTTCTTTTTGCCTTTTTCTGGTGTTGTTCGAGGCTAGCTACCTTACCCTGGCTCTGCCGATGATGGTGCATAGACCTGTGAGCCAGTGAACTAGCTAAATCTAGCAGGAGACTCGTGGCCATCAGGAGACAGTAGTCGGTACCAGAAGGACCATTTGCCTTCCCTTGGGTCCAGGACACCCCCAAGGATGTTCTAACTCCAGGTGCACCTTTCTTCCTCCTTCCTGGAAGGGCACCATAACACAGAGGGCAGAACAGGTCTAAAATGTGGTTTGCCCCTCCCTTAGTCATGTGATCATGGACAAGCTATTTAACCACTCTGGGATCCTGTTTTCTCATCTGTAAACTGGGAGTTTCCCCACCTCAAGCAGTCTTTGAGAGAATGAAAGCACCTTGACAGAGGGCCTGGCACCCTACAGGGGCTGGGTAATTGTAACTGTTGCTGTTAGCATTATTATCTGCCTTCCTGTTCTCAGAGCAGCCTGGCATCCAGCACAGGCTTTTCTCCACCTGAACCCCAAATAAAGTCTCCCTCCATCCTTTCTTGTTGTGCCCTCGGACCACACCACTTGTGGGGACAATAGTCTCAAGAGTGAGTCCACATGGATTCGGTTTTGAGGAAAGAAGTTTGGAAGTTTTCCTAGGTCTGGGTCAGCCCAAGCCTACCAATTCTTCTCTGCTCTCTGCTGCCCCCTGTTGGTTCCAAGCCTGAAGAGCCAGTTGCCCGCTCGTCCAGTGTTACACCTCCTGTGGAAATGAGAGTGAGAGAAGAGAAACTGTAAGCAGTTTAAAGAAGACAATTAGCAAACAAAAAACTAGAGATTTGTAGACACACATCCCTGAGCCTGTCCTGCTCTGCCATTGGGATACTAATGGCTCAGGTGCCCCTGTGATCTGAGGCTTTGACAAAAAAATGGCAACCAGTCTTTGCTTTTTACCCATTTGGGTGGGGGTGGGATGGGGGGGGGGGGGGGTCCTTACTGTATCTCTAAAGAAAATGAATTTGAGAAAGTTCTGCAAAAACCTGGCAGGAGGATTATCCTTTTCCCGATTCTCAGGCCTATATCAGGCATTACTAAACAATTACTTCATTTCTTTGCTGCTGAGTGAAGACCCAGCCTCAGAATCCTTCTCACTACAGCTGTACTTCTAGCAGCCAGTCGTAGTCATTGGTCAGAGTTGGTGCACAAGAGCTGAGGCCTGCAGCCAGAGAGAGGATGCGAATCAAAGCTTCGTGCTGTGTGCCTGCTCTTGTGTCAGCTTTCTCCAAGTGGCCTGGATACTTCATAGCTACAATAGGGCAGCACTGGGCTTCAGTTCTCAAAATATACAATCGTTCCTCGGTATCCACAGGGTTCCAGGGCTCCCTGCAGAAACCCATATCTGTGGACGCTTAACTCCCTTAAATAAAATGACATACTATTTGCATATAACCTATGCATATGCTCTCATATGCGTTAAATTATCTCAAGATTATTTATAATACCTAATACAATGTAAATGCTACGTAAATAGTTGTTAAATTTTTACTGGCTTTTATTTGTATTATTATTATTGTTTTATTGTTCTTTTCCTTCAAGTAGTTTCAATCCTTGGTTGGTCGAATTCGAGGGTACAGAACCCATGAATATGAAGGGTTGACTGTATTAGCTATTTTATTTAGAAAATCTATAAAATTGGGACTTAAAAAGCATCACTGAGCCATAGGGTGTGCTGGTATTTTCTTGAGGGAGCAGAAAAGATTGCTGGTAGGCAGGAGTATTGCCCAGGCTGACTCACCTGAGAATGGCAAATAAGTGGGTACTTGGATGATATTAAGTTATGTATTTTCCTCCAGTATCTCTTGTTATTCCCTTGGAGCTGCTAAACTGGACCATGAGGCACCTGTTGCCTCCTGATTGGGTGATTACAGCAGAAGAGAGCAGAGTTGTAGAGCTTAACACTTGGTATTTAAGGCTGCAAAACCTTTCCGGACTCTTGAGCTCCAAGACCTGGGCTTTTGAGCTTCAGATGCCTGAGTCCTGGAAGCAACCTGGGCATGAAGTTGATGCTGTAAACAACAGACCTGTAAGAAACTGTGACCAGTCTGAACCGCTCCTTATCACTCCCCAGACGAAATAAGAATTGCAAGTGTTGTTGTGAGAGGAGGAGGGACAAGCAAAGCAATGATCTCCAAGGCAGGGAGACCCCTGAGGAGGAAGCCTGCACACTGTCCATCCCCAACCCCTGGTCCAGCCAGGCCCCAGGGCAGGATAAGTTGGGCATTTGAGAACAGATGAGACTGAGGCTCACTTCCTGGGTAAAGCCTGGGCAGGTGACAAATCTGACTGAAGTTTACTTCCCAGAACCCAGTAGAGAAAGGAAAGTTAAGCAGAAATGGTTGCAAGAAATGTGACCTTCTGGATTTTTGTATAACACCTGGGAGAAATCTAATCTCGGTCAATTTAATAAGATATTATTTAGTCCGGTGTTTCACTACCTCTCATCCCTTGTGGTGGTGGTTTTCTTTTATTCTGTTTGAGGTTGTCAATGCATGGAGGAGGGAGGGGAAATATGTTCTTGATCATCACCTGTCCCCTTGTCATCCACAGAGCCGTCCTGGCCTGCCTGGTCTCTAGGCATTAGTTCGCATAAAGGGCTGCTCTAGTTACCTTGACCCACGGCCTGCTGAGTCTCCGTGTCCTCATGCACAAGACCACATTCTATTGCTTTTCATGCTTTGTGTGGGCATGGGAGGACCCTGGGAGACTTCTACTTATTGCTAACTCACAGTGTTAGCTTAGGCAAATTACATAATTAGATAACTTATCCATAACTCAGTCTCCTCATCTGTAAAATGGGTATAATAGTAGTACTTAGTTCATAGGGCTGCTACGAGGATTAAACAAGTTAACATATGTTAAGCGTCTAGAACACTACAAATGTGTCAGTTTATATTATTATTTGCTACTATTAATAAAGGGTTGAATGTAAAAATGGCTCTATATACAAACACGAAATATTTAATACTCATCACAGGTATTCTGATGTGCCTTCCTGGGTAGGAGAAAAAAGGAAGAGTTACAACCAGGGCTTTAGGAACAGCACATCATACTGGAGTGCTGATATTCTAAATCAGAACCAACAGAGGAGTCCTGGAGTTGCCTCTGTGCCAGGCATGACCCCTTCAATTGCTAGATGGTAAAGAGCAAGTCTTGGAACGAAAGGGCAGGTGGCCAAGGCAACAGGTGGAGTGGGAGGGGTGGGGACCTCCAGGGGATCAGGGTACTGGCTCTTTAACCAACCAATGTTACAGCACTTTACTCTTTTAGCAACCAGTATTGCCTTACCAGTCTGAGCTGGCTGACTCGCCCCCATGCTCCAGACCTGGACATACCCACAGTAGCATCCTATGCATGTGAGTATCATTCCTTTATTGTCATGAGACTGGACCCACTCAGGTGAGAGTAGGAAGAGTGAGGAGTGGGCAGAGGGGCTTGTTTGGCTGCCCCTTGGCTGGTTGCTTAGCCAGGGCACCTAGGAAAGAAAGGGCATAGGCTCGAATCTAGTTAATACCAGATGTCCTGCCTGACCAAGCACCTTGAAGCCAGTTTACATGTCCTCTTTGTGCAGGGTCAGCATCCACTATGAATAGCCTCCTGGAAACCAGGCTCTGTCCTAGGCCAATCCAGATTCAGCTAGCCTTACCCTACATATATAGCTCCTGGATTCTGCAATCCTCAGACTCTCTGCCTGGCCTGATGCCTGAGGAACTTCACTGGCTAAGCCTTACTTTCTGCACATGGATTTCTATCTACAATGGTCCCTTGGGTCATATCTGCTTCTGGAGCAATGTCTCAGCCTGACAGCAAATAAGTATTATCTATTGTGCCAAGTTATTGGAAGCACCCACCTAGAATTCCATGCTTGAAAAGTGGCCCACTTGGAGGCTGGAGGGTGAGAGGAGCAGACGATCACTTAGCCCTGCCTATCACAGGATCAGGGAGTAGAAGAGACAAGAAGCATGTGGTCTGTTGGTCTTCCCTACCCCAGGCCCATCAGCCCAAATGTGAATTCTTCAGCTCCTGTGGGAGAGAATTGAGCACATGGATAATTAAGAAGAAAGGAACAGATCTGGGATCTGAGAGACTCATGAGGTGGATTCACCAAAATCTGGAAGCAATCACCAAAACATCCTAGGGAACCATTAGCAACTTACCAGACCATGGCCTAGGACCGCGTGTCTTGTCCCATCAGTCCTTACAGGTGGGGTTACTAACAGTCTCACTCAGCCTGGGACTGTTTCCGTTTCAGCACTAAAAGTCCCACATCCCAGAAAACCCCTCAGTTCCAGGCAAATTGGGACAGTTGGTCACCCTACAGACAGAAGACACATAAGGCCTTACCTGTCCCTATGCCCAGAACTGATGCTGCGGCCTAGTAACCAGAAGAACACACGCCTCTTCAGAGTGAAAGATCCCCGCAAGAGCCTGACTCTGAGGATACTTGGTGGGTCTTAGATCAAATATGTGCCCAAGATCCCACGGACTTTCAATTCCCCTGGTGCCTCTTTGTGGATGAAGATGAAGCATGGGGGACTGTGGAGAGAGATCCACCTGGAGCCAGGGGACTGAGTGGCTCTTCCCTTCTCCAGGAAATAAAACCTATGAGACTGCATTTGCACAGCCCATCTGCTAGCAACTGACTAATCACAAGGAAAGCAGACAGAAAACGCAAGAGGCTCTGACCACAAGGTAGGGCAAGCATCTCTCTCTCGCAGAGGAAAATACACGTGGAGTCAGACTAGTTTCACCCTTCCAACTCTTATTTCTCCAGCTCTGCAAATCACTAAGGAGTACCACCCCTCTTTAAATTCCTAGTCAACTGCCCTCACACAATAAGCTACCTGCAACTAGGAAGAATGCTATTTAGGTGTCCCAGAGATTCCTGGAAACAAAAAAAATTCCATCTTGCTTATAGAAATTTTACTTTTCAAAGCTAGAAAAAAGGAGGAAACAGAAGCAGGGCACAGAGTAAAATCATTTGCATTGGTCAAACATCCAAAATGAGCCATCCAAAGGGAAGGAGGAAATTGAAAATTAACTGCAGCTCCCTGGTTCATGTCCTTTCTGCCTTCAACTTGCTAAGAAAAAAATATCCATTTGCACTCAGCTATGTCTGCTCAGGGGGACATCTGTCAACCTGGAAGTTTAATTGTTAGTAATAGTATTTCCCTGTTATTCGGGCACCGCACAAATAGTATAAATATGATTTAACCACCCTTGCCAGAAATCACAAATTTGTGTTGTGCATGCTGAACGCTAAGGCTGATTAGCACAAAATTTAATTTTCGTTAATATCAGCCTAGGACAAGTAGAGCATGAAATTAACCTGATGTGTTAATATTGTGCTTCACTGTTCTGACTGTATCCTGTAGATGTTGTCACTGGAGACAGGTGCTGCTCTGCATGGGAAGAACTCTAGCAATCGGCACAGCCTGGCGGTTGCAGAGTGAGCTGGCTCAGGAGGTGGTGTTCCCTGCAGCTGTAGGCAACCAAGGAGGCATTGGATGACAATCTCTGAAGCACTGGATAGCAATCGGATGTTATGGTGGGAACTAAGGACTAGTAGCCTTTGAGGCCCTTTCCAATCCTGAAGTGCTGAGATTTTAAATCTTAAAAGTTCCACAGGTCAGATGCCATTACCCAAGAAAGGAACTGGCAAACTATAGCCTGCAGACTGAATCCAGCCCACTGTCTGTTTTTGTACAGCCCTCAAGCTAAGAATAGTTTTTACATCTTTAAATGGTTGAAAAAAAATCAAAAAAAAATTTCATGATGTGAAATGTATATGAAATTCAAAGTTCACTGTCCATAAAGTTTTACTGGAACTCAGCCATGCCCATTCTTTTTTTTTTTTTTTTTTTTTTTTTTTTTTTTGAGACGGAGTCTTGCTCTGTCACCCAGGCTGGAGTGCTGTGGCCGGATCTCAGCTCACTGCAAGCTCCGCCTCCCGGGTTCCCGCCATTCTCCTGCCTCAGCCTCCCGAGTAGCTGGGACTACAGGCGCCCGCCACCTCGCCCGGCTAGTTTTTTGTATTTTTTAGTAGAGACGGGGTTTCACCGTGTTAGTCAGGATGGTCTCGATCTCCTGACCTTGTGATCCGCCCGTCTCGGCCTCCCAAAGTGCTGGGATTACAGGCTTAAGCCACATTTTTGTATTGTTTATAGCTGCTTTTTGTACTACAACAGCAGAATTGAGTAGTTGCAACAGAGACTATATGAACTGGAAAGCCCTAAATATTTACTATCTGGCTCATGGCTGGAAATGTTTGCCAACCCCTGATCTAAGACAATAATGGTTTTCAAATGGGCACTTTGGAGAAGGGACTAGGACATTAAGAGAGAGGAAGGGGGCTTCAGGCTTTAGCCAAGGCAGCTGCCCTTCTATCAGTTATACATAATGTGCTTTTGTTTGAAAAGGGATTGTAGCTAAACAAGGTCCAGGACACACATAGTAGTTCAAAACACATTTCCTTTGGAGAGGCATATTGTGGTTTGAAAATGGTGGGCTACAAGGTGGCTTCAGGAGAGCTCCAGGAAATTGAAGACTAGTCCAAAATTCAGCTGAAACCAAATCTACATGTGTGCCTGCATGCATGCATGAACACGTTACTCCTATAAACAAGGGGTCTGAGGCCAAGAGCAAGTACACAGCGAAATATATTATAATCCTCATGGAACCCATTTCAGGAATTCTTCTCTGTAAGAGGCTTCCCTTCCCTCTTCGCCTGGCAAACACGTACTCATTTTAAAATAAACATGCTCATATTTTTAATCTATTAAACTATTCATGGTAGACCAATATCTACCACAAATCCCTAGAATCTGTGCTCATCAGCTTATTTGGGGAAAGGGTCCTTGCATGTGTGATTAAGTTAAAGACCTTGAGATGAGGAGATAATTCTAGATTATCTGGGTAGGCCCTAAATGCCATCACAAGAATCCTTATAAGACAGATACATAGAATACAGGACATGCAGAGGAAGCAAAATGACAACAAAGGCAAAGATTAGACCTGCTGGAGTCTGGAAGTCTGGCCTCCAGAACCCTGACAGAATACATTTCTCTTGCATTAAGCCACCAAGCTCATGTTAATTTGTTGCAGCAGCCTCCAGAAACAAATCACAGTTACAAAAGGGTTTTATCATAAACGGTTCCACAATTCTGATACAATTATTTTCATTACTTTGCCACACTCAAAAGTATCACTCAAAAGCCCAGTTACATTTCCTTTCATATACTGTAAGAAGAGTATGAGGTAATTTAAAGCACCTGGCATATACTAGAGACTTAATAAATAAGAATTTATTTATTTTTTAGAGGCAGAATGAGTTGCTCCAACCTTTGAGGTCACATGACATGACACTTTATACATCTTTTAATGAGCACTTACCTTTCTCAACTATACTTCTGTGTTCTCGATGTCAATCACCCCTACTAGAAGGCTATAAACTTCTTGGGGACAATAATCATAATTGGTTCTTCTTTTTATTGTAATTTACTTTTTATTGAGTTTGACTTACTGCTGTGGTTTGGATGTTTGTCCCCTTTGAATCTCATGTTGAAATGTGACCCCCAATATTGGAGTGGGAGCCTGGTGGGAGATGATTATATCATGGGGGCACATCCTTCACGAATGGCTTAGCACCATCCCCTTGGTGATGAGCAAGTTCTCGCTCAGTTAGTTCATATGAGATCTGGTTGTTTAAAAGAGCCTGGGACCTCCCCCTTCTTTCTCTCTCTCTCTCTCTCGCTCCCTCTCTGGCCATGTGATATGCCTGCTCCCCCTTCACCTTCTGCCATGACTGTCAGCTTCCTGAGGCCTTCCCAGAAGCAGATGCCAGCACCATGCTTCCTGTATAGCCTGTAGAACCGTGAGCCAATTAAACCTCTTTCTTTATAAATTACCTGGTCTCAGGTGTCCCATTACAGTGATGCAAAAATGGACTAGCACACTGATATACAGTAAAGTGCCCATATCTTAAGTATATATCAAAGACTATTTACAAGTGTTTACTTCTGAGCAACTATCACCCAAGTCAAGAGATAAAGAATTTCTCGAACTCCAGAAGCTTCTTTCATGCCCCCTTCCAGTCAATACCTCCTGTAAGAGTGACTTCTATTCTATTCATGCCTGCTCTTGAATATATATACATTCTTTTGAATATGGCCTCTCTCACTCAGCATACTGTTTTTGACATTTATCCATCATTTTACTGGATGGACTCTGGGGAGTTTCCAGTTTGGAACTATTACAACTAGTGCTGCTAGGAAAATTCTTGCACTTATCCTGCCATGGAAGAAAGCACTCATTTCTTTTGGATATTTATAGGAATAGAATCACGGGGCAGGTATACAACCAGATTTAGTAGATAATGCTGAATAGTTATCTGTAGAATTTAACTATGGGCATATCTTGTTTTATTGTGCTACATTTTATTGTACTTTGCAGTTATCGCATATTTTACAAATTGAAGGTTTGTGGCAACTTTGCATCAAGCAAGACTATTGGGACCATTTTCCCAACAGCACGGGCTCACTTCATGTCTCGGGGTCACATTTTGGTAATCCTTGCAATATTTCAAAGTTCTTCATTACTATTATACCTGTTAAGGTGGTCTGGGATCAGTGACCTTTGATGTTGCTGTTGTATTTGTTTTAGGGTACCACAACCACACCCACACAAAAATGTGAAGATAATCAATAAATGTTGTGTGTGTGCTGACTGCTCCACCAACCAGCTGTTCCCCCGTCTCTCTCTATCTCCTCAGGCCTCTGTATTTCCTGAGACACAACAATATTGAACACAGCCCAATTAATAACTCTACAATAGCCTCTAAGTGGCAAGTAAAAGGAAAAGTCACACATCTCTCCCTTTAAGCTAGAAATGATTAAGCTTAGTGAAGAAGACCTGTCAAAATCTGAGATATGCCAAAAACTAGGCCTCCTGAACCAAACAGCCAAGTTGTGAATGCAAAGGGAAAGTTCTTGAAGGAAATTTCAAGTGCTACTCCAGTGAACACATGAATGATAAGAAAGTGAAACAGCCTTTTGTGATATGGAGAATGTTCTAGTGGTCTGGAAAGACAAACCAATCACAACAGTGTCTTAGGTGAAAGCCTAATCCAGAGCAAGGCTCTAACTCTCTTCAATTTAATGAAGACGAAGTGAGGTGAGGAAGCTGCAGAGGAAAAGTTTGAAACTAGCAGAGATTGGTTCATGAGGTTTAGGGAATGAAGCCATCTCCGTAATATAAAAGTGCAAGGTGAAGCAGCAAGTACTGATGGAGAAGCTGCAGCAAGTTATCTAGAAGATGTAGGTAAAATGATTGATGAAGGTGACTACACTAAACAACAGATTTTCAGTGCAGACTAAACAGGCTTCAGTTAGAAGATGCCATCTAGGACTTTCATGGCTAGAGAGAAGTCAATGTCTGGCTTCAACGCTTCAAAGGACAGGCTGACTCTCTTTTGAGAGGCTAATGCAGCTGGTGGCTTTAATGCTTATTTACCATTCCAAAAATCATAGGGCGCTTAAGAATTATGCTCAGTCTACTCTGCCTGTGCTCTATAAACGAAACAGCAAAGTCTAGATGACAGCACACCTGTTTATAGCATGGTTTACTGAATACTTTAAGGCCACTGATGAGACCTACTGCTCAGAAAAGAAGATTCCTTTCAAAATATTATTGTTCATTGACAAGGCACCTGGTCACCCAAGAGCCCTGATGGAGATGTACAAGAAAATAAATGTTGTTTTCATGCCTGCTAAGACAGCATCCATTCTGCAGCTTATGGACGAAGGAGTAAATTTGAACTTTCAAGTATCATTTCAGAAATGTATTTCATAAGGCTATAGCTGCCATGTATAGTGATTCCTCTGATAGATCTGGACAAAGTTAATTGAAAACCTTCTGGAAAGGATTCTAGATGTCTACAGGAACATTCTTGGTCCATGAAAAGAGGTCAAAATATTAACATTAGTGGAAGTTTGAAAGAAGTTGATTGCAACCCTCATGGATGACTTTAAGATCATTGACTTTGGAGTTCAAGACTGCAGTGAAGGAGTTAACTGCAGATGTGGTGAAAATGGCAAGAGAATTAGAAGTAGATTCTGAAGATATGACTGAATTATTGCAACTTTATGACAAAACTTGAACAGATGAGGAGTTGCTTCTTATGGATGTGCAAAGAAAGTAGTTCCTTGAGATGGAATCTATTCTTGGTGAAGATGCTGTGAATAGTTTTGAAATTCCAATAAATGATTCAGAATATTATGTGAGCTTAGTTGATAAAGCAATAGCGAAGTTTGAGAGGATTGACTCTAATTTTGAAAAAAGTCTA
Organism: Macaca thibetana thibetana; assembly: GCF_024542745.1. Taxonomy (NCBI): domain Eukaryota; kingdom Metazoa; phylum Chordata; class Mammalia; order Primates; family Cercopithecidae; genus Macaca; species Macaca thibetana. Next base: position 46,175,754 of record NC_065591.1, read on the forward strand.
CTGTGGGTAAAATGCTACCAAACAGCACCACGTGCTACAGAGAAATCTTTTTTGAAAGAGTCAAGAAATCACCACAGCCACCCCAGCCTACAGCAACCACCACCCTGATCAAGTCAGCAGCCATCAATGTCAAGGCAAAACCTCCACCAGCAAAATGATTACAACTCATTGATGGTTCAGATGATTGTTAGCATTTTTCATCAATGAAGTATTTTTAAATTAAGTGAATATTTTAGACATAATGCTATTGCACACTTAGCAGACAACAGTATTGTGTAAACATAACTTTTATATGCACTGGGAAACCAAAACAATTGTGTGACTCACTTCATTGTGATATTCACTTTATTGCAGTGGTCTGGAACTGAACACTCCAATATCTCTGAGGTAGGCCTGTACTTATGCTGTACAGATTTTCATTTTCATTAGCAGTGTTTGAAATTTGGAGCAATGTGTCATATCCTCACCAACCTTGTCAGTCTTTTTAATTTTAGTCATTCTGGTGGTGGCTCATTTGTCTTTATATTCCTCATGTACAAGGTCAAAATTTGTAGTACGTGACCCTACCTTCCTTCCTAGCCATAGAGATCAGGTACAGTTATCTAACCAAAGGCCAGGTAAACCACAAACCAGCTACCATCTGATGCTGCCCTGCAAGAAAAAAAAAATGAGTTGGATCAATTAGATTTTCTCTCTCAGAAATAAAGCAACCAAATGAAGAGAATAACACAGCCTTCAATGGGAGCAGATAATGAAGTGCTGTAATGGCTATGATTCATCAATACAATACAAGCCAAAGATATGGGACAAACGAAGGAAGTAGAAGCTATAATAGAGAAACAATGCAGAGTAAAAGAAAAAGAAGCCCGCTGAGACCAGGACAGAAAGAAGCAGGCACTGTGAGAACAGCAATGAACCAGACCACAGACCCCAAGGCCATGTTCTGAGGCCACTGGAGTGATCCTGTATCAATTATACCTTAATAATGCTATTTTTAAAATGGAAAAAATAAAGGCAACATGATTTAATTTATATGACATTCTTGAAAATAAGGCCTTGGGGTAGAGCCTGTTCTTGAATCTCCATGATATTCTATATCCCGTTCCTCTTAATAAACACCCTTGCCATAAGCCTCTCTTCACTTTAGCTGAAATAGCTTCAGTGATCCTCTGTTTCCTGAACTAAAAACGTTCAACTGCCATGCCTGGTATATAATATCAGTGATGTGCTAGTAAATGTTTAACAACCAACCATCTAAGAATCAAAGGCCCTGATTTGAAGCATTTACCAATATCTGTGGTGTAAATACTCCTCCCATGGCCACTTTCAAGCTATCAGTTTGACATCACCAAACACAAGAGATGGGAAATAGCATATGATTAAATAGTATTTTCACTGCACAGATGCAATAAATATTAAGTAGCCTCAAAAATATAGTTAATAGTGAAATAATTAGTTGAGTATTTGTATTCAACTTGAGTATAATGATTTATTGCCTTTGTCTTTAATATAATTTAATTAAAGTATTTTTTTATAATGATGGTGTTTAATAACTGACTTACAAAACTCCTGCAAATTTAACAATCATCTCTTACAAGCTGATGCAACTGAGTCTGACACACCACTGAAGTAGATGTTCACTAAATGTCTGGATCTTTTCTTGCCTTCTCTGCATTTTCACAGGCCCCTCTTTGTGTGGAGTTCACTGTCTGGCTCCACAGCCAATGGCACATCCAAATATGAGCAAAACAAATCATATGATGATAGTGTTGTACTCAATTTTCCACAGTAGATTCCCACTGGTGATATTCTAAACCATGGAAATAGACATGTCATGGCTGTATTTACCCAGAAAAAAGAGTGCAGCTTTTTGGTTTGGGAATTTGATTTGTTTTCATATCATCTAACAGCAGTACACAAGCAAACGTGTAATATGTTAAGTGGTCACAGGAACTTTCTGATTCACTGAAATGGTCCCTTTAACAAAAGCCCAACAAATATCAGAACTCCATCCACAAGCCCACTACTGTGAGCACAGTGAGAGTTACAGGTTTTGCCGCTAAAAGACTTTCAACGGGCTGGGCGCGGTGGCTCACGCCTGTAATCCCAGCACTTTGGGAGGCCAAGGCGGGTGGATCACAAGGTCAGGAGATCGAGACCATCCTGGCTAACACGGTGAAATCCCGTCTCTACTAAAAATACAAAAAAAAAATTAGCTAGGTGTGGTGGCGGGCGCCTGTAGTCCCAGCTACTCGGGAGGCTGAGGCAGGAGAATGGCAAGAACCCGGGAGGCGGAGGTTGCAGTGAGCAGAGATCACACCACTGCACTCCAGCCTAGGTGACAGAGCGAGATTCTGTCTCAAAAAAAAAAAGAAAAAAAAAAGGCTTTCAACGATAATGGTACGGATGATGATAGTAGACATTTATTAAGTGCTTACTGTATAAAAAGATTCTTTTCTAAGTGCTTTTTGCGGATAAACCCAATTAATCCTCACAAGACCCTTTGTGGTAGATACCATATTGTCTTCCTAATTTTACAGATAAGGAAAATGACACAGAGAGAGGTTAAACAGGAGCCTAAGGTTAACTGTATGAACCTAACTATCCAATCCAAGAGACCACACTGCTAAACACTGGGCCACTTACCTTAGGACAGTAAGATACAAACACTGTTACATAAAGAAAGACCACAGTGAGAGGTTGTCTATAAGTACATTAGGAGCAAAAAAGGAAGTAGCAAGTGTGGGCTGAATTATTCTCAAAGGATAACTTTAAAGGACCCTTTAGACATTGGGTGGTGGGGAGGGCTAAAGCGTAGAATTAAAGGATGGGCAGGATTTGGAGAGATCAAAAGGGCCAGGTGGTAGCTTAAGGGAAGGAAAGCTGCCTGAAGGAGGGCGTGACAGTGGGAGTGAGCACTGTGTCTCAGGGTGCATGCAGAGAACCATCAGTTTGCTGAAAAGCAGTGACAGCAGAAGTTGAGAACACTTTTAGGGTGATGGGTATATGTTCACTGTCCTGATTGTGGGGATGATATCACAAATGTATACGTAACCAAGACTTATGTGTTGTATACTTTTGTATGTACATTTTATTGTATATCAGTTATATCTCAATGCTGTTGTTTTTAAAACCAAAACTAAATAAATAAATAAAGGCAACATGATTCAATTCATATGATGTTGTAGAAAATAGGAACAAAAACCAGGTCAATATTGCCAGGGGCTGAGAATAGGGAATGGGTTGATGACAGGAGTGTGAGGGAATTTGGGGGTGAAGAGGTCATGGAAGCATTCTATGTATCGTGTTCTCTATCTTAATTGTGGTGAGGATTACATGATTGTATTTTTTGTCAAAACTCAGAACTGTACACATAAGAAGGATGAATTTTACGTAAGTAAATATATATCAATAAATCAGACTTTAAAAAAAGTTAAAAGATACACACACACACACACACACACACAAACACCCATATGACCTGTATGTGTTTGCTTGCTAACAGAGATCAGTAAATAGAAAGGAAATCTTTCTCCTCCTGCTGGAGCTGAAATGCTGGAAAATCCAAAGCAGGCTTCAAAGACTGACTTCCCATCTATGTACTGTCTTTTATACTTTTTAAAGTCTTTTCATACCTAATATGCCATCTGATCCAGTTGCCAACCCTAGAAGGAAGGGAGGGGAAGGGGATACATACTGATTGGTGAATGAGGAAACTGAGGCCAGGAAGGTTAAAGACTTTCACTCAACATCACACAGTTCAGAAGCAGTGAAGTCAGGACTAGTGCCGGACAGACCTGGCTTCTAGTCTGTGGCTCTTCCGATGTGCACCACTGCCCCCCTCCAACCCATCTCCAGCTTTGCAGGGTCCTTCTTGATCAGCAATCCATGGTCTAGTGTATCCAGAGGGAAGGACCCTGAATCAAGACCCTCATCCTGTAGGAGGCTTCTCAGAGCCTGCCCTCTGCCTTCAAATCATGGTGGAACCACAGGTAAATCATGTGGACAGCACCTGGGTACATCCCACAGGCTGTGATGAGAGGACACTTGACCTTGATGGTCTTCCTCCCAGAAACCCATAACCGCAGTCTAATCATGAAAAAAACACTTTGCAAACCCAAATGGAGGGACACTATATAAAGTACCTGACCAATACTTCTCAAAATTATCAAAGTACCAAAATAAGGAAAGACTGAAAAAGTATAACTAAGGAGACACAACAACTAAATGTAACCTGATATGCTGGATGAAATCCTGGAACAGAAAAAGGGACATTCATGGAAAAGCTAGTGAAACCTGAATAAAGATTACAGAGTTTAACAAGAGTAACATGCCAATGTTTGTTCCTTAGTTTTTCTGAACGTACTATGGTGATGTCAGATGTTAACAACAGGAAAAACTAGGAGAGGGGAACATGAGAACTCTTCGTATTAATTTGTAAACTTTCTGTAAAAGTGAAATTATTCCAAAATAAAAAGTTTATTTTTAAAAAATCTCAATGGAGACATTAGACGCTTTTGTCCTTCCTGTTGAATCTTCTCTGAAGAAACAAAGGGAATATTTTGTTTTCAGCCAGGATAGTTAATTTTTAAGCCAGGGGCAGGAGCTTCTCTGCTTCAGCTCATAAAACCCCACACCAGGTTGCCTGGTGGTAAGAGCCATTCACCTCTTCCCACCCAGAGTCACTCTGCCTTCTCCCCATCAGCAGCACCACCTGGCTCTTTGAACTCAATAAAGGCATCCTGGCCATGTGTGCATCCAGAGAGCTGAGGGTCAGAAGGCAATGGCAGCCTCATCCACTGCTCTCTTGAAGCCTCGCTGGTCAGATCTGCTCTGGGCAGGACCACTGCTGGGGCAGGATTTCCAATGCTCCTAGTAGATAAAGAAGCGTGTGTGTGTGTGTGTGTGTGTGTGTGTGTGTGTGTGTGAGAGAGAGAGAGAGAGGAGAGAGGAGAGAGAGAGAGAAAGAGAGAGAGACAGAGACAGAGAAAGAAAGAAACAGACACACAAATGGACAGAGACAGACAGACAGACAGGGAGACAAACACAGCTGATCACTGAGTGAGGAGGTTATGGTGAGTGACCTGAAACAGGCTCCTAGAAATAATCTCTCAGCAGGGAAGCATCAAATCTCTTTGGAAACCAATGAAGCAGGAAAGTGGTGTTGACCAACCTATTGTGCAGGCCTTTTTTATTATCAGTAAACAATGAAAGGCTGAAACTGTCCTATTACCAAGACTAATAGTCTCCGTGATTCTCTCCCTCTCCACACCCCACCCTCTGCTGGCTTTTGCTGACCCATTTTTTACCCTGCATTCTGCCTCTGATAACACAGTAGTCCTTTCTCTTCCAGGCCTCTCTCCTTCCATCCTCCTTCTCCTCTTGGTCTGTCTTAAAGGATTATTCTGCTTCCCAAATGTGGACACTCATATTGAGGTCTCATCCCTGCCTGCATTCTTGGAAGCAGCCATAGCCCACAAAGCACAGTCCCCCCAAGCCATGCCTCCAGGGCATCTTCAGGGACCAGGTGGTCTGCTGGCTCTGGTACTTCTACAATAAGTAGAATTATACAATCAGGATAAAGACTAGACTCCCAGCCCTCTTCCTTCAGAGTAACATTGACACATTTACTCATGAAATGAATCTTCCCTTCTCAACTGATTCTCAACTGGTTCATTTAGGGAAGGTGAAGTTTCCACTCAGGAAACAAAAACAACATCAGAAATTTTAACAGAGATAATTTAGTGTAAATTATTGTTCACCAGGCATTGGAGAACTGAGATGGCTGAGAGGATAATGCTGAAGTTTCACAGACATAAGTACAAAGTGGCTATGCCACCATGGCTGGAGGAACAAAGGGAAGAGTCTAGGGCTACTAGGACCTAGAGACATGAAGGAACCCTTCACAGAGATGGAGCCCAGACCTCTGAGGAAGGCATGCCAACAGGCCAAGGCTGGGATCTCCAAAGAAGGACAAGGGGATTGGTTCTCAGAGTGTGGAAGAAAATGAAAACTGGAGCCAGCTGCTCTGCTGAAATGAACTGCCACTGCCAAAGCAAAGAAGCATTGCTGGAGTGATGCTGGCAGGAACTGGAAGCAAACAGGAAGAAGCATATCCCTTTTCTCTCCTCCAGGAAGCAGTCTCCACATAGCACCTTCTAATAGCAGAATCGAATGTGGATCCATTTGGCAAAAGCAAAAGGGGTTTGCAGAATCCCATCCCAGAATCACAAAGCTGAGTATTAAAGAGTAGGTGTGAATTTGAGGCACAGTAGCAAGAAACCAATGGAAAGAGAAGGAAAAAGAGGTATAAATGTACAACTTATCAACTAACTGTTCCATAGCTAAACTACGTGAATGTATATTCATGCATGAATACATCATGTTTTAATGGTAACCCCCAATTTCAAATAATAATATCTAATATTTATCGAGACTTTGCCAGGTAACAGACAAATGCTAAACTCTTCACATGAATGATCTAATTTACAAGAACCCAAAAAGGTAGATACCAAAAAGAATCTTAATTTTAGAGATGTGAAAATTAAGACGTAGAGAGGTTAAGTTGCATATGATGCTCAGAAAGTAGCAGAGCCAAGACCAGACCCTGTAAAGTTCATGCACAGCCACTGCACCACCTCTTATCTGCTCAGATCCATAGCTACAAAGTCTTCCATCCTTTCCTCTCCCTTCCCACTAATATCGTCAGGACCTCTCTAGCAAGAGGGCTAAAAGATTCCTCAGTGCTGTCTCTTCAGATGTGCCATACAACTCCAATTTCATGTATATCAAAATGCAGCATTTCACAGAATTAGAAAAAAAACAATCTGGCCAGGCACAGTGGCTCACACCTATAATCTCAGTACTTTGGGAAGCTGAGGTGGGCAGACTGCTTGAGCTCAGGAGTTCAAGACCAGCCTGAGTTACATAGCAAGACCCCATCTCTACTAACAATACAAAAATAATAATAATAATAACCAGGTGTGGTGCTGCGTGCCTGTGGTTCCAGCTACTTGGAAGGCTGAGGTAGGAGGACTCTTGAGCCAGGGTACAGAGGTTGCAGTGAGCCAAGATGACACCACAGCACTCCTGCCTGGGTGACAGAGCGAGACCCTCTCTCTATTTTTTTAATTAAAAAAAAGAAAGAAAGAAAATCTGAAATTCATTTGAAACCAAAAAAGAGCCCAAATGGCTAAAGCAATCCTATGGAAAAAAAAGAATAAAGCTGGAGGCATTATGCTACCTGACTTCAAACTATACTACAAGGCCACTGTAACTAAAAAAGCATGGTACTGGTATAAAAGCAGACCACAGGGCAATGGAAAGGGTTAGGGAACCCAGAAATAAAGTGGCACACCCTCAACCATCTGATCTTTAACAAAGCTGACAAAAGCAAGCAATGGGGAAAGTACTCCTGATATGGTTTGCCTCTGTCCCCACCCAAATCTCATCTCATATAGTCATTCCCACATGTCGAGGGAGGGACCTGTTACGAGGTGATTGGATCATGAAGGCAGTTTTCTCCATGCTGTTCTCCTGATAGTGAGTTCTCAAGAGATATGATAGTTTAAAAGGGTGTGGCTTCCTTCACTCTCTCTCTCCTGCCACCATGTAAGACATGCCTTGCTTCCCCTTCACCTTCCTCTATGATTGTAAGTTTCCTGAGGCCTCCCCAGCCATGTGGAACTGTGAATTAATGAAACCTCTTTCCTTTATAAATTACCTAGTCTAAGGTAGTTCTTTATAGCAGTGTGAAAATGGATTAAAACAACTCCCTATTCAATAAATGGTGCCAGGATAACTGGCAAGCTGTGCAGAAGATTTAAAACTGGACCCCTACCTTTCATCATATACAAAAATCATCTCAAGATAGAGTAAAGATTTAAGCATAAAACCTAAAACTATAAAAACCCAAGAAAAAAATCTAGGAAAAACCATTCTTGATGTTGGCCCAGGCAAAGACTTCATGACAAAGACTGCAAAAGCTATTTCAACAAAAACAAAAATTGACAAATGGGACCTAATTAAACTAAAGAGCTTCTGTATACCAAAAGAAACTCTCAACAGAGTAAACAGACAACCTACAGAATGGGAGAAAATATCTACATACTACGCATTTGTCCAAGGTCTACTATCCAGAATCTATAAAAAATAAATAAATAAATAAAACAAATAAACAAGAAAAAAAAACAAATAAACCCAATAAAAATGGGCAAAGGATATGAACAGAGCTTTCTCAAAACAAGACATATATGCAGCCAACAAGCATATAAAAATGCTCAGTATCACTAATAATTTGGTAAATGCAAATCAAAACCATAATGAGATATCATCTCACACCAATCAAACTAGCTATCATTAAGAAGTCAAAACTAACAGATACTGGTGAGGTTGCACAGAAAACGGAAGGCTTATACACTGTTGGTGGGAATGTAAATTAGTTCAGTCACTGTGGAAAGCAGTCTGGAGATTTCTCAGAGAACTTAAAATAGAACTACTATTCAACTCAACAATCCCATTATTGGGTATATGCCTAAAGGAGTATACTCTCTACTATAAAGACAAACGCATGTGTATATTTATCACAGCACTATTCACAACAGCAAAGACACGGAATCAACCTAGATGCCTGTCAACAGTAGACCTGATAAAGAAAATGTGGTAAACATATACCATGGAATACTGTGCAGCCATAAAAAAATGAGATCATGTCCTTTGCAGCAACACGGATGGAGCTGGAGGTCATTGTCCTAAGTAAATAAACACTGGAACAGAAAACTAAATACCACATGTTCTTACTTACAAGTGGGAGCTAAACATTGAGTACACATGGACACGAGGGTTGGAAAACTACCTATTGGGTATTATGCTGATTACCCGGAGGCCAAAATTATCTGTACACCAAACCCTGGGACACACAATTTGCCCACATAACAAACCTGCACGTGTCCCCCTTGAACCTAAAATAAAAGATAGAAAGAAAATAACAGCATTAAAGCATGACCAGCATTAAATCACATATATACAACCATACACCAAATGAAAAGCAGAAAAGAATGTTCCCATACCAATACAATAGTATCATATGCAGCCAAAAAAATAATGATGTGGCAATACATGAGTTAACATGGAAAGATAATCATAGCTAACATTTAACAAGAGCTTCCCATATGCTGGGAACTGTATTATGGAATTTTTTTGGCATTAACATATTTAACCCTCACAACAACCTATAGTTAGTATATTCCATCATTATCATATCGTTAGTATATTCCATCATTATCATCCTCATTTCACAGATGAGGAAACTGATGCACCATAGCAATTATATAACTTGCCCAAGGTCATACAGCTAGTAATTGATAGAGTCAAGATTTCAAACAAGACAACCAGATTTCAGAGCACATGATGTTAACCACCACACTATTCTAATTTCGGTAGAGTATAAAAAGTTCATAACATGCTATTCAGTGAAAAATAAAGCAGATTAGAGAATAGTATGTATAGTATTATGCATGTCTAATACACACACATGGATATATATACACACATATGTATTTTTTTATTTTAGTCCATAGGGAAAAGTATGGGAGGGCTTATAATAAAATATTAACAACAGTTATCTCAGAGAGGTGGTTTGATTTTTTTTTTTTTTGCTTTCTTGTATTAAAATAACTATGTGTTCTGGTTTTTCTACAATAAACACATTCTTTGCAATATAATTTTAAAGATTTTTGTAAATAAATAAGCATCATCTTGGAGAAAATGATCTGGCAATTTGAACAGCTTTTTAATATTTGGGGTGAAACAGAAGAGCAAACATGTGTTCCCACAGACATGCACAATAGAAAGAGATTCAAAAGCATCTACTTCATCCTAGCAAGACAATAAACCAGTCCCTGACAATCATTCCCATATCTGAATAAGCCCAGGAGCCAAGTCCCTGGAATTGTTTTAAGCATGTTCCGTTTTCCACTGCACTGTGAAGAGAATTTGCAAATTTATTGAACATGAGATTATTCCACTTTGAAACTCATACCTCCACGATTCTAATCAAGATGACTTGGTCCCTCTGAACATCCGGCATTTGCACACTGGATAGCATTGTTGTGGCAGCCGTGATGTTATCCCTTTCCATTGGGAGTATTCTCTCCAGTTTCCCCAAACCATGTGCTGCCTTGGAAACATCATGATTCTTATAGAGATCTAAGCAAAGGGAAATAATAAAAACAATAAAATCTTACACTTAAAGTCTATCTTTCATGCCACCAAGGTGCCTTGCTAAACCCTTCCTCTAGATAAAAAGACAGACAAGCAGAGTGGCCCATACCATGTGTCATCCTGATAATTAACAATTAGAGAAAACACACTAATCTCTGCTCTCTGGATAATTCAGGTCAGAGTAGTTTTCCATCTGAATTAAGCAGATTGCCAAGGCAATATTTTCATGAACAGAAAGATTGAGTTGCCTATCTAAAGACGCTGACATGAAAGAGGCCTCTGTGAGAGAAAGCAATGTGGCATCTTACCATTATGGCATCAACTCACACGAAACAAAGGTCTGTGGTAATCCAGGGAATCTTCCCTCTAGAGCAAAGTTTCACAGATTTTTCCTACAAAATGCCAGATGTAAATATTTTCAGCTCTGCAGACTGTATGATCTCTGTCACAACTACTTAACTCTGCTGTTGCAGGGTGAAAGCAGCCATAGATGCTGTGTAAAAAGAAATCAGCGTGACCGTGTTCCAATAAAACTTTATATAAACAGATGGTGGGCCAGATTTGACCCATGGGCTGTAGTTTGTTGAACCTTGCTCTAAAGTATAGTCTAAGGATCCTCATGGTGTGTCTGCAATATTCAAGGCTGCCTCTGAGGAAAACTATAAAGTTGGCAATATTGTTCTCATTGGTTTATTCAACAAATGCATTGCATATCTTAAGCCAGGGCCTGGCTTAAGCCTTGAGAATCACAAGTAGAAAAGCAAATAAAACCCCTAGCGTTTACATTTGGGAGAGGAAGTAATAAGCAAGTAAACATGCAAACAAAAAAAAATTTCTGGTAGTGGTAAGTGATATAAAGATGATAAGTAAAGGCAGTGGGTTACTTGCGGGGGCAGGGGAGTCTCACTTTAGATAGGGTGGTCAGGGAAGACTGAGGAAGGTACTTTTGAGTTCACATGACAGTAAAGAGAAGTAGGTACAAATGCAAAGATGTAGGCAAAGAGTAGGCTCCCAGGTATTGAGAACCCAAATGCAAAGAGCCCTGAGGCAGAAAAAGGTTTAGTGGGTCTGAGGAGCAAAGAGCCCTGAGGCAAAAAGACTGCCAGTTGGAGAATTTCTTGAGGTAAGGAGTTTGAGACCAGCCTGGGCAACATAGCAAGACCCCATCTCTTAAAAAATAAAATAATAAATTAGCCAGGGGTGATGTAGTCTGAGGTGGCTGATGTGGGGGGATAGCTTGAATCCAGGAGTTTAAGGCTGCAATGAGCCACAATTGCACCACTACACTCCAGCCTGGGTGACAAAGCCAGACTCTGACTCTAAAGAAAACAAAGTAAAGAAAGTACAAGGCAGGTCCATGTCAAGGAGAACTAACTGATGGAGTCCTCCAGCTTCTACAGGTCTATAACCTGGACCACTAGTGTGAGTATGGCTTGCCCTGCAGAGCCACCATCACTTCATCAAGGGTCTCTCCTGCAGTCCTTGAAGTTGAAACACAGATGGGGTTGAGGTTAAGGGCACATCAGAGAGAAAGGACAGCAGCCAGGCAAGGAAGGCACCAGAGGAGGAGGGCCTTGCCTTCACCTGCATCTTTGCCAGGTTAGCCTTTCCTTCTGAGTCTACCAAGTGATTCCAACAGGCTTCAGCTCCTGCTATGATCCAGGCTCAAATCCCAAGATTGCTTCTCTTTGAGATCATCAAAAGTGCAAGCAGAGAGTGACCATGGGGTTCTCAGCTTGGTGTCTGCTCTCTCCTTATGTCTGCTGAGGCATATTTCAGTCTTTTCTTTCCACTCTGGTGGTCTTAGAGCACAATAAAAAATCTAAAATATTTGTATTCCATTTGAGTTAATACCACGTTTTCTGTAATTATTCCCGCTGCTAAAATCATTTTGTTGTGTGCTTTTAGAGTGAGAGGGAGGGGGTGGGGGATCAAATTCATTCTTTGGCAACAAAAATCTAATTAATCAAAAACTGTTCTTAGTCATTTAGAGCCTCTTCAGTCTGTGGAAACTGCAGCCAAAAAAAGAGTAAGAACACCTAGTTTGGTAGTGAAAAAAAAATCAAGTACTTTTTAAGATACCAGTTTTTATGAATGTGCAAGTGGGAGGCTGGGTAGCAAAAGGAGAGGAGGGTTTCTGCAGTCAGTCTGAGCTGGGTTTGAATCGCCTATCTGCCATTTCCTGGCTGTATGACCTTGAGCAAGTTACTTTGTCCATCTGGTCCTCAGTTTTCCCATCTATGAAATGGAAATAATAACGTCCTCTCTTAGGGTCAGTGGAGAGATTGAGATGATGTCTGTAAAACCTTTACGGGTGTTTGTCACATGGAAAGCACTAAGTGTTAATGATGATTTATTAGCATCCCCAAGCACTGCTGCTATTACATAAATTACAAACTTTGGGAGACAATTTTTAAGCTTTTTCAAAAATGTTCTTTAGGCTGGGCACAGTGGCTCATGCCTGTGATCTCAGCACTTTGCGAGGCCAAGGTGGGTGGATCGCTTGAGTTCAGGAGTTGGAGACCAGCCTGGGAAACATGGTGAAACCCTGTCCCTACAAAACATACAAAACTTAGTCAGGCTTGGTGGTGAGTGCTTATAGTCCCAGCTACTCAGGAGGCTGAGGTGAAAGGATCACTTGAGTCCGGGAGGCAGAGGATGCAGTGAGCTGAGACCCCACCACTCCACTCCAGCCTGGGTAACACAGTGAGACTCTGTCTCAAGGAAAAAAAGTTCTTTAATATATATACATACATATACATATACATATACATACACATATATAAATATGCACGTTGTGTATATATATCCTTTAACTAAATGTATTATTGTTTTAGAAATACATACTGAGGAAATAAGAGATAAAGAGATTTAGCTGAAGGAATGTTCATCATGCTGTTGATTCTAACAGAAAATCAGAAAACCTAAACATCCTAAAATAGTAGGGATCAGTAAAATAAATCATGCTACACCCATAAAATGGATAATCACTCTTCATATCACTGTCAAAGAGGAATGTTTATTGATGAAAATATGTGTTCATAATTAAATCAGGGGAGGCACAGGAAGCCAGTTATCTGTTTGTAAAGTATAAACCATATTTATTTTGTTAAAAATATTTTGTACCTGTGTATGTGTGTATATACAAACTCACACACACACACTGAGAGAGAGAGAGAGAGACAGAGAGACAGAGAGAGAGAGAGAAAATGTTCTGGAAGTATGACCAAAGGTTGTGTTTTAAATTTTTAATCTTCAACTTTTAAGTTCAGGGGTACATGTGCAAGATGTGCAGGTTTGTTACATAGGTAAACATGTGCCCCGGTGGTTTGCTGCACAGATCATCCCATCATCTAGGTATTAAGCCCAGCATCTATTGGCTGTTCTTCCCAATGTTCTTCCTCCTCCCACTCCCCATCTGGCTCTACCCATCCAGGTAAGCTGCCGGATCAGAGTTCCTTCTGCAGCAACTCTCAGCAGCAGCACACTGAACAATAAGATGAAGGCAGGGCTGTGATTTTTCACAGAACTGGAGAGCAGTCTGGGGAGTAGTGAGCTACAAACAAAGCCAGATTGCATTTTGGAGAAAGAGAGGGAGGGGAAAAGTTACAAAAAAGAAAAAAGGAAAGACAGACAAAAAAATACATATATTGGCAAAGGATCACTACCCAGGTCTTACCCATATTCTCCCTTTATGATTGAAGCCTATACTTATTCCACAACAAGCCCCTAGACTACAGTTGTAGGATCCCCTGTCACCTTCATGCAGAGTCTTTGGAAATTCCAAGGGGGAGAAAAACATGCTTTGAGCATGGCTGGGCAAAGCAGAAGGGTGATGTTGTCCTAAGAACTGAAGGCTCTGAAGGAAGTTTGAAGACATGTCTTTGAGATTTTTCAAAAGCATTCCTATAGACTCCTGCAAAACATGAAGCAAATGCCCATAATAAAATGGTATCCTGCTGGACCTCTGATGGAAGAAACAAACCTTGAAGCAAAAGAACCTCTACATTAGATGGAACATTTCAGCTTAACAGTAAAAGAGAAAGCAGTAAATGCAAAATTGGAAGAATAATAATAAAATCCTCAAAACAGCCTGACTTGGACAATCTGTATTTATTCATTTAATTCAACAAATACTATATGTGTCTTAATGTGCTGGGCCTATGAGAGTTACCAAGAAGTCTAGGACAAGGTCAGTCCTCATGAGCTCACCATCTAATGGATATGTTTCTTCAGGTTCCTTCATCCAGATTGACTTTTCCAAAAGTAATCAGCCACATAATAGTTCTGATCACACATCTTTCAAAACCTTGTTAATCCTCTATCAAAAAGGGAAGTCTATTTCCCCTCCTTCAGTGTCTGGATGGGCCTTTGTGACTGCCTTGACAAGCAGAATGTAGCAAAACATGCTGCACATCTTCTGAAGCTATATCTTAAAAGATGGTGCTCTCCACCTGGTTCTTTTTGGAAGGACCCTCACTCGCAGGTTGGCAGAGGCAGTGCCATCATGCTGTGAAGAAGCTCAAACTAGTCCATATAGAGGGACTTTTAGAGAGAACTATGTGGAGAGAAACTGAGGTCCCCAGCCTCAAGCCAGCCTCAGTCACCAGATATGGGAGTGGACAGGCCTTCAGATGGGTGTAGCCTGTAGCCTTCAAGTCTTCTGGCTGAGGCCCTAGACATCATGGAGCAGCAACAAGTCATCCCTGCTGTGCCTTGTCTGAATTTATGACCCATAGAATCTATAAGCTTGATACATTGTCTTCTCCTAAATTTTGGAGTAATTTGTTACTCAGCCATAGTAAGTGGAACATCTTGGTCTCTTGAAGTTTAGGGTTTTAGAACTAGGCAGATCTGTTTATAAATCCCAGCCCTGCCATTTTCCAGTTGCAGGAGCCTGACAAAGTTATTTAATCTATGTGAGCCTCACTTTTAGTCTCTGTAAAATGGGTGCAACATCTCTCACATGGATGTCTTGATGAATAAATGCTACAATGTGTATAAAGCAGCTAGCCTGGTACTGTAGAAACAGAGAGAAACTGATGTGGGGAGAGGAGTCATCCTTAAGGACTAGAGTTGTCAGATAAGCATCCTTGAAACAGGTCAGATGAGCATGACCTGGAAGAGTCTGGCCAGGAAGACAGGAGGTGCAGGGCTTCCAGGTGGGCCCAGAGAGGCATCCCCCTGGAGGGATCCCCTCCCACCTTGTGGGCCAGGTCTAGATGGGCTTGCCTGGCTCCCTGCCCCCAAGCCTTTCAGTCTCTAATCCAGGGGCCACTTGACAGTCATTTGGAGCCTCTGCTTTGTTCTGGAAACAATTCTGGCCCAAACCAGGGGAAGAGTAATTTTGATGCCCTAGTGACAGTTCCTGCCCACTCTGTCCAACTTCTCCAGGAAACAGCTGATCAAGGCAGCTGCTGAGAATCCAGGAAAAAATCCTGGCAACTGCCCAGGGACTCTCCAACCTCTCTGACCTTCCACCAGCTTCTGACCTGAGCTTTGCCCTACTTCCATCCCTCTACCTGCTCTGAGCATTTGTGGAAGGATCTTGGCTTCCCCAGCCTGAACTTAAATGCCCTCTGAGGACTCTGGCTCCTCCCCAATTTTCTGGTTCTTCCTGCCTGACCCTACCCTCGAAACCAGCCTAACCATACTAATAATAAGTAGCTACCATTTATTGACCACCTGTGCCAGGTAATTCCTCACATTATCTCCTGTAAACTCCAGCAGCCTTCTGAGGCTGGCATTACTAGTCCCACTTAAGATGAAGAAACAAATGTCACTCAGAGAAACTAATTCATTAGCCCAAGGACACAAAAGGTAGTGATAAAGGCTCTGGCATCCCCCAAATCAGCACATTCTTTTATATTTATTTATTTATTTATTTATTTATTTATTTATTTATTGAGACAGAGTCTTGCTCTGTCACTCAGGCTGGTGTGCAGTGGTGTGATCTCAGCTCACTGCAACCTCTGCCTCCTGGGTTCAAGTGATTCTCCTGCCTCAGCCTCTCAAGTAACTGGGACTACAGGTGTGAGCCACCACACCCGGCTAGTTTTTGTATTTTTAGTAGAGACTGGGTTTCGCCATGTTGACCAGGCTGGTCTCAAACTCCTGACCTCAGGCGATCTGCCCACCTTGGCCTCCCAAAGTGCTGGGATTACAGGCGTGAGCCACTGCATCTGGCCCAAATCAGCATATTCTTAACGCTGGTATCACACTCACGAACTCAGCCTACTTAGCATGCACACACTCACCTTTCAGCCTGCAGTTGTACCACATCATTCCTCACTGCCTCCTCCCACCTCTGGCCTGAACTCCTTCCCTGAGAGCCTGCAGGAAGCTGTCTGGACACTGTCCCTCTGACACTGCCTGCTTGTCTTAATTCCTGCCTTGGCAGCCAGGACCCTCATCTCCAACAACCAGGTTACCTGGGATGATGTAGGTGCTTGACGTGGATCTGCTGCAGGTGATGGGAAGAAGATGGATTAGGATGGGAGAACTACCACAGTGTCTCAAGAATGTAGAGGCAGGCTCTGGGGGTTGGCCTTCCCAGTCCTGGCCTTTCCTGAGATGTCACTGCAGGGCATCTGGTAATCAGCCAGACCTGTAGATAAGACCAGCAGCCCAGAAATTCTTAGATTCATGGTTTTTGTGGGGTGGAGAAAGTATCCCTGACATTCCAGGCTGTCCTTCTCAGTTACTGCTGCTAATTATCAAAGCAATTGTCAAGCTGTTTATTGGAAACTGCCCCCCTCAGTACAACTAAGTTAGAAAGTTACCTCCAACTATCAGGAATCTGAGACAACTAGACGAAGTAACATGGAAGGTGTTCAATAATTATTTGAATGAATGAATGAATATGTGAATGCATGCATGCATGAACAAGCTCACTGCAAGCTCCACGAGGACAGATGCCAGATCTGCTTTGCCTGTCTCTATACTTCCAGTTTCCAGCACTGTCTCCTGTAATAAATTCTTTGGGGGATGCGGATTATTATGGTCTGGGGTGAACTGATGAAGACCTGGTCCGCAGGGGTGGCAGAAGGAAGGGGCAGATGAAAGAGGCCCTGAGAAGGGGGAAAAAAAAAGGCAAACCAAATGACAGATTTAATCATGGATGGTGAAGGAAAGAGAAAAAGCCTAGGATGTCCCTGAGTTTAGAGCATAGAATGCCAGGAGACACAGGAGACTCTGGCTCATCAGGCAGGGGAGGAAAGGGGACGACGACTAGAAGGAACACTGACCCAGTGTCAGCATCAGTGGATATTTGTCAGAGGACAGGAAGGAAGGTACGCTGAGCTCCAGGGGCTGTAAGGATCTCACAGGACAATGTCTAGCAGGTAGCTGACTAGAGAGGGCCACCCCCCAGGGAGTCCTCTGCAGAAGTGATAATTGAGGCTGGCAGAGAAGGGAAGGGAGGAAGGAAGTCACTGGGGAGGAGGAGGAGGTGAAGCGCCAAAGAGGTGAGCACGTTTACCAGAAGAGGAAAATGCTCAACTGGCATGTGGTGACCATTTTCTGCGAAAAGAAGAGCTTGCTATGTGAGAGAGAAGACTGGCATGATGCTGTGAGGGGCCATTGACCAAAGTTGCAGAATTTCTAACTAAAGCTATACAGACCCCCAGACCATAGGAGCAAACAGAGACTGTGGGAAGAGACCCAGTGGGTAGAGGAAGCGGAGTGTGAAAGGCAGTCGAGTCAGAAAGGCCAAAAGCAGTATCAAAAGATCGAAACCAGTCTGGGAAAGAAAGGAGACCTGGGTCAGGGAATTCGAGGGCCAACTAAGAAACGCTGGACAACTGTCTAGGGTATAGGGGCTCAAAAGACCAGAGAGGACAAACGGCCTCAAAGAGAAAGACCAGGACCAGGGAGACAAAACCATAGGGATGCAAATTCCAGCCCAGCAGCAAGTATTTTTTACATCCAAAGATGGGACAGAGTAACATATATGTGAATTTCCCCCTCACTTGGGGTATTTGACCCAAGGCTGGATGCCCGTTGGAAGGGATGCACAGAGCACACTGGCTTCATCTAGGGTATTGAACAAAGGACCTTTAGGGTCTGTTCTGCCCTGACACTCAAATTCTCAGCAGCCACCATGTTACTCTTCAGTATGTCTATCACCTTTCAGTCATGTTCAGCACTGCTTTTTCACCAGCTCATATCTTCCTTTTTGCCTATTAATTTATAATCTCACTCCCCACCTCCAGCCACCATATTATTATCTATTATTATAAAACAAATTGTTATGGACTGCTTATTTATTTGTGTCTTCCCAAAATTCATATATGGAAGCCCTAATTCCCAATACGAGGTGGGGCTCTTGGGAGTGATTCAATTTAGATGAGGTCATAAGGGAAGAACCTCCATGATAGGAGTAATATCCTTGTAAGAAGAGAATGATGGCCGGGCTCAGTGGCTCATGCCTGTAATCCCAGTACTTTGGGAGGCCAAAGCAGGAGGATCACATGAGGTCAGGAGTTAGAGATCCACCCTGGCCAACATGATGAAACCCATCTCTACTAAAAATACAAAAAAAAAATTAGCCAGGTGTGGTGGTGCACATCAGTAATCCCAGCTCCTTAGGAGGCTGAGGTGGGAGGATTGCTTGAACCCAGGAGGCAGAGGCTGAAGTGAGATGAGATCATCACATGCACTCTAGCCTGGGCAATGGAGCGAGACTCCGGGCAATGGAGCGAGACTCCCTCTTAAAAAAAAAAAAAAAAAACGAAGAAGAAGACACTAAAGTTCTGTGTCTTTTGCTCATGTGAGGACAGAGTAAGAAGGTGGCTATCTATAAGACAGTAACAGGGCCCTCACCAGACACTGGATCTGCCAGTTCCCAGCCTCCAGAACCATGTGAGATAAATATTTGTTCTTAAGCCACCTAGTCAATGGTATTTTGTTTTAGCACTCAGACCTGACTAAGCCAGAAATTGCCCCAAAACTTAATAACTTAACATTAAAAACATTTACTATCTCACAGTTTCTATGGGCCAGGAACCCAGGAGTGGCTAGCTAGAGCCTATGGCTTTGAGTCTCGCAGGCTGCAATCAAGGTTTTGGCTGGGGCTACAAGTGCCCTTAAGGCTCCACTAGAAAGATCTGCTTCCTAGCTCACCCCTGTGGACAATGGAGTGAGGCTCAGTTTCTCATGAGGTGTTGGTCAGAGGCCACCCTCAGTTCTTTGCCATGCAGGCCTCTCCATAGAGCATCTCGCAACAGGGCAGCAAGCTTCATCAGAGCAAGTGAGAGGGCAAGAGACAGAGTGCTGTTGAGATAAAAGGCAGTCTTTTGTAGCCCAATCAGGAGTGACGTCCCATCACTTTTGCCATATTCTATTTCTCAGAAGCAAGTCACTAGGTCCAGACTACATTCAAGAGCTAGGCTGTGACTGCCAGGAGTCATGGTTCTTATTGAGAACCACATCAGAAGCCTGATGCCATGCTCCTGCACCCACCCATCCCCAAAGGCAAGCTCCATGACTGCAGGAACTTCATCTGTCTTTTCTCCACCCAAAACCAGTACCTCACTCCGAGTAGACGTTTGCTATCTGTTTTTTAAGGAATAAACAAAGTAACCAAACTATAAGCTCCAAAAGCTCCCAGTATTGCACCCTTGAATACATGCCTGTATTTTTTTCAAATTTTATTTTTAATTGACAAGTAATTGTATATATTTATGGGATACAGTCTGATGTTTTGATATATGTACACAATATGGAATGATTAAATACAACTAGTTAACATGTCCATCACCTCACATACTTCTCATTTTGGGAGGAGTGTGAACAATTAAAATCTACTTTCAGCAATTTTGAAATATACATTACTAAATGCTTGTTGAATGAATGAATGACCTAAATGTTCTTTGGTGAACATTTGACACAGTCCCTACATCACTAGATAAAAAAATTTAGGAGACTGGGTGGCTTCATGAGTACCATGAAAAATAAGAGTTTTTTAGATATAATTACCCATAAATCCTCATTCCCAACACATGTCCATGGGGCCATTTTGCAGATGCTTAAATGACTTAGGAATCTCCCTGGAAGATATGTGGGAAGAGAGCTTGCTGTCAATAGCAAAAGGAATGAAAAGCAGACCTTCATCCTCTTACCAGGTTGTGGCAGGGGCTCCAGAGAGTTTACATTTTAAATTTGCATAATTGTTTCCCCTTGATTGGCTCCCCTTCCTGCTAAGGCTGGTGTCCTGGAGATGCATGTCCGAGTGATAAGTATATTGCCAACGCAGATCAGATCTGTGCATCGCTGCTGCTGCTGCTGCTGTCAGCTGATTGGCAAGCCTATTAAAATACAAAGAGAGCCCCAAATGAGCAACTTTGGGGACCTGGAGGAGGAGGCTGGTAAGAACATGTCTTCCCTACCCCCACCCCACCTCTACCACAGCTGTTAATTGCAAAGGGGAGCCTTGATAAATGAAACTGAAAACAGATACACAACTCGACCTGTGTTTATTAAAGAAATAGCAAATGGCAAGATGCCAGCACGGATAAGCTTCACCATAATCAGTGTATTTATTTCACCAAAAAAAAAAAAAAAAAAAAAAAAAACCTCGTCTGGTGCTTTTAAGGCTGATAAACTCATTATGCAAAGTTTCAACCTCCATAGAACTGAGGCTTTTCTATATGTTAATTCATTTCAGTAAATAATTATTCTGTTTGGCTGAGGAAACACATGTCCCCATAATTTAATAATTGGGAGGGTTATTACATGTGATTAATAGGAGTCATAAACTAACACTGAGAGTTTAAAACCATTTTTTTTTCACTTTGAACAGATATAATAAAGAATGTTGATGGGAAGGTAGGGAAGATTCTCCTCCCCTTCACCCCCACCCCCTTCTCCTTTTCTTTTTAGAGTTGGGAAAGCAGTGCTCAGAACAGGAGAGGTGGTCTTTCTTCTCCACCTGAGGTCTAACTCTGATGCATGGCCTGCTTCTCTTTGGAATTTTGAAATGTGCCTCAGTGTGTCTAAGTGTGTCTGTATGTAAGAGGTGAGAAAGAAAGAAGAAAGAGAAGAAGAAAGGGAAGAGGGCTAAAAAGAGAGACAAAGAGAGAGGAAAGAACTTGAGTGACCGGTTCCTCCAGGCCAGAGGCTCCCAAATGCCCATGTGAGCTCGGACCTGTCTCTTCACTGTGGATTAGTGAAGTTTACCCCAATCCTCAGTGAAATGGGAAAAAAATTAGAACAATGTAGTAACTTTTTCATAGAACCAATATGTATCCAATGATTTAAAATTCTAGGATCACCCTTCACACAATTGAAGTGTTTAAATGCCCTTTTATGAAATAACAATTGTTGGTAATATCTTTCTCCATCTCCTTACTTGGAAAAATGAAAAACTGGCAACTTTTAACCACTTTCCCACAATATTTTTTGGTATTTTCAGTTTAGAAATGTATTAATACCAAATCTGTAAACCTTCAAAGTCTTAGAATCAGAGAGAACTATTTGGTCTCAAGAGTAAAACCACCCTGAGCCAGATTTCTAAATCTGATTTTTCTGGGTTACTTCCTTGTTCAGTAAATGGATGAAGTCATTAACCTACATATTCATCCAGCAATTCAAAAATATTAATTGAGCATCTACCACGTAATAACCACTAGTCTTAGCACGGATGATAAAGCAACTGATGTATTTTAGTAAACAATCATCTATTTTGTTGAAGGAGTGTTAGTTACCTCTATAAATGTAGAGATTGCCTATATGTGACTACTATAGTTTGGATGTTTGTCCCCCAAACCTCATGTTGAAATTTGATCTCCAGTGTTGGAGATGGGGCATAATGGGAGGTGTTTTTGTCATGGGGATGGATCCCTCCTGAATGGCTTGGTGCCCCCTTGAAGTAATGAGTTTTCTGTTAGTTCCCAGGAGGCACTCATTGTTATAAAAAGCCTGCCACCTCCCTCCCCTCCCTTGCTTCCTGTCTCACCACATGATCTCTGCACACACCGGTTCCCCTTCCCCTTCTGCAGTGAGTAGAGACAGCCTGAGACCCTCACCAGAAGCCATCAACAGATGCCAGCTCCATGCTTCTTGTACAGCCTGCAGAACCGTCAGCCAAATAAACCCCTTTTCTTTATAAATCATCCAGGCTCAGGTATACCTGAGTCCATAGCAACACAAATGGACTAAAACAGTGACTGAGGCAACATCTACAGTGCCTGGTTCTTACACAGGATCAACACATATTTGTCGGCTAAATGAATAAATATACTACACATGGTTGTTATGAGATAGCAGATATGTAGGATCTTTACATATTACAATATTGTCGTTTATCCTGCCAAGAAATGGATCTTTCATGCCCAGGTAGGGCCAGCAGAGAAGTCCTAAGTATCAACGGCTTACAAGAAGCCACCTTAACTGGCCCCCCATTATCATTCCAGACACATTGGCTACTCTATTAGTCCGTTTTCATGTTGCTGATAAAGACATACCTGAGATGGGTAATTTGTAAAGAAAAAGAAGTTTAATGGACTCACAGTTCCAGGTGGCTGGGGAGGCCTCACAATCATGGCAGAGGCAAAAGGCACATCATACATGGCAGCAGGCAAGACAGAATGAGAGCCAGGTGAAAGGGGTTTCCCGTTATAAAATTATCAGATTTTGTGAGACTTATTCACTACCATGAGAACAGTATGGGTGAAACTGCCTCCATGATTCAATTACCTCCCACTGGGTCCCTCCCATGACACATGGGGATTATGGGAGCTACAATTCAAGATGAAATTTGGGTAGGGACACAGCCAAACCATATCAACTACCCAGCTCCCCTAAATGCCCACCAAGGACCCATTGGCTCTTCCCAGCCCTAGTCCCAGCCCCAGATCCCTGTCTTGATCTTTGACCCCTGATGTCCTGATCTCAGCCATTCTCAGTCCCCATCTTTGCCAGTCCTGCCATCCACGTCTGCTCTGGCCAGAGGGATGCTGGTCTACCAGTCCACCATCCAGCTTAACTAGGATCTGCTTCAGACTGGGACACGTTGGTTTTGGCAGAGCCTGGGGGACCGGGGCTGCATCTTATCCAATGTGCCTCCTCTTTCGTAAGGATATAGTGAATCTAATAAAGTACAAGCTCTGCTACTTTGTAGGCACTAGCATCCTAGGCCAGGATCACTCTTCCTGTGAAAGTAGCACACCTAGAAGCTTCAGAGAGGTAAAAGCTCCAAACCATACTAACTCATTCAAATACATTTAATTTGTATCTAATATGCCTAATAAATGTGAGTCATCATGCTAGGCACTGGGCATACAGCAGTGAACAAAGCAGGCAAAGATCTCTGGCCTTGTGATGCTTCATTTCCAGTGGACAGATAGAAATGTGTATACAATAAAATGCCAAGGAGTGATCAGTGTTATGGAGAAAAACAAGAAGACCACGGGGGCAAGGTGGCAGAGAGGGCCTCTCTGAGGAGGTACATTTGAGGTAGATAGTGGGGGAAAGGCATATCAGGCAGAGGGAACAGCAAGTGCAAAGGCCCTGAGGCCTGAGTATGCTGGAATGTTTTAGAAATGGCAAAAGGCAGCCAATGAGTGACATTCCATGGGCTACAGAGTAGAAGAGAGAAGACAGTGGGCAGCCTGCTCACGTGGCACCTCATGGCCCATGGTGGGACTTTGGATTTATTCTCAATATTTAGGGAACCAATGACAAATTTTCTGATAAGTTAAAAGCAAGGAAAGGCTTGAGCCAAAACATGGCCTGGCCAACGTAGTCATGAAAGAAGCAGCCCATCTTCAGAGAATTCCTTCCAGCCCTTTCTTCCTCCTGCGCCCTTCAGCCCTGACCTGACACCCTTTGCCCTCGACCCAGGTCTCTTGTCTCTCCTTTGCACTATTCATTTGGTCACTGACTCTTCGGCAAACAATCCTGGAGGTAGGGGATGAGAATCATGTGCTAAGCACCATGCCACAGCCAGGATTGGTTACTGGGATATACACAACCCGAAGGCACCCTGGCTTGAGATCATACTGGACATGGGCTCAGAGGAGCTGATTCTATCCAGCTTTGCCATTTAACAGGCTTTGTTTTTAAATAGAAACTGCAATAACTGCTCTGCTCTCATGCAGTGCTGAGGAGCCAGTGATGAAACTGGAGTGGCAGCGCTCTAGGTAAACTATAGAGTGAGGAGCCCATGTCAGCTGCTCATGCCAAAGTGATTATAGTCATTAAGCCCTAAACCTGCCTACAGGACTGGGCCCCAGAAATGTCACGCCTCCATTCCCTCCTTCAAACTCCCCTAACCTCACTGTTATTCAGCTCTAGCAAACACTGATCTTTCAGATCCCAGAGGTCACAGAAAACCTGCACAAGTGTAGGGCATGGCCTCGTGTGTGACACACCCAGGACTATCCTAGCACCTTCTGCAGACACATACCTCCACAGCCTCACCCACAGAAAGAACACACACTGCACCAAAAGGGCCCTTGGGCACAAGCATATCCTCTGCTTAGCTGATCAGCTGATCCATGTAATGGGGATGATGAAAGAGCATTTGTTTATTTATTTACTCATTCATTCATTTGGTGAGTCATCAAACATTCCTTCAGAGGCTTCTCTGGGTCAGCTCTGTGGTAGGTCCTGAGGCTCCAGCCATGACCTCTATGGCCTGGCCCTGGCATATGGAGGCCTGAGATCTACCTGGGACAGACTCTGGAAGACTGCTTTATGGCCGTGGCCATCTCATCAGCAAGTAGGGAGCTATGGGAAACTGCAACCATCTGAGGGGTCAGCAATGGCATGGCTGCCTCCAAGGTATGTCTGTGTCACCTCTGTTGAAGACTATGTTTGCCACTTTGAGTGGCCCATGGGACAAATTGTCTTTCTCCATAGAAGGGGCCACCTCTGCAGCCCTGTAGTTGATAGTAAGTCAAGTGAGCAGGGATTTCATTCTGCCCTGCCATGCAATGTCAGTTTATGACTTTGGATACAACCCTTCTGCTCCCTGGGCTCTGGGCACCCATCTGTCACAGCAAGAACTGCAGAAGACAAACGTTCCTACAACCTTCTCTTGTACTAGACCCATCCTCATTACGTTTGCCCTATACTCCCCTGCCACCTTGATTTTCTGCATTTTATTTAACAGTTACCTGTGTGATGCTTAGTGTGAGCTGGGACATGTTGTAAGTGCTTACATGAACTAACTCATGAAGTGGGTACTACTGTTATTCCTTAAAGATAAAGAAACCACAGCACAGTGAAGTATTTACCCACTGTCCCACAGCTAGTAAGTGTGGTACTGGAAATCTGACCATGCATCTGTCTTCAGAGTTCATTCTCTTAACTACTATACTATGCTGCTTCTCTTAACAATTTTCTTTAAACTATTTTTTTTTTTTTTTTTTTTTTTTTTTTTTTTTTTTTTTTTTTTTTTTTTGAGACGGAGTCTTGCTATGTCACCCAGGCTGGAGTGCAGTGGCCAGATCTCAGCTCACTGCAAGCTCTGCCTCCCGGGTTTACACCATTCTCCTGCCTCAGCCTCCCGAATAGCTGGGACTACAGGTGCCCGACACCACACCCGGCTAGTTTTTTTTGTATTTTTTAGTAGAGACTGGGTTTTACCGTGTTAGCCAGGATGGTCTCGATCTCCTGACCTCGTGATCCGCCCATCTCGGCCTCCCAAAGTGCTGGGATTACAGGCTTGAGACTGATTCACTTTTTTAACATTATTTTTAAAAAACCATTATGACCACTAATCGAAAACCTATATGACTTGCCATAAATAGAAGAGACATTAAAATGCATGACTATTACATTTAAAACCCAATATTCCTCCAAGTGACTCCTAAGATCATCTCTCAGACCACTGGGGACACTTGGGGACACCTGGGGAGGAAGCACTAATGGCTTTTCTGACACTTTAGGTACCTGCAGGCCTTCCAGGAAGAAGCTTGGGGGCAGACAGCCTTTATGCCTCTCTGGCCCTCCTCTCCTGCCTACAATAGTGCCACTCAGCAATATGCAATGTAAAGGCTTCAAGGAACTTGGTTACCACCAGCCTGGGGCTTCAATGGCTCACTCTCAATCCCTGGGCATGATGCATCCACTCAGGGGCTGGTGACAGCCTAGCCAGAGGCTTCTTTTGCTCTCTGGTTTCTGGAGCGACAACCCATTGGAGGTATGTCTAATCCCTGCCAGAGTAATGGACAAGTCTCCACTGTCTCCAGTGATGCCAGCAGAAACTGCAGGGGCAGGAGGTGGAGTGGGTGTGGATCCCAGCATGGCTCCTGGGTTTCTGCCAGGAAGGTATTCTGAGGATAGCAATCTGTGAATTCCACCACTCATGCTCCTGAACCCACACCAGCTCTTCATTAGAAAACCAAGACTTGATTAAACAGTTGCAGGCATAGTGGACTTGTCATCATCTTTTGAGGTCTCAGCCTCTTCTCACTGCATTTACCCATTTGCTCTGAGCTTCATAAAGCCAAAACTGGCTAGACCTTCTTCCTTTGCACCTGCCTGTAGCCATGTCATTGTGACTCCACCATGTTCAAGGTACGCCTGGTCCAGGGCTCCATCCTGAAGAATGTGTTGGAGGCCCTCAAGGACCTCATCAGTGAGGCCTGTCGGGACATTAGCTCAAGCAGCTGAATGTGCACAGCATAGACTCGTCCTGCATCTCCTCGGGGCAAGTCACCCACTGCTCCAAGGGCTTCAATACGTGCTGCTGCGACTGCAACCTGGCCATAGGCATGAACCTCACCAGTATGTTCAAAATACTACACTGTGCTGGCAATGAAGATGTCATGACATTAGGAGCTGAAGATAATGCAGACACCTTAGCCACTAGTATTTGAAGCACTAAATCAGGAGAAAGTTTCAGATTATAAAATGAAGCTAATGGATTTGGATGCTGAACAACTTGGAATTCCAGAACAAGAGTACAGCTGTGTAGTAAAGATGCCTGCTGGTGAATTTGCATGCATATGCCGAGATCTCAGTCATACTGGAGATGCTGTAGTAATTTCCTGTGCAAAAGATGGAGTGAAATTTTCTGCAACTGGAGAACTTGCAAATAGAAACATTAAATTGTCACAAATAAGTAATGTTGATAAAGAGAAGGAAGCTGTTACCATAGAGATGAAAGAACTAGTTCAGTTAACTTTTGCACTGATGTACCTGAACTTCTTCACAAAAGCCATTCCATGCTCTTCTACAGTGACACTCGATATGTCTGCAGATGTACCCCTTATAGAGTATAACATTGCTAATATGGGACTTTTCTTTTTTTTTTTTTTTTTTGAAACTGAGGCTCACTCTGTCACTCAGGTTGGAGTGCTTTGCGCGATCTCAGCTCACTGCAACCTCCGCCTCCCAAGTTCAAGCGATTCTCCTGCCTCAGCCTCCCAAGCAGCTGGGACTATAGGCATGTGCCACCACGCCCAACTAATTTTGTATTTTTAGTAGAGACAGGATTTCTCCATATTGGTCAGGCTGGTCTTGAACTCCTGACCTCAGGTGATCCATCCTCCTCGGCCTCCCAAAGTGTTCAGATTACAGGCATAAGCCACTGTGCCCGGACAATATGGGACATTTAAAGTAAATACTACTTGCCTCCCAATATTGAAAATGAAGAAAGATCTTAGGCATTCTTAAAATTCAAGAAAATAAAACTAAGCTCTTTCAGAACTGCTTCTGACATGCCAGTATACAATAAAGTCTTTTCTGTCACCAAATTTATGCTTCTGAGTACATACGTAAGTATAACTTTCTGTAAATAACCTATTTTTCTCTATTCTCTATAATTTCTTTTTTTAAAATCATACTTTAAGTTCTGGGATACTTGTGCAGAACATGCAGGTTTGTTACGTAGGTATACATGTGGCATGGTGGTTTGCTGCACCCATCAACCCATCATCTAGATTTTAAACCATGCAAGCATTAGGTATTTGTCCTAATGCTCTCTCTCTGCTTCCCCCAACCCCCCAACAGGCCCCAGTGTGTGATGTTCCCCTCCCTGTGTCCATGTATTCTCATTGTTCAACTCCCACTTATGAGTGAGAACATGTGGTGTTTGCTTTCCTCTTCCCGTGTTAGTTTCCTTAGGATAATGGTTTCCAGCTTCATCCATGTCCCTGCAAAGGACAAGAACTCATCCATTTTTATGTCTGCATAGTATTCCATGGTGTATATGTGCCACATTATCTTTATCCAGTCTATCATTGGTGGGCATTCGGGTTGGTTCCAAGTCTTTGCTATTGTAAACAGTGCTGCAATAAACATATGTGTGCATGTGTCTTTATAGTAGAATGATTTATAATCCTTTGGGTATATACCTAGTAATGGGATTGCTGGGTCAAATGGTATTTCTGGTTCTAGATACTTGAGGAATTGCCACATTGTCTTCCACAATGGATGAACTAATTTACACTCCCACCAACAGTGTAAAAGCTTTCCTATTTCTCCATATCCTCTCCAGCATCTGTTGTTTCCTGACTTTTTAATGATCGCCATTTTAACTGGCATGAGACGGTATCTTACTGTGGTTTTGATTTGCATTTCTCTAATGACCACAGATGATGAGCTTTTTTTCATATGTTTTTTGGCCACATAAATGTCTTCTTTTGAGAAGTGTCTGTTCATATCCTTTGCCCACTTTTTGATGGGGTTGTTGTTTTTTCTTGTAAATTTGTTTAAGTCCCTTGTAGATTCTGGATATTAGACCTTTGTCAGAAGGATAGATTGCAAAATTTTCTTCCATTCTGTAGGTTGCCTGTGTGCTCTGATAATAGTTTATTTTGCTGTGCAGAAGCTCTTTAGTTTAATTAGATCCCGTTTGTCAATTTCGGCTTTGGTTGCAATTGCTTAGGGTGTTTTAGTCATGAAGTCTTTGCCCATGCCTATATTCCGAATGGTATTGCCTGGGTTTTCTTCTAGGGTTTTTATGGTTTTGGGTTTTACGTTTAAGTCTTTAATTCATCTTGAGTTAACTTTTGTATGAGGGTGTAAGGAAAGGGGCCAGTTTCTGTTTTCTGCACATGACTAGCCAGTTTTCCCAGCACCATTTATTAAGTAGGGAATCCTTTCCCCATTGCTTGTTTTTGTCAGGTTTGTTGAAGACCAGTTGGTTGTAGATGTGCGGTGTTGTTTCTGAGGCCTCTGTTCTGTTCCATTGGTCTATATATTGGTTTTGGTCCCAGTACCATGCTGTTGTGGCTACTGCAGCCTTGTAGGATAGTGTGAAATCAGGCAGCATGATGCCTCCAGCTTTGTTCTTTTTGCTTAGAATTGTCTTGGCTATATGGGCTCTTTTTTGGTTCCATATGAAAGTTAAAGTAGTTTTTTCTAATTCTGTGAAGAAAGTCAATGGTAGATTGATGGGAATACCATTGAATCTATAAATTACTTTGGGCAATATGGCCATTTTAGCAATATTGATTCTTCCTATCCATGAGCATGGAATTTTTTTTCCATTTGTTTGTGTCCTCTCTTATTTCCTTGGGCAGTGGTTTGTAGTTCTCCTAAAAGAGGTCCTTCACATACCTTGTAAGTTGTATTCCTAGGTATTCTCTTTGTAGCAATTGTGAATGGGAGTTCACTCATGATTTGGCTCTCTGTTTGTCTATTATTGGTGTATAGGAATGCTTGTGATTTTTGCACATTGATTTTGTATGCTGAGACTTTACTGAAGTTGCTTATCACCTTAAGGAGTTTTGGGGCTGAGACGATGGGGTTTTCTAAATATACAATCATGTCATCTGCAAACAGACAATTTGACTTCCTCTCTTCCTATTTGAATACGCTTTATTTCTTTCTCTTGCCTGATTGCCCTGGCCAGAATTTCCAATACTATGTTGAATAGAAGTGGTGAGAGAGGGCATCCTTGTCTTGTGCCAGTTTTCAAAGGGAATGCTCCCAGCTTTTGCCCATTCAGTATGATATTGGCTGTGGATTTGTCATAAATAGCTCTTATTATTTTGAGATATGTTCCATCAATATCTAGTTTATTAAGTGTTTTCAGCATGAAGGAGTGTTGAATTTTATCAAAGGCCTTTTCTGCATAATCATGTGGTTTTTGTCATTGGTTCTGTTTATGTGATGGATTACGTTTATTGATTTGCATAGGTTGAACCAGCCTTGCATCCCAGGGATGAAGCCGACTTGGTCATGGTGGATAAGCTTTTTAATGTGCTGCTGGATTTAATTTGCCTATATTTTATTGAGGATTTTCACATCAATGTTCACCAGGAATAATGGCTTGAAATTGTCTTTTTCTGTTGTGTCTCTGCCAGGTTTTGGTATCAGGATGATGCTGGCCTCATAAAATGGTTAGGGAAGAGTCCCTCTTTTTCTATTGTTTGGGATAGTTTCAGATGGAATGGTACCAGCTCCTCTTTGTACCTCTGGTAGAATTCAGCTGTGAATCCGTCTAGTCCTGGACTTTTTTGGTTGGTAGGCTATAAATTACTGCCTGAATTTCAGAACTTGTTATTGGTCTATTAAGGGATTCGACTTCTTCCTGATTTAGTCTTGGGAGGGTGTATGTGTCCAGGAATTTATCTGTTTCTTCTAGGTTCTCTAGTTTATTTGCACAGAGGTGATTATAGTATTCTCTGATGGTAGTTTGTATTTCTGTGGGATCAGTGGTGATATCCCCTTTATAATTTTTATTGTGTCTATTTGATTCATCTATCTTTTCTTCTTTATTAGTCTGGCTAGTGGTCTATCTATTTTGTTAATCTTTTCAAAAAAACAGCTCTTGGATTCATTGATTTTTTGAAGGGTTTTTCATGTCTTTCTATTTTCCTATCTCCTTCAGTTCTGCTCTGATCTTAGTTATTTCTTGCCTTCTGTTAGCTTTTGAATTTGTTTGCTCCTGCTTCTTTAGTTCTTTTCATTGTGATGTTAGGGTGTCAATTTTGAATCTTTCCTGTTTTCTGATATGGGCATTTAGTGCTATAAATTTCCTTTTTAACACTGCTTTAGCTGTGTCCCAGAGATTCTGGTACGTTGTCTCTTTGTTCTCACTGGTTCCAAAGAACTTATTTATTTCTGCCTTAATTTCATTATTTACTGAGTAGTCATTCAGGAGTGGGTTGTTCAGTTTCCATGTAGTTGTGTGGTTTTGTATTCTCTATAACTTGTTTAAAGAATAAAGTAAGTCTAAAGTCAAATCTGGTCTTGCTAACCTAGAACTAGTTTTGCCTTACTTAGAAATACATCTTGTGATTTTTATAATACAAAAAGGTCTTGACTCTAAATGCAATTTTAAGAATTGTTTTTGAATTTAAATAAAGTTACCTGAATTTCAAATGTCACAAGGCAGTGCTTTCATTTGTACCAGGACTGTTGCAAGTATCTACTGAATTATCAGCTAAAGCTACCATTTCATGTAAATGCTTTTTTAGTCTAGAGCACCCTGGTGAAGGTCAAAAATATTTCAAACACAGTACGGTACCAGTTATCTGGAGGGATCTGTCAAGCTTATTTCATTCTAACTGTGCTCAAGTAGCAAACAGGGGAAAGTAAAACAAATCCTATGTATTTCATCATTTTGTCATGTTAGTTAGCAAAAGTTAACACTCTTCAGAAGCCTAATGTACCCAAAGTCTTGGGGACTTTGTAAGACTATAGAGGTCACATTTCTTTTCAGCCTAGGGCGTCTTTTACAAGAGCTTTGGAAGTTTCAGTAGATGTGTGATGGGGCCCGAGGAGTATGGCTGTGAAAAAAATTCTCTAATATAAATACCCTTTTTTTGTGACTTCACTCCCTTAAAGGATGAAGATGTCTTAAATTCCATGTATGTTGGACCCAACCAAGAAAGCAAAAAGGCCCTGAAGTTGTAAAGAAAGACTTTAAAACATCCCCAGTAAATGCTGCAAGGCATATTTTGTGTTTGGTAGATTAAATGACTGGTTTCTTTCTTGTATTACTTGGACTGAGTTCTAGTGACTAGACATTACAATTAACTGTATTAAGTAGCTGGTATTCATTTACCTACAGTGTGCTTGTGAGTAGGGAAGGAGGGCTGCAAAAGGGCTCAATGAAAATTTTTGGGGTGATGAAAATATTTTATCTAGATTGTCGATCATTCCAGGAGTGTATGCTTTTTTCAGAACCCATGCAATTGTACTTTATTGTGTGTAAAATACACCTTAATAAACCTGACTTTTAAATAACCAAGGTTTTTCTTGCATTGGCAGTGGAAGGAGGAAAACTGAGGAACTGGCACAAAACAGTCTTTCCATTAAACAGTTTTCTTTAACTTGCACACATTCACTTAGGGAAGATGCTTGGGGAACCAAATTATACATAGGCAATTGAGCAGCAGGCTGGGTGCTCAGAAGGCATGGTTGAGTCATTGAGGTAAGAGAAATCAAGCTGGAATCCCCCAAAATAAAGTTTGAGTCCTGTCTCTAGCACTTGGGCAAGTGTGTGTGTGACCTCTGTGACCTCCTCTCTGGGTCTCCATGTCCTTATCTCTAAAATGGGGATAATATCCTGGTCCCACCCAGCTCACAGGGCTATTTTTGGAACTGAGCGAGAGAGTGGCTCTGAACATGCCATGGTGAAGTTCCCTGTGGATGGGGGCATCTGAGATGATAAGGAATTAACCACCCTCATGTGGTGACACCAAACCTGGTGTCAGGGACAAGGGCAGTTGGTTTTAGGTCTGCCCTCTGAAAACAAAGGAGTAGTCCGGCCCACTTCCATGGCAGTCATAATTTGCCAAATGATGCATTATTTGATCCATAAGATAACCAGACTCACAGAAGGGCAGAATGCCAATGAAATGAAGTATTGGTTTATGCAGGAATGGAAATATTTTTAAACTTCTTATTTTGTTCTGGAATAAAATATAGGTTTGATTCCCATTGCAACTAGTTTACCAAGTAAAATTTGGCCAGGAGGCATTGGAGGGGGTGATTCAGGGAGGCAGGGAACAACTTTAGCTCAGTTGGAAATTTCAATAGATGACAGATACTCGGTTCAGTTTAGGTTCCAAGCAGGAGAGTTGTTTGCCCAGTTTGGGTTTAGAGGCTGTTACATTTGCGGTCCACTGGCCTTTTGTAATGGGGCTTGGCTGAGCAAGTGACATTCATCATAATGTGCTTTTTCAGTGTTTGCAAGTCAGAATCCATTTGATGGATGACATTCAGCTTTGGCTGTAACCACTAAGAGACTAAACTGGCACAATGGCTTACCCAGACACAGGGGGCATCTACCCACCACTTCATTCATTCATTCAACAAACATTTATTAAACTCCTATTGTGCTAGGCTTTCTCCCAAACAATCGAAAAATGAAGATACTTAAGATTTAGTCTCTGATCTCAAGGAGTCCACAGTTGAGTAAGAGATAAGCCTGTAGAGAGATATATTACCATATAGGGATGTTAACAGTTATAGTCAATGCCCACACCAGGAGCAGGACAAGCATAAAAAGTCTAAGCATCAGTTCATGCCTCACAGGGGAGGTGGCCCCTGGTCTGGACCTCAAAAGAAGAGTAGAAGTTCACCAACTAAATGACACTGCATTCTGATTCTAATTTGTTTACTAGTGAATGAGTGTATTTATTTCTGCATGTGCATACACACACACATACACACACACACACACAGGCCATTAACTTTGTCTTCTTCATTGCTAACCAGTGAGAAAAGACTCAGCAAGAAAAGGACCATTGATACCTGATATAGTTTAGATATTTGTTCCCACACAAACCTCATGTTGAATTGTAATCCCCAATGTTGGAGGTGGGGCCTGGTGGGAGACGTTTGGGTTGGGGGGCGGATCCCTTATGGCTTGGTGATGTCTTTGTGATAATGAGTTCTCATGAGATATAGTCATTTAAAAGTGTGTGGCACCTAACCTCCCCCGCACCGCCCCCACCTATTCTCTCTCTTGCTCCTGCTTTCACCATGTGATGTGCCTGCCTCCACTTTACCTTCTGCCATGAGTAAAAGCTCCCTGACCTACCCAGAAGCCTAGCAATGTCGGCACTATGTTTGTACAGCCTTCAGAATAGTAAGCCAATTAAACCTCTTTTTATAAACTACCCAGTCTCAGGTATTTCTTTGTAGCAACACAAGAATGGCCTAATATAATACCACATGTAATCCTTCTTCCCCTGACAAGCCAACGCCCTGAGATGGGCTGAGGTGACAGCTACAAGCAGGGTAGGCCATTCTCATAGAGCTGCCACTTGCAATGACAGCAAATAAGCAAAGAAAGTTCATTTTGGATTCTACTGTCTTAGGATGGGTAGCCCCATGACAGCGAAATAGCCTTGATTTTGAGGAAAAAGCAAGAAGTCGAAACCTAATACCAGTTCCTATCAAGACAAAAAGGTAATTATGGCATTTAGTCTGCAGGTGTCAAAGAGCAAAGTAATGTTTGACCTTGCCAAAGGGCAGGGATTATGTCATGAGGATGTGTTAGCCACTGTGCGCTCTACTACTCAGTATCAGAGGAGCTGGGGAGGAGGGAACTTAATTCTCCCAGCAAGCAGGGAAGGCTAGCAGAGGCAGCATATTCAGTAGCCAATTGCCCAAAGTGGCTGCAAACAAAAAGATTAGACTTGCCTAACTGTTCAAGCTGCAGAACAACTCCCGAGCAAGACTTATTGACTGCAGCTTCAGAAACGACGGCAGAGAGAAGGAGCAAGGAGGAGGGAAGAGGAACACATGTGTTGATCCTGCTCACACTGGCAGGCAAAAGAGGCTCCAGCCAGAAAACAAGTCAATGCAGAAACACTGGCTGAAAGTCACCCATTCTGGGGAAACTAAGAGAGGTGACGTTCAAAAAAGGTAAAGCTGGCTCACGCCTGTAATCCCAGCACTTTGGGAGGCTGAGGTGGGCGGATCACCAGGTCAGGAAATCGAGACTATCCTGGCTAACGTGGTGAAACCCCGTCTCTACTAAAAATACAAAAAAATTAGCCGGGTGTGGTGGTATATGCCTGTAATCTCAGCTACTCGGGATGCTGAGGCAGGAGAATCACTTGAACCCGGGAGGCAGAGGTTGCAGTGAGCCGAGATCGCGCCACTGCACTCCAGCCTGGGTGACAGAGCGAGACTCTCTCTCAAAAAAAAAAAAAAAAGTAAAGCATCAAGTGACAGCATCAAGATGAATTTGTAGATTTAACCAACCATGAAGATGCACCTCCTAAGTAAGCTAAATCCCCTAACCCACCACTCTTCCTCTTAAATGGTCACAGACTAGTAGCTGGCAGGCGCTAGACAGGCCTCCAAACCAAATCCTTCATTTTATACTAGAGGCATCAGGGGTGGTAAGAATATCAATGGACTGTGATCCAAAGTCCTTCCTCTCACTAGCTACAGGATCTCAGATAAGACACCTCAGCCTGTAAGCTGCAATTTCCTCATCAGTGTAATGGGAACATTAAGATGGATGTCATTTGAATGTTGTGAAGACTAAATAAGACAGGTGAGAATGCATCCTAAGGGTTAGGTATATTTTTAACCTGTGAATATACCGCGGTTCCAA
The DNA here is from genome assembly GCF_024542745.1 of Macaca thibetana thibetana. NCBI lineage: Eukaryota > Metazoa > Chordata > Mammalia > Primates > Cercopithecidae > Macaca > Macaca thibetana. Next base: position 46,211,455 of record NC_065591.1, read on the forward strand.
GAGGTAAAGTGATTTAAGTCCAAGAAATCAGCAAATGGGATGCAGAGCTAGAATTCCTGACACCTCAGGTGGTGTTCTTTCTGCTAAGCCACACCTGCCAACATGGAAAGAGTTTCATTTCAAGGGTGCAAATCTTGTCTCCTAGGCAAGCTTGTGTGGGACAAGGATTATGTATTCTCCATGCCCCACTATGGTTTTTGGTACTTAATAAGAACAGCCAACATGCATGGAGGTTTTACAGTGTGCTGGGCTTTGTTCTAGGTGATTTTCATGTGCTAACTCATTTTATCCACATGTCAAATCTATGAGGTAAGATAGTATTATTATCATCAACTCCATTATTACAGATGAGGAAACTGAGCACTGGTTAAGAAAGTACCCAAGATCATACCGCCCGTAAGTTGGTTCTATTTATTTTCATATCAAGGCAGTCTGACCCAAAAACTCTGCTCTAACTACTATGAGGAGAAGAGCTGATATTGGAGCTGGCTGCGTTATCCCAGGGAAAAGGTAACCTGCTTGGATGTAGAAGACTGGCACAGGGCTTGTATACACCAGGGACTCAATCAATTGTTGTTTCCCTTGACTTAATGGAAGTCCTGCAATAAAATAACTTGCCATATGCAGCCCTGGTGCTGGCTTCTTGCCATCAGGATGACCTGGAAGTACTTCAATCCTTTCTGCCTCTCACATGGGACTCAATGAAATTTGTCTTATATGCACTGAGCCTGAACTTCAGCCAGCAATGAGAAACATTCAACCTTGCTGACAGTCAAAAAACACACATTAGAATTACATACTTTTAGGCTGCATGCAGTGGCTCGCACCTGTAATTGCAGAGCTTTGGGAGGCTGAGGCAGGTGGATTGCTTGAGCCCATGAGTTCAAAACCAGCCTGGGAAACATGGCGAAACCCCGTCTCCACAAAAAAAAAAATACAACAATTAGCCAGGTGTGGTGGCACATACCTGTAGTCCCAACTACTCAGAAGGCTGACGTAGGAGGACTGCTTGAGCCCAGGAGGTCGAGACTGCAGTGAGCCATGATTGCACCACTGCACTCCAGCCTGAGTGACAGAGAAAGACCCTGTCTCAAAAAACAAACAAACAAAAGCCTACATACTCTTTTCACCTATCAAATTAGAAAAAAATTAATGATAATATTTAACGCTTTAATGCTGGCAGATGTGGGGTAAAACTGGTATTCCCAGACCCTGCTATAACAGTATAAATTGTACTTCTCAGGAAAACAGTTTACCCTCATATAGTTGACTCTTGTTATTCACAGTGGTTATATTCTATAATGTCACCAGTAATACTGAATTAATGAATTCTGAACCATTGCTTCTAGGGGAGACATGGGGTTAGGCTCCTGTGATCCTCTGGTCACATCTTCATCAACCAATCAATGCATAACCTTGTTTTATGTGTGTTTCTGTTTAAAGACACGTTACTTAATATACTATATTCTGTTGATTAACACTGAATTCACAGCCAACAGTGCTACAACTCAGGCCTGAACGGTGCTCAAACATACATATTTTCTCTATAAGGCACATCACAGCCTTCTTGCACTTAGAAACACAAGACAGCACATCAACACTATGATGGGGGTCATTTTCAACATCAAAATCATCCACATAAAGCACAAAAATGCAAAACCATAGTACCAACTAAACTGTGAAAAGGACACTCGTTTATAACCGAATCAGGAAGGCAAGTGTCACCTTGCTGGACCTCAGCTGCGAATGTGCATGACAGGTGCCTCCCTTGCTCCCACAATGTACATGTCCAAGAATGACCATGAAAGCACAGCCAGCATTGATTTGGGAGTTACAAATAACTGTCAGCATGCAGATCAATTCACAGACTCAGAATCTGTGAAAAATGAGGACCAACTGTATATATTAAGAACCTAACAAGCTTGTGCACATTGAAAGGCACGGGTGACAGAAATCTGGATTTGATTTCACAAGCAGCTTTTGAACTGATCTTATTTCAGCTGGAAAAGATCCATCTGAGTCTAGAGTGCGGGCTCGACTGGTAAGAACCACTGTTCAGTTCGGGCTGAGCATTGCAACAAGGAGAGTTAAAGGCCCCAACCTTGGATTTGGGGATGGGAAACATCACATGTATGCTTCCCATACATGTGATGGGAAGACTCAAGGCCCTGGCGTCCAGGGAGAAAGCTTCCACCAAGAACCAAGCCCTTCTCAAGTGTCTGCTACATCCACGGTTCTAGGGATAGCCAGGAGGACAAAGCCCCTTCTGCCGCTCTGACTTATTTCTGCCCCTCTTCACCTCTCTAATTTGTTTGTGGTACTGTGGTACACTGGCCTCCTTGCTGTTCCCCGAACACACCAGGCAGGCTATGGTCCCACCTCAGGGCTTTTGCACTTGCTGTCTGCCCACCTAGAACACCCTCTAGACATTTGATGGGCTCCCTCCCTACCTCTTTCCTCTCTGCTCAGTGAGGCTTGCTCTCCCCTCTCTGCCTTCCCTGTTTTGTCTCCATAGGAATTATCACCATCTGATAGATCATTTGTTTCGCTTGTTCATTTATTATTTCTCCCCCATGCAAACTGGGAAGAGGGAGGTTTTATCGTTCTTATAGTATCCCCATTCCTAGAAGAAGGCCTAAGCACATAATAGGCACTCAGTAAACTGTACTATTTGTTAAATGAATGAATGAATGTAAGATACTAGTAATAATAATAGTGGGAATTAACATTTTTGCACCAGTCACTGTGTCGGGTGCTTTACACAGGTTACCTCATTGAAATTCCAAAGCCTTAACATGTGAGCACTGTTATGCTTATTTTGCAGAAGGAACCAAGGCACAGGGAGATTATGCAACTTAATTAAGGTCAACCAGCCAGTAAAAGATTGAACTGTAATAAATCTCAGCTTTTTCTGACTCGAAAGTCACTATACCAGTTTTTAAACTTTCTGTGGTTAAGGACCAGTTGGATTTTTTTCTTCTTCTTCTTCCCAGTCTATCATAGATTGATAACAGAAAAATGAAATGGGGGAAAAGTTACAAAATACAATATGCGTTTGGATGTCATGGTACTATCCAAGTTTTTAAACACCTTCAATGCTTGTACTTATTCTCCCCACAGACAGGTAAACAGTTTGGCCCACAACGCAGTTCTTTGAGTATACTGAGCTCTGCAGTACACCCAAGGAATCAAATACTGTCGTCCTGAGTTTCTGGGTCATCTGGAGACTGAGGTTGAGGCTCCAGGAGAAAAGTCCATGATCTCTTTTACTTGTAGGAAACTTGAAAATGTCTCAAGTCAAGTTTCCTTCATTTGACCCTTTACAGTTGTTAGAAGTGGGTCCTCTCACCCTCAATTTTCAGGTAAGAAAACCTGTTTTTCCTCTGCCCAGAATGCCCCTCCTCTGGGCTCTTCAGGGGGTCACCTCCTTAGAGTGACCCTCCCCAACCAACCATGCAAATAGCATTGCTGACCCTCTCTTATCACACAGCCTTGTTTCCATCACAGCATTTTTTACCATCAGAAATTATCTTTTTCCTTGTTTACATATTTACATTCTCTCATCCCTTTTTATATTAATACAAACTCCAGGAGGGTGGAAACCTCAGTTCATCAGTCCCTCTACCCAGCAAAGAGTTTGGTACCTTGAAGGATTAGTTGAATAATGCAGTAAGATAAAAGAAACACAGAATGATTAAATAGCTTACCTAAGGTCAAAAGCAGGTTAAGGGCCTGAGATGGAAATCACATGCACTCAGTTGTTCAACAGATGATGTTTCAGTGTCTCTTTCTCCAGCATGGGCATGGAGCCGGGCACTGGGGTCTTGGTGGTGGATGAGAGAGGGTAGGCTCCTGTCTTGATCAGGGCCCACAGGACTCAATCCCAAGCACAGTGGTTCTCCTCCCTGCCTTTCTAGCCCTCTCTGTGTTCTTTCATCTGTACATACTATTCTGTTTTCAAACACTTTCTCACAAAAAATCGTGTTATTGTGTAAGCAGGATATTGTATTACACCCGCTTTTAGCATTGCCAGATAAAATGCAGTTACATTTAAATTGCAAATAAACAATGAGTAATTCTTTAGTATGAATATGTTCCATGCAATGCTCAGGAAATACTTATACTGAGAAATTGTTCATTGTTTTTCTGAAACTCAAGTTTAACTGGCTCTCTTGATTTTTTTCTTTCATTTTTTCTCCAAAATATGGCAAGCCTACACATTTTACAGATTAGAAAACTGGGGCTCAGGGAGGACAGAGAACTCCAGTAACTTGGCCCTAAAGGCAGACACCCAGCCAGAGATCCAGAGCTAGCCCTATCCACCACAGAACAACGAAGTCAATGTTTCTTGAGTCAGAACACCTGACACCACACAGCTTTTACTTCTTTCTTAAAGAGCCAGTGCTTCTGAGCCAGGCCAATTCCGGCATGGCTGTCCAAATCCATATCCCCTGAGGATTATCTTGTCATTGAAATGACTCCCTGGCCTCCAGCAAAGAAGCAGTTGCCATGTCTATATTTAATTACTTTTAGTAAATTTTTCTTCTGATGATAAAAATACCTACTTGTAATATATTTACACAATGAAACACTACACATCAATGAAAAAGGAACAGATGCTGCTACATACAACAGAACAGCTTGGTAAGTTTTTATATATTTATACACATCGGCCTAAAGAAATAGCACTGAGTAAAAGTCTCAACACGAAAAAGAAAACATCTGGTATGAGTCCATATATATGAAGTTCAAAAACAGTCAAAACCAATTTGTGGCAGAAGTCAGAACAGTGGTTTCTCAGGGGTGAGGGTCATTGGGAAGGAACATGAGGGAACTCTCTGGGGTTTTGGTAATGTTCTGTATCTTAAACGGGGTGATGGCTATATGTATATATAAATATATCTTAAAACTTACGTGTTCACTTAAGACTTCTGTACTTTTCCAGTTGTAGATTGTACTTTAATGAAAAATTTAAAATAAACAAACAATACATGCTGATTGTAAAAAAAATGCCTAAAGTAGACAAATATTAAAAAAAAAATAAGGCCTGGAGTGGTGGCTCACGCCTGTAATCCCAGCACTTTGGGAGGCCGAGGTGGGCAGATCACGAGGTCAGGAGATCGAGACCATCCTGGCCAACATGGTGAAACCCTGTCTCTACTAAAACTGCAAAAAATCAGCCAGGCGAGATGGCGGGCGCCTGTAGTCCCAGCTACTCAGGAGGCTGAGGCAGGAGAATGGCGTGAACCCGGGAGGCGGAGCTTGCAGTGAGCCGAGATTGTGCCACTGCACTTCAGCCTGGGTGACAGAGCGAGACTCCTTCTCAAAAAAAAAAAAAAAAAAAAAAAAAATTAAAAATCGTCTGTATTATCGCCACTGGTAGATATCACAACTAACATTTTAGCGTGTCTCCTTCCAGATGTTTTTCCAATAACATTAACTTTTCATGAGTATTTCCTAAGAGAGGAATTCGGGACCTAATGCCAATCAGCGGAGGTGCTAACTTATTTAGGAGTCTAAATTTCCTGGACATGACTTTCACTTACCCAAGAAGCCCTGACACAACTAGATTTAATTTGACCATTTTTAGAAAAGCATGGAACAATTAACAGCAAATAAATGGAATTTAAATCAAATTGAATACAGCTTTTCGATGATATGTCTTAGAATTTAATTTTAAGCACAGTAATGAATAGAAAATGAAAGCTTGGCTTTGGAGGAACTCATGAGCCTTCTGGGACCCCGAGTGCCACCTACTGGTCACGGCCTGCCATGACACATCCCATTATCTGTGTCACCCTCCTTAATTAAAAGCCCCAACTATGATGCCTCCTTTTCTCATAAGTTTACACATCTCCTCCAAGAGCTTTCCAGACATCTTTGTTTCCCCAGTGCATCGTATACGTCCTATAACATAGAATTATCTTAATAAATATTTGCTCAATGAATAAAAGGATGGATGGGTGGATGGATGGATGGATGAGTAGATGGGTGGGTGGGTGGATGGGTGGGTGGGTGGATGGATGGATAGATAGATAGATAGATAGATAGATAGATAGATAGATAGATAGAGGCCGGGCGCGGTGGCTCAAGCCTGTAATCCCAGCACTTTGGGAGGCCGAGACGGGTGGATCACGAGGTCAGGAGATCGAGACCATCCTGGCTAACACGGTGAAACCCCGTCTCTACTAAAATACAAAAAAAAAAAAAAAATTAGCCGGGCGAGGTGGCGGGCGCCTGTACTCCCAGCTACTCGGGAGGCTGAGGCAGGAGAATGGCGTGAACCCGGGAGGCGGGGCTTGCAGTGAGCTGAGATCCGGCCACTGCACTCCAGCCTGGGCCACAGAGCCAGACTCTGTCTCAAAAAAAAAAAAAAAAGATAGATAGATAGACAGACAGACAGACAGATAGATAGATAGATAGACGGACAGACAGACAGACAGACATTCTTGTACCTCATTGTGAAATAAGAGAATAATCCCTATCCTACTCACCTCAAAGACATTTTTCGAAGCATAGATAGCCTCTGGTAAAGACCATAGGGATGTGAGTGAATATTATGACAGCCAATACTAGGAGATTGTAGGAGTCAAGTGGTGACCAGGGTAAGCAGTGAGGCTAGAGACAGGTAGAGCATTAAAAACATGAAACCTAAATAAATGTGAAAATATCTTGAGCCAGGGACTTAATAGGAACTTGAAAAATGTTACTTCTTTTCCCTTTCTTCTGTCCCCTTTTACAGCCCCATCTCACAAATCCTTTCTATAGTATATGAGGAGTTAAGAATGAGGATCTGACCGAGTGCAGTGGCTCACACCTGAAATCCCAGCACTTGGGAGGCTGAGGCATGAAGATTGCTTGAGCCCAGGAGTTTGAGACCAGCCTAGACAATATAGTGACACTTCATCTCTATAAAAAAATAAAATTTTAAAAAAATTGCTAGGCATGGTGATGCATGCCTGTAGTCCCAGCTACCTGGGAGGTCAAGGCTGCAATGAGTCATGACCATGCCACCGCACTCCAGCCTGGGTAACAGAACAAAACCCTGTCTCAAAAAGAGATCTGTCCTTTCCTGGGCTCATTCAGAGGTACAGTGATGTTCAGTGTTTGACTCCTGTCAGTTTTGAAAGAGGCCAAGATCACTGTGCTTGTAATGTGAGCTGGCCCATCAGAGCCCCTCTCAGTTAGGAAAAGTGGTTTCTGAAACATCACTGTCAGTCTGGCTGATTGCGAGGTGCCCATCTGAGCGTGTCCACTGTTGACAGCATTTGACAAGCATCATGTTGGCCTCACTTCTAGATGCTGCACAGTGGGGGCTCTGTTCTGCATAAAGGCTGCATGATGTGGCAGAAAGAATACAGACAAGAATTAGTAGGACTAGGATTTGCCACTCACTGGCTGGGTGACCTTGAGCAAGTCAGCTTGCCTTTTGCCAATATATAAACCACCTCATTAGAACAATGTAACAAGATAATGCCTGGGAAAACACTTTGTAAACTAAAGCACTGGACCCAGGGTAAGATGTGGGTCCATTAATAGAAGGTCTATTAATAGAAGCCCAAGTGGGCCAGGCATGGTGGCTCAGGCCCGTAATCCCAGCACTCTGGGAGCCCGAGATGGGCGGATCATCTGAGGTCGGGAGTTCGAGACCAGCCTGACCAACATGGAGAAATCCTGTCTCTACTAAAGATACAAAATTAGCTGGGTGTGGTGGTGCATGCCTGTAATCCCAGTTACTTGAGAGGCTGAGGTAGGAGAATCGCTTGAACCTGGGAGGCGGAGGTTGCAGTGAGCCAAGAGCATACCATTGCACTCCAGCCTGGGCAACAAGAGCAAACTTCCATCTCAAGAAAAAAAAAAGGAATCCCAAGTGAATATCTGCCCCAGAGGTGGCCTGACCCAGCTCAAAAACCACAGTCCCAGCTACTCAAGAGGCTGAAGCAGGAGAATTGCTTGAGGCCAGGAGTTCAATGATGTAGTGTACAATGATCACACCTGTGAATGGCCACTGCACTCCAGCCTGGGCAACAAAGTGAGACCCCATCTCTAAAAAAAATTTTTTTTAATAAACAAAACTACAGGTAGTGTCATTTGCACTGATCTGGATCAGACTTCTACTGATGAACTTCAACACTATTTTAGCAGCTACATGACAAACTTTTTCATCTTGAGCTTACGGTCCACTAAGACCTACCACTGATGGCTTTTTAAAAATACGGACTACACTCCTTCATATTTCACCCACTCTTTGATTGGGTAATTGACATTTTTAAAGCTAAATATAGACTTTGTGTTACATTTCCTCTAGGTAAATTTAATATTATTGGTCCATCCATCTAGGCTATTAAAATATTTTTATTACCACTTTGGCCATTCCATACATTACCTTTCCCTGCAGACTTGGCGAGAGTTGAACATTTCAACAGTGTCCAATCCATTCATTCATCCATTCAACCTACATTAACTGAGCACTTACTACTCTCTAGATGTTACGTAAGAGCCAAAGATGCAGAGGATATATCTGACAGATGATGGCAAGTACTGTTGTAGAAGCAAGCCGTGGGCTCAGAGAGCAGGGAATCTCTACTGCTGCCAGCAGCAATGGAAAGGTTTCCCAGTTTACAAGACGTGGCGGAAGCCAAGACCCAGTCTCCTGTTCTTTCTGAGCATACTGCTGGGCTGTATTTTCCAGCCCCCAATGATTCTTGGTGCTTCCACATTAATCACCAGGTCTTTCTTCCTGGGCAGATAAATGGATGAAAGTCCATTGTGGTAGGACTTTCATGATTTCCTCTGCCTTCCAAGCAAAAAAAAATCTACAGGTGGCAGTAGTCTGTCCTTATCTTTCTGACCTCATCACCCTACCTTCATCCCCTTGCTAGTACACATGTCTATTCGGCAAATATCAGTAGAGTTCCCAAAATGGGCCAGTCACTGTGTTACGTTCCATCGCATTCTCTTAAATCCTCTCTGAGTTCAAAATCTCCACACTGGGAAGTGATGCCTTCCTCATCCTGGTAGGTCCCATTCTCCTTTGCATCCTTTGCTTTTGCATCCTAGCTTAGATCAAGGTCTGGGCATCTGCATCCATACACCCTTGCTTAGCACTGGGCATCCAAGCCACTGTGTAAAGGTGCTGCATGAGGGAAGGAGAGGACAAGGAGCACTTTGTCCACTTAAGTCTCTTGATTTATAGAGCACTGTAGTAAGAAAAACCTGGACATCAACTAAAGAGACAGGGGCTCAAGTCCCAAACCTGTGAGCAACCAACTCTGTGATTTGGGACACGCCCTTCTGAACTTTATTATAAAACAAGCTAAATAGACTTTCAGCTCTAATATTCTGATTCTTTCTAGACCAATCCCTAATTCCTGGTTGAACCCTCTACTCTCTTCTAATCTAGATTTACAATAAAACAAACAAACAAACAAAATAATTTTAAGAGGCAGAAGAAAAGGAAAAGAGCTTAGCCAGCTTTCCTTATACCAAAACGTCTGCTGGCAACATGCAGACCAAAGCTGAAAAACAATTGCTAAGGGTTATAATTCCAGAATATTCTCAGATTTGTCCTTGCCTATAACCTGATTTCTTTTAGGCCCAGACTAATTGTGTCCAGACTCAAGCTCCATGCTAAGTCAGGACTGACTTCAATTATTCATGGAATTTCCACACTGGGATGGTTTGGGAGATATTCTTTGCAGATGTGTTTATCCCTTCACATCTTCAGGAACTCTTAATAATGAGCTATTTGGATAGGCAAGTCCCTTAACTTCCTTGAGCCTCCATTTCTTCACCTGTCAATAAGGAACCCAGTTCCTCCCTTGTCTTTGGCTCTCGAATATCTTTGGTTCTGTGATTGCAGGTGCCTCAGCCTGAGATTTCACATGCAGCTCACAATCAACAGCAAACCACATAGACATTTTAAAAAAAGAATGCCATATGATGATTAAACTCAAAAGGAATTATGCAATTAGCAAAGGACGTTGATCACACAACATGTGAGTCTAATTGCAGTGCATGCAAATGTTTGCTAAATTAGATAAATATGGGTTTGCAGGCACTCTGGTGCACAGATTGAGTTGTAAAGTTAAGGAAAATATAAAAGTTAATTATAAGATGGGAGTGATAAACACAGGGTATGTGCACTAGGCCGACAAGGATTATTAACCAAGTAATCACCTCATGCCAAAGGTGGAGTGTTATAGGAGTCCTGGGCCCATACTCTGACTATGGTGTAATGAAGTTGCCATGTTTTATAGAACATGAAAAACATGCTTCATTTTCACACAGCACCTGTCATCTGCGGAACCTCAGCACTTGGAGGTGTTTCCATTCTCTCACCATTTTGCCTGATGCACATTGCCAAGGTGAGCAAGACTTCGTGTACTGGCCTAAGGAAGAAATGCTGGATGCTAACCATTCTCAGGCCCTCAGGAACCTGCCACGAATGAGAAATCCATAAGCCCACAAGGCAGCTCTTATAGGAGTACACCTATTAGCCTGCCAGGACCGTCTAGGTAGAGGAAAAAGAGTCCTGGAAAGGTACCTACAGTGGAAGTCTAGGTCCTGGAGGCAGATTGCTCAGATTTGAATCCTGGGTCAATCACTAATTCTTTGACTAGCTCAGCTCACCATGCCTTCGCTTCTTCATCTCTATATCATCTACTTCTTAGGGTTATTGCAAGAATTAAAGGAATTATTACTTTGAATAGCACTAAGAATACTGTCTGACACATGGGAAACAATAAATGACTTATTTCTTACTATTTGCTTTTCACTGTTCATTAGTGTATTCATCCAACAAAGGGCCCACTACATATAAGGCACTATGCTAATGACCACAGTGGGGGATACACACACATGGGTTCCATAATCACATTGGTATATAGGGAGGAAATGTTGGCACACAAATAATTACAGTGAAGCAACATACGAGAAGTACTGTTTAAGTGTTTCAAAGTGTTCCAAGGGGGGAATCATTCCTGCAAGGTGACTGGAGAAAGCTTCATTAAAGACAGGCCACTTCAGCCAGACCATAATGAGATTTTTAGCAGAGGGGAGGTTGGGTGGGAAGGTGTGTCACATTCTTGGCAGAAGATACCTCATGACCAAAGATGCTGAAGTCAGAAAATTCCAGGCAACATCAAGTTATTGCAGGAAGTGATGGGCAAGGCTGGAAAGGAGCTGATACGTTTTGGCTGTGTCCCCACACAAATCTCATCTTGAATTGTAACTCCCACAATTCCTATAATTCCCACATGTCGTTGGAGGAACTGGTGGGAGGTGATTGAATTAAAGGGGTGGGTCTTTCCCATGCTGTTCTCGTGATAGTGAATGGGTCTCACAAGATCTGATGGTTTTAAAAACAGGAGTTCCTCTGCACAAACTCGCTTTTGCTGCTGCCATCCACGTAAGACATGACTTGCTCCTCCTTGCCTTCCACCATGATTGTGAGGTCTCCCCAGCCATATGGAACCATAAGTCCAATAAACCTCTTTCTTTCGTAAATTGCCCAGTCTCGAATCTGTCTTTATCAGCAGTGTGGAAAAGCGACTAATGTAGAAGCTTTGGGGTCCACCTAGGGGCACTGTGGGGTGTTTCAGGTTAAGCACTGAGTCTTGACTTCATCTCATGAGTCCTTGGGATGTTTAAAATGAAATAGGACAAAGCAGTGTTAAAGCAAATGAGTCTGGCAGGGTGAGTGGAAAAGATGGAAAAGGGAAAGACTGGTGACAAAGGGAGCTGCCAGCTACGGCAGTGCCCCAGGTGTGTGGCAACGAGGGTAAGAATGAAAAGAAAGGCAGGGGTGCAAGCAGGGACAGTGGGCCAAAGTGACAAGACTCATTGACAGAGCATTGGTACACAGCAATAACAGGGAAGAGGAGGAGAGGATGTTGAGAGTTTGAACTCAGGCAGCAGGGACAGAAAAGAAGTCCAACTCGTCCTCCAGAGGTTCTGATTCCTGGTTACCCAGCACTTTATCCAGATAGGATCTATGCAGTGAGAGGCAGCACAGGGCAGGATTTCTCAACACAGGCTTGAGAGTCAGACAGCTCAGGGTTTCCTGCTAAGCTGTGTTATCTTCAGCAAGTTTTAACCACCCAGAGCTTCCATTTCCTCTTTTGCCAAAGAGGGATTGAAGACAACATACCTCAGGGATGTTGTGAAGATTAAATGAGATCATGTGATGAAAAAGCACCTGCACATGGGGAAAATCCTGGGGCAGGGGAAGAGACCAGTGCCCCAAAATGTAGAATACCAGAAATGAACAAATAAAAATGAAAAATATTTTGCATTACAATTCTCCTGAACAGGGTTTGTTCACATTTTAATGATTCAGAAGCTCTTTGTGAATCTTGCAGCACCATCAGCGCCACCAGTATACTATCACTATGCTGAGGCCTCACGGAAGCGCTAGCTGACACATATTCAGGTCAGAATAAAGATAAACCAGCTCATCACACTGATCCGCAGCCAGAAAGAGAAGAGCAGTGATCAACAATCCCAGACCCTGCTGATGGGCTCAGCCTGTGAATTTGGGTAAATTTCTCCCATGTTTTCATAAAGAGCCCAATAGTTTTCTTCTCCTCCCCTTCCAGCAATGCTAGCTTCCACATGCCTTTCCCAATTTCCTGTGACGAAGGTTGTACAGACCATCCCAGGGGCTGCTGACCAGTCGGCTGGTGTGTGTGGACTTCAAAGGCCTATTGACACAGCTGCACACTACTGGGCCAGGTTCCAGGGGCAGGCCTGCCTGAAATGCTTTATCCACACCTTGACAGCAATACAACCCTCCCTAGTGGGACCAAAAAACCATCTCAGCTCTTGGATCACTGTTATTTAGTCAACAAAAATTCAACATACAAATGTAAACTGGTTCTACCAAATGGGCCACTGGAGTTTGGAAAGTATGGACCTGAATCTCTGCCTGATCTGTTTTCTGCCACCGCAGAACTGTGCTCACAGCTGATGTCTTATTACAGACAAAATTGCCTTTCAGTCAAGCTGCTGTTACTTTTCAAAAATACCCAGAACATTCTGAGACAATCCTTTATGGGTACAGAGAGACAAAAAGAAAGCAAGCTGAGAAGCAGAGGATTAACCCCAGTCCATCGGACTTCAAAGCCTGTGCTTTTTCCAGTTTTCAAGGAAAGCTCGGCATCAGCATAGACTTGTACAATTTCAGGAAATTTAAGTAATCAATTCTACACCTCCCATGTCACCGGGGAGACAAGTGCAGCTCAGAGGAGTTCAGTGACTTGTCCAAGATCACACAGCAAGTGACATCTCCTACTATGAAAACCAATAAGCTAGCAAGAGATTTGATCATATTGATAAGACTATGTCCTTGTAATCAAATAGCAATTAACATTTTCAAACAATATTTTTACACATGTAGCCTCAGTTGGTCCCATACAATCAATGAAGTCTTTATGCCATAGATATTACCGGCCCATTTCACAGAGGAGGAAACTGAGACTCAGAGAGGTAAGTGGCTTCCCTAAAGTTGCAGAGTTAGTAGGTGTCAGAACCAGGGACTAGAGTTAGAGTCTTCAGATTCTAAGCCAGTTGCCAAGTGTTAACCAAATCTAATTCTATGCCTGGGCCTGTACTTCGAGCAATTTAGAAATCTCTGTGCTGGGAGCAAAGAGACAGGAAAGTGAAGCACAAGAGAGGTGATATTTACTAATAGAGCCAATAAACTAGACACAAACCCTTAAATTATGATGCATTGACTAATTCTAGTAACAGGTAAGAACATGTTACCTTAACGTATTTTTTCCTCTTCAACATGTCTTTCTCAAGCCATTTCTCCTTTAAAAAAAAAAAAAAAAAAAAAAAAAAAAAAAAAAAAAACAAAGCAGGTTTCTAGTTGTAAGGATTCCAACAACACTGGGCATTCCCTCAGGTGAGCACTGAATATAGCTGCACCTGCAGCTGGAGCAGTGGAAGGTCAGGGAAGGCGTGGAGGACACAGTTTCTGCTGCTGAGAAGAAACAATTTCCTGGCCAAAGGTTCTTAGACACAGTCTAGCTATTGGGAATCTCTATGACGTGATTAAGAAAGCAAAAATAAACACAAAGACAGATACGCATTTCTCTGGATTGGTTTTGGATTATATTATATATAACAATATATAATAATAGCTATTAAGTACTTGCCATGTGCTAAATATTGTGCTAAGTACTTTGCATTGATTATCTCATCTAATCCTCATGAAAGCCTATGAGGATGTATATTTTAATTCCAATTTTAGGGAGTGGGGGGAAAGGAGGTTCAGAGAGGTTAAGTGATATGCCTAAGGATGCACAGCTATAATGATGAGATGGCCTTTGAACCAACCAAGGTCTGTTTCACCACAAAGTTCTAATTTTCATCCACATCTTATCCTATCTCAAGGAAAGATTACAAACTAGAAGATACTTCTGTGTCCTTCAGACCCTGAGTTTCTTTAAAAGCGGCCATCTTAGGCCAGGAGTGGTGGTAGCTCATGCCTGTAATCCCAGCACTTTAGGAGGCCCAGGCAGGAGAACTGCTTGAGACCAGGAGTTCAAGGCTGCAGTGAGCTATAATCACACCACTGCACTCCAGCCTGGGAGACAGGGCAAGACTCTGTCTCTAAAATTAAAAGAAGGAAAAATAATTTATAAGTAATGTCATTTTGTATTCTTCAAATCAACTTTAAAATGATTTTAAATTGTTATCTCAAAGATTGAATCTGTAACAAAGCTTAGCACTATTTTATCTAATTTTTTAAATAAAAATGCTTGCTCCAATTTTTTTTCAACTTCCATTTTAGATTCAGGGGATACATGTGCAAGTGTGTTACCTGGGTATATTGCAGGATGCCAAGGTTTGGAGTACGAATGATACCATCACTCAGGTAGTGGGTATAGTACCCAACTGTTTATTTTTCAACCTTTGTCCCCCTCCCTCCCTCTTCTCATTAGTAGTCCCGTTTCTACTGTTGCCATATTTATGTCCATGAGTACCCAAAGTTTAGCTCCCACATGTAAGTGAGAACATGTGTTATTTAGTTTTCTGTTCCTATGGTAATTCACTTAGTATAGTGGCCTATAGCGGCACCTATGTTGCTTCAAAGGACATGATTTCATTCTTTCTTATGGCTGTGTAGTATTCCATGGTATATATGTACCACATTTTCTTTATCCAATCTACTGCTGATGGGCACCTAGGTTAATTCCATGTCTTTGCTATTCTAAATAGTGCTTTGATGAACATGCAAGTACATGTGTCTTTTTGGTAGAACAATTTGTTTTCTCTTGGATATATACCGAGTGATGGGATTTCTGGGTCGAATGGTAGTTCTGAGTTCTTTGAGAAATCTCCAAACTGGTATCCACAGTGACTGAACTAATCTACATTCCCACCAACAATGTATAAGCATTCCCTTTCTCCACAGCCTCAACAACCTCTGTTGTTTTTTAACGTTTTAATAACAGCCATTCAGACTGGTGTGAGATGGTATCTTATTGTGGTTTTGATTTGTATTTCTCTGATTAGTGATGTGGAGCATTTTTTCATATGTTTGTTGGCTGCTTGTATGTCTTCTTTTGAGATGTGTTCATGTCTTTTGTCCATCTTTTAATGGGTTTTTTTTGGTTTTTGCTTGTTCAATTATTTAAGTTCTTTATAGATTCTGGGTATTAGACCTTTGCTGGATGCATAATTTGAAATTTTTTTCCCATTCTCTAGGTTGTCTGTTTACCCTGTTGATAGTTTCTGTTGCTGTGCAGAAGCTCTTTGGTTTAATTAGGTCTCACTTGTCAATTTTTTTTTAATTGTAATTGCTTTTGGGGACTTAGTCATAAATTCTTTCCTAAGGCTGATGTCCAGAGGGGTGTTCCCTAGGTTTTCTTCTGGGATTCTTAGTTTGAGGTCTTACATTTAAATCTTTAATCCAACTTGAGTTAATTTTTATATATCTTGAAAGGCAGGGGTTCCGTTTCATCCTTCTGCATATAGGTAGCCAGCTATCCCAGTACCATTTATTGAATAGGGAGTCCTTCCCTCATTGCTTATTTGTCAACTTTGTTAAAGATTAGATGGCTGTAGGTGTGTGGCTTTACTTCTGAATTCTCTAGTCTGTTCTATTGGTCTATGTGTCTGTTTTTGTACCACTATTATGTTGTTTGGGTTACTGTAGCTTTATAATATAGTTTGAAGTTGGGTAATGTGATGTCTCTGGCTTTGTTCTTTTTTCGTAAGATCACTTTGGCTATTTGGGCTCTTTATTGGTTCCATATGAATTGTAGAATTTTTTTTCCAATTCTGTGAAAAATGATGTTGGTAGTTTGATATGAATATCATTGAATCTGTAGATTGCTTTGGGCAGTTTGGCCATTTTAATTATACTGATTCGTCCAAGTCATGAACATGGAATGTTTTCATTTGTTTGTGTCATCTCTGATTTCTTGAGCAGTGTTTTGTAGTCCTCCTTGTAGAGATTCTTTCATCTCCTTGGTTAGATGTATTCCTAGGTATTTGTGTGTGTATCTATTGTAAATGGGATTGAGTTCTTTATTTTGCTCTCAGCTTGAATGTTATTGGTGATAGAAATGCTACTGATTTTTGCACATTGATTTTGTATCCTAAAACTTTGCTGTTTACAGTTCCAGGAGCCTTTTGGCAGAGTCTTTAGGGTTTTCTAGGTATAGAATCATATAGTCCATGAAGAGATAGTTTGACTT
This sequence comes from Macaca thibetana thibetana, assembly GCF_024542745.1. Taxonomy (NCBI): domain Eukaryota; kingdom Metazoa; phylum Chordata; class Mammalia; order Primates; family Cercopithecidae; genus Macaca; species Macaca thibetana. The sequence continues at coordinate 46,228,167 of NC_065591.1, forward strand.
ATTATTTTCCTATTCAGATGACTTTTATTTCTTCCTCTTGCTTGACTGTTCTGGCTAGCACCTCTAGTACTATGTTGAATAGGAGTGATGAGAGCAGGCATGGCATCCTTGTCTTGTTCCAGTTCTCAAGAGGAATGCTTCCAGTTTTCATGATGTTGGCTATGGGTTTGTCATAGATGGCTCTTATTATTTTTAGGTATGTTCCATCGAGGACTAGCTTCTTGATGGTTTTTATCATGAAGTGATGTTGGATTTATCAAAAGCTTTTTCTGTGTCTATTGAGATAATCACATGATTTTTGCTTTTAATTCTGCGTATGTGGTGAGTCACATTTATTGATTTGTACATGTTGAACCAATCTTGCATCCCAGGAATGAAGTCTACTTGTTCATGGTGAATCCACTTTTTGCTGTGCTGTTGAATTCAGTTTGCTAGTATTTTATTGAAGATTTTTGCATCTATGTTCATCAGGGATATTGGCATGTAGTTCTCTTTTTTTGTTGTGTCTTTGCCAGGTTTTGGTATCAGGGTGATGCTGGCTTTGTAGAATGAGTTAGGGAAGAGTCCCTCCACCTTGATTTTTAGGAATAGTTTCAGTAGAACTGGTACCAACTCTTCTTTGTACGTCTGGTAGAATTAGGCTGTGAATCCATCTGGTCCAGGGATTTTTATGATTGGTAGGGCTTTTTATTACTAATTCAATTTTGGAACTAAATATTGATCTAGTCAGTGTTTAAATTCCTTCCTGATTTAACCTTGGGAGATTGTGCATTTCCAGGAATTTATCCATTTCCTGTAGATTTTCTAGTTTGTGTGCATAGAGGTATATTCACAGTAGTCTCTGAGGATCTTTTGTATTTATGTGGGATCAATCATAGTGTCATCTTTGTTGTTTCTCATTGTGCTTATTTGGATCTTCTTTCTTTGTTAATCTAGTGGTCTACTGATCAAATAACCAACTTGGTTTTTGTTAATTCTTTATATGGATTTGGGGCCTCAATTTCATTCAGTTCCACTTTGATTTTAATTATGTCTCTTCTTCTGCTAACTTTGAGATTCATTTGTTCTTATTTTTCTGGTTCTTCTAGGTGTAACGTTAGATCATTGAGATCTAACTTTTTGAGGTAGGTGCTCAGTGCTATAACCTTTCTTCTTAACTCTGCTTTTGCTGCAACCCAGAGATTTTGGTATGCTGTATTTCTGTTTTCACATATTTCCAAGAGATTTTTAAAATTCTGCCATAATTTCATTGTTTACCCAAAACTCATTCAGGAGTAAGTTGTTTAATTTTCATGTTATTGTGTGGTTTCTGAAAGATCATCTTGGTATTGATTTTTATTTTTATTCCACTGTGGCTGACAGTATGGTCGGTATGGTTTTGATTTTTTTTTTTAAATTTATGGAGACTCGCTTTATGGCTGAGCATATGATCAATCACGGACTATGTTCCATGTTAGCACTATTGTAAAAGAGTATATAGAACTATACATTTTGTGGGCAAATTCAAATGCAATTCATTAATAACGATAACCACAGGTGGATTAACATACTCTAGTCAATTTCCATATTGATAACTGCTGTGAGCTTTTATTAAACTTTTTTTTTTTTTTTTTTTTGAGATGGAGTCTCGCTCTGTCACCCAGGCTGGAGTGCAGTGGTGCAATCTTGGCTCAGTGCAACCTCCGCCTCCCGGGTTCATGCCATTCTCCTGCCTCAGCCTCCTGAGTAGCTGGGACTACAGGCGCCCGCCACCACGTCCGGCTTATTTTTTTGTATTTTTAGTAGAGATGGGGTTTCACCATGTTAGCCAGGATGGTCTCGATCTCTTGACCTTGTGATCCGCCCACCTCGGCCTCCCAAAGTGCTGGGATTACAGGCGTGAGCCACCACACCTGGCCTAAACATTTTTGATTAAGGCTAAGAGGAGAGCTATCTAATTCTTTTGGAAAATCTTAAGTATTTTTGTCAACAAAATCAATTTGTGTAGGTCTTATTCTGTCTCCGTATTATACAATGAAGCAGTACAATAAGCAATAAAACTCTACCATAATATATCTGAGTATCATGAAGCATATTAGGTCAAATCATATCCTGGAAACCGTAACTTTAAGGGGTATTCATTAGTGCCAAGAAGTTGGAAGTAATCAGGTAGATTTCAGATTTCAGGGAGGAGTGGATTATTAGAATGTTTGGTGATTGCCTAGAACCTTACATGGGAGATGCCCCCAGCCTGACACAGCTGATTAAGAGCCTGCTCTGTCTTCCCAGTACCTGAATTCACAATGACTGAGGGCCACTGAGGTGTAAGGAACCCACTTATGCTGACTTCAGTATCATTCCAGGAGAAATAGGGCATCCTCCAGTGACCAAGAGGCCATAATCTTAAAGAACTCAGAGAAGCACACAATTTGTCCAGATGAAGTCCACATCTCTGCAGAAGAGGGATAAAGAGAGAGGGGAAGTGGAAGTAAGTGAAGAGATGGCTTTATTGCTGGGATCCCAAGGGCAGCCATCGTGTCCTGTAGCTGGGGCCTAGCAGAGTCCCTAGGCTTGGAGCAAGTTACCCATACATATGGGCTGAAAGGAGAAGAAAAGAAAACTTGGGTTCCTAGGGAAGAAAAATACCTACAGAAACTTTTAAAAAGTACTATAGAGGTAGAACATTTATTTAAAAAAAAAAAGTCACATTTATTGAACTGAGGAATGGCAGAGGAATCTCACACTTACAGGGAAAAAGAAAATACAGTAAAAGTTAACACTTTGCACCAGACACTTTCTACTGCTTGAATATAAACTCCAAAAGGGCAAGGACTTTATCTCTTTCACTCACTGTGTATACCTAGCACCTAATTCAGGGTTTAGGGGCATAGTATAGCACTCAGTATACTACTTTTCAGTGAGTAAATACATAAAACCAAAGAACCTAGCTAAAGTAAAAAACCTGACATTTAAAAGGGAGAGGTAATTATGAGCTCATTTTCCTAGCATTGTGGAACACCAAGTGTGTGTCAGGCACTGAACTCAGTACTGAAGATAAAGAAATTAAAAGACAAGGTATCATCTGAGGTTGCTGGGATAACATTCCAGAGTAGAATTTTACTCCATCAACCAACATCTATCAGGCCCCTGCTTTGGGTCAGGCACCTGGCTGGGCACTGGAAAGACCAAGAGGTGAAGAAGTCCCTCTTCCTGCCTTAAGGAGCTCACAGTGGTGTAGGTGGGAAGCATCCATAACAGAGGTGCCTATATAGGGGGATGATCAAGAACAGGATGTGATAAATCTGCCTGGAGGGGATCAGCACAGTTACCTTTCACTACCAGCTTTAAGCAAAGAGCAGCAATCATTAATTGATCAGGAAGGTTATAGGATTCCTGCATTGAATGGGACTTTTTTTTTTTTTTTTTTTTTTTTTTTTTTGAGAGGGAGTCTCGCGCTGTCGCCCAGGCTGGAGTGCTGTGGCCGGATCTCAGCTCACTGCAAGCTCCGCCTCCCGGGTTTGCGCCATTCTCCTGCCTCAGCCTCCCGAGTAGCTGGGACTACAGGCGCCCGCCACCTCACCCGGCTATTTTTTTGTATTTTTTAGTAGAGACGGGGTTTCACTGTGTTAGCCAGGATGGTCTCGATCTCCTGACCTCGTGATCCGCCCGTCTCGGCCTCCCAAAGTGCTGGGATTACAGGCTTGAGCCACCGCGCCCGGCCTTTTTTTTTTTTTTTTGAGACAGTCTTGCTCAGTGGCCCAGGCTGGAGCGCAGTGGTGCAATCTTGGCTCACTGCAACCTCCACCACCCGGGTTCAAGCAATTCTCCTGCCTCAGCCTCCCAAGTAGCCGGAATTACAGGCACCCACCGCCATGCCCAGCTAATTTTTGTATTTTTAGTACAGACAGTGTTTCACCATGTGTCCAGGCTGGTCTCAAACTCCTGACCTCAAGTGATCCACCCGCCTCAGCCTCCCAAAGTGCTGGGATTACAAGCATGAGCCACCACACCCGGCTCCAAGGGGGCTATATTTTAGGTAATAAATCCCTGAACCCTATTCCTAGGAATCTCTACATATACTTCTTTAATGTCCTAGAACCTGGAAAAGCAGGTTTTTCCAACCCACTGATAAGCACTGGATTACACGACATTATGACAATTTTAAGATTATATATGCAATAATAAAATGAGAACAGAACTCAGACTCCAGCTTCACATGAGGACTCTCAGTATTTTGTGTTGTATTATCCCCAAAGTATTTTAAAATTTTAGAAGCTGGCAGGCGCAGTGGCTCATGCCTGTAATCCTAGCACTTTGGGAGGCCAAGGCGGCCGGATCATGAGATCAGGAATTCGAGACCAGCCTAGCCAATATGGTGAAACCCCGTCTCTACTAAAAATACAAACCTTAGCCAGGTGTGGTGGCGCGTGCCTGTAGTCCCAGTTACTTGAGAGGCTGAGACAGGAGAATCGCTTGAACCCGGGAGGCAGAGGTTGCAGTGAGCCGAGATCATGCCACTGCACTCCAGCCTGGGTGATAGAGCAAGACTCTGTCTCAAAAAAAAAAAAAAATCAGAAGCAGTAATTGCTCAATAAATGGCAGCAACTGTCACTGCTGCAGCTGAGTCCCGGGCTGCAAATGTCTATATAGGGCTCGTCAGGATAGATCAGGGCCCATCAGGAATTTCCCACAGGAGGTCACAGGAGAGTCTCAGGGGATTTCACACACAGCCCTGCTGCTGCCTGGGACATACTCTGACCTAGTCTAGCTCCACAGTCAGCACAAGCCAGTTCCAGGCATGCCCGCTTCCTGGGTGCTTTGCTTGTATCCATCCTCTTTAACCCTGCCCAGACTGGACCCAGCATGATTCATTTGCAGGCTCAGTACAAGGACCAGGAATAGCTAAGATCTAGTTGTAAGCAGCCACATCCAACCCAGCACATAGGGATTTGTGCAGTTTTAAGCTCCAGACAGCTGTTTCGTGGTATCTATGCCAACACGTACTGCAGAAAAAGCACAAACCCAAATTGCCCCACTAGGTCAGGAAGCAGAGCTGGTGATACAAGCACCTAGGAGGTGGGGCAGCAAGAGACAAAAAAGGTCAAGAAACCCATTAGCTAGAGCTCATTCCTTAGCCCTTCATCCTTCCCTGCTCAGAAGGGGAAGGTCTTGCCTGTCTTTTTGGTGATTATGAAAAGGGACACACTTCAGGAATCCCAAATGTTACCTTTGAATGTAGGCGCCTCAGTGATACCTATCTTTCCCCCTTACCTTTGATATCTTTTTCCATAATACTTTATTTAATGCTGAATGTGTTACACAACATATCAGCCCTCCAAGTTGTGCAATCCAGAAGGGCGGCATCACAGAGCAGAAAAACTAGTCTAACTTCAGTGAGACACAGATTACACAACATGATGAACAAAAGGCCAGAAACAAATACACAAATATTCCCTTGGATTATGTAACTAATAAGTGGAAAACATATTTGATGGGAAAATTTAAAAAAAAAGATTTCAAGCTTATGTCCTGATCCTTCCTTCTTGGTTATGCAGTAAACATAAAAGTTTTCAGTAGTCTTTTCTCTCCTTTACATTCATGCTGCATTTCAAACTGATACTCTACACAGCAACGAGTAGAACTGTTTCACCTTTCTTTCTTCGTTACCTTTCATTACATGAAAGGGTTGTTAAGACTTCAAAACTGTATCACTTCACTCTTAATAAAACCATTTTTCGACATACTCAATGAGTTTGACTATAATTTCACTTCCTTCAGTAAGACATGACAACTATCAGTAAGCAAGAATTACATTCTCACCTTCCTGTTTTTTTGTGTGTTTAGGGAGGGGTTGAAATGGTTAAGGGCTAGCCTCAGTTGGCACTAACATTGCTCTCATAGGATCTTTCAGAGGCAGTGGAATGGGATGTATGAACTTGGAGCAGGTAGACTTGGATTCTAATTCTTGCTCTGTAGCTAACTTGGTCATCAGTTTAACCCTTTTGTGCCTCAGTTTTCTTCTCTATAAAATGGGACACAACTATCCTATGAAGCAAGTAAGGATGAGCACCCCGCACAGTGGTGAACACAGCTTTCAGTGGAAAGTTCTGAGGCGTTAAACAGCCTTGGCTTCAAATTCCAGCCCTGTTACTTACAGTGAGACCTTGGGGTTGTCACTTTAAAACCCTGCTTCCCTCTCAGAGTCATACCCCATGCTTTCACACCTGTGCTGAGTATGAAATGAGAGGCCATCTGTCAAGTGTCACCAGAGGTGGCTGCTCCCTGAATGATGTGCCTTACAGGTAATTGTCACTCAGACATCTGCAGCATGAATGGCCCTGTAGATGACAGATTTGAACGAATTAGTCACTATCTCTGAACACAGGTGCATGAGGCAGACTGCTTCTAAACAATTTTAAAGGGGATTTATGGCCCACAGGACTCCGGGGCTGTAATAACTTCGGGTACATTGGGCATAGCTGAACCTATGCACTCTTAGGAGTGCTGACCGTTCAGGGGGTTGGGGGAGATGACAATCTGGCCAACAGCTAGTGGCTAAAGCAGAAGCACCAAATCCCCACTTTTTGTTGATACATTTAGAACCCAGCCTTGCTCCAAAAAAGGGGTTCCTGGGCTTGGTAAGAACCAGCTGCTCAGTGCTAGCAACGGTGGAACCCTGTATAGTGACCTCTGCTTTATTTTAAATCTGCAAGCTACAGGCAGCTGACCCTCTGCACAGTACCTGAAAGGCCCGCTTTCAGGTCGAAGCGCCTTCTTAAGCAAGATCTGCACCTCAGCTGTCGACGAAGTGGGGACAGGTACACGACGGCGCCAACATTCCAGGGCGGTCACCCCGCAAGTCTGCGGTCGAGTTTCGGGGTGGGGGGATGAGCCTTCGCTCGACACGGAGACCCTTGGCCCTATGGCTGGCAGCTGCTGCGCTGCGACCCCAGCCTAAATATCATAGCATCCCCGCCCTCATCGCGTTCCGCAGAAAATAAAAATGCCTCGCCCTGCTAGTCAGCAATGGGAGAGTCACTGATCCCCAACTTAGTGGTGGGAGTGGGGGAGCGTGGCCCCGGGCCCTGCTGGAGCTTAAACACGCGCGATTACAGAGGAGGAAGAGACAAACCGAGTCCAGATCCAGAGACCGGCTCCCAGATCTCGGCGCGGCTGGGCAACACTCAGCACCCATCCGCAGAAAAGTCTAAGGCAGAGGAGAGCAAAGGGAGCCAACGCGGGCGCAAATGATCCAGGTGCAGCCGAGGCAGCGCCGCCGCCCCGGGCCTCGGTGTCCCGTTCTGCAAAGTGAGGACGGAGGATCGAAGTGTCTCCCCACCCTGCTAGGGCTCCACAGGGAACCAGGCTAAAGCTGCCTTAGGCTCGGAGACCGGAAAAAGAGGGAAAGACAACAGGGAAGAGAAAGGGAGGAGTGGATGGGAGACCGAGAGGAAAGACGGCTGGGACAGGCTTGGCGGGTTTTCCGCCTTCCTCCTCTCCTCCTACACCTGAGTTCTCACAGCGGGGCCAAGGCCCCGCGCCCACGGAGCTTAGGCACCAGTAGTCAAGCTTCTCCCTCCTCACACCAATTTCTGCAAGGCACGGGGCAGACGGTGAGCAGCACAACCATGCATGCGAGGGGTGCAAGGGGGAGAGGTCCAGCTGCAGTCCGAGGGCAGGTGAGCCGGCCTGGAGCTGGGCAGGGGTGAGATAGCCCCATGCGGGGAATCGCAGGGCGCCTGCGGCCCAGCCCGCGAGCCCCGGGCGGGCCAAATTTTATTCCCCAACTTTGAGCAAGGGGAGGGGGTGTATGTAAAAAAAAAAAAAAAAAAAAAAGGAAAAAAAAAAGTTGCTGAACTTTTCCCCCAACTCTGCCGTAGAGGCGGGAGCGGAGGGCGGCGCCTGCACCGATTCGCCGGCGGCTACGGTCGGGAGGCTCGGATTGGCGCGCGGGGGCCGGGGCCGGAGCTAGCGGGCGTGGGGGAGGGGAGCGGCCCTCCCCGCCCGCGGGATCGGCTCGCGCCGGGAGCGGGTTAATTTCAAATCGGGGGCTTGGCTGCTCCTGGACGGTCACGCTCCCTCTGCCCGCCAGCCGGCCCGCCAGTCCCGGTCCCGGAGTCTCTCTCCGGCACCCACCTCGGCGCTGCGGAAAGACTGACTGACTGCCAGGTACGCGGACTCCCGGGCCTGAGAGGGGCAGCGGTGCTGAGGAGTCCCGGCTCAGCCCCGGCCGGCTCCCGCCGTGAGGTGGATTGACAGGTCAGCGGGACGCAGAGGGGCGGCGCGGCGCCCGGGCGACGCGGCATCGGGAGAAGGCTCGGGCTGGTGGCAGTGGCGGCGGCCGCAGCGGCGGCCGTTTCCCGCCTCCCGCTCCGCTGGGGGCCGTGAGGGAGGAGCTGAGCTCCCGCGCAGAGGGGCGGGGGCGAGCGAGGGGGAGGGGCGGGGATGCCGTGGTTCCGGGCGCGGGTTTGCCCGCGCTCAGGCCCCGCGCAGCTAAAGGGAGGCGCCGGCCACGGTCCGACTTTCCGCGCCAAATTTTTAAATCGAAGGCGGAAGGTCCGGCCCCGCCCCTGGCGCCGTCGGCCAATCGCAGGCCCGCCTCCGGCCCTCTGGTTGGTCGGAAATTGTTGTCCTGGAAACCACGATGATGCTGTCCGGGAACTGTCGGGCGGGCGGCGGGCAGACAGGGCCTGGGGGAGGGGCCTTTGGCCCAGAGGAGGGGGAAGTGCACGGAGCTAGTGGCTGCCCGGGGACTGTACCTGCTTGCCTTATTGGGCAAATGCCGCCTTCCAAGGTGGAGTCTAACGCCGTGGTGTGAACTGGCCACCCGAATAGGGACTAAATAGTGCTTTGTATCTTTAAGAAAGCTCTTTTTAAAATTAAAAAAAAGTCTTAATTATAAGACTCTCTTTAAATGCCCAGCTGTATGCTTGGAGCTTTGGGACTGAATTTGGAACTTTCCTGTCAAGCAACCTCCCATGACTTTACTGCTGAGCCTGTGCACGTGTGTGTAAGGGGAGAAATCCAGGCATCTAGATGCAGACTTGTACCCAGTTACTTGGGATCGCGTGCGCTCAGCTGGGACCTGGGCTTGTGCGCTCAGTCCGGAGCCCAGATCTGCGAACAGGTGGGTGCTTGCTAAAGTATTTGCTGGGGTCCAGAGAATGGCCCGCCTTTTCTACAGATGGGAGAGGGCTGTCACTAGAAATTCTGTGGGTTGCTTGAAGTCTTAGGACAGCCGATCCGTTTGCTGAAGGAATTTACTGGCATTTGTTGGCGTTCTACGCCCAGTGGGGCGATCGCTGGTCGAGAATAAAATGTAAATATAGTTTGTCATTTTTCGTTAGTCTTTGTTTCCGTAGCCTGTTGTCCGTGAAGGAATTTTCAACAGATCTTTTGGTTCTTGTTTTTCTCTAACTTTTTCTATTTCCTTTTTTCTTTAAGGATATTAAAACTTTTAGTCCAATTGATTGGACTACTTGAACCATCGGGATTTGGGGAGGAACTCCAGATTTTTCATTTTTAAACTCTAAATGTATGAGGAATTTACAGAATGGAGAACGAAAAGGTACTTTATAACTTCAATATTCATCACTGCAATTTTAAATTCAGTATCATCCGGATTTAACTCCATAATTTTTCCCTATCCAATAGATCTTATTAATGCCACATCCTTGGTTAGCCTCTGTAATAACCTGGAAAAAATGAACCTTATCTTATAGTTTCAAAAATATCTAGTTTAAAATATATACTAATTTAATTAATATAGTTTAAAAAATGAAAATTATCTTAATTCAGTCTCCAATCATGTCAAATGCCCTTTCTGAATTCCAGTTGTTCAAGAATCCTCAGAAATGTAATGAAACTGACAAATTTTATTATTCTTAAAAATATATTTTCTATATGTATGTCTTGGAGACAGCTACCAAATCATTAAAAACTGGAAAGATTGTAAAGGGGCAAACCTACCCCTCTTCAAGAATTCATTAGTTTCATTACAACATTTCTGAGGATTCTTGAACAACTGAAATTCAGAAAGGAGGTTTGACATGATTGGAGACTGAATTTCTTTTTAAGATAATTTTTTACCAAATTGGCAGCTTATTTATGGGCTCTGCAAAATGCTCTGTTTAGGGGGCAAATATTTTGTAAAATTACAAAAGAATTGTCTTTGGGGGGTGTCCAACTACTGATAGGTTAAAAAAAAGTGAACTTAAACATGCACATTTCTTAGTAGTTTTAGATGTTAGTCAAATAAGAGAATTACTATTGCTTCTGATAATGTGAGGCAAAGAAAAAGCCTATTCTCAGATCAGCACATCTCAGACGCACATACTGCAAGGAGCTCCTGTTGGGTCCACCACACTGACTTCTATGTAAGAAGAGCACCATACTCGGAGTGAGAATATCCAGGTTCCAGTCCTGTGTGACCTCTCTCAGCCTACATCTTCTCTTCTGCAAGCTAGGAATGCAGGATTCCATGAACATACAAACAGAAAAGAGCTTGATAAACCCAAGATGTCACAGCAAGTCCCATTAATCCATGTTCTTGGTTATTTGGTCTGCCTATTTTTTTACTTATTGCTCTTCCAAGCATTTTCTTTAAAATAGATAAAGATGAGAGTAGTGTGTGAAGTCCCTGGTGTCCAAAACTGGAAGGAACATAGTCTCCATTAGCCTTATTTATGAACTGCTGTTAATTTTCTCTTGTGTCTCAGTGGCTATCTTGCCTCTGCCAGGATCTAGCTTTGTGGTCTTAGGTAGCTGTTAGGTTGGTACAAACGTAATTGCTGTTTTTGCCACTACTTTCAATAGCAAAAGCCACAATTACTTTTGCACCAACCTAATAATTTTACTTTTCTGGGCTCCATTTTCTCTATCTGTAAAGTGAGGGAGTGTGTGTTCAAAGAGCAGACTTTTCTGGTCAGAAATCCTGCTGTTGGACACTCTGGATTTCCCTGATAAATCTGACCATATGCTATCCCTCACCCTTGTCTCCTTGTCTCTCTGACTCTTCAGTGGTATTTTATTTAGCACCCATTTCATGCAGCCATTATGCTAGGTGGATAAGAATTTCTGCCCTGTAGGCCTTTACTTATTACAGTACCATGAGTAAACAAAAGTCATTTCTAGGAGTTTGAGATCATTTAACATTGTCAGTCCAATTAGGGGAAGCTGAGTGAAGGGCATTTGGGAACTCTATACTGTCTTTGCTACTCTTTAAATCTAAAACTATTTCAAAATACAATTATAAGTCCTAACTAAAGTTGTTTTTTCAGTGGTTGAAACAAAAGGTGAAAACATTTAGGCCTTATTGCAAAATTAAAAATGGGAAGTGTAATTATTAGAATGGACAATACACATCACATGACCATTAGAATACAGTTATTAATTTCCTCAACTCTACAATCTCATTAGACATTTTTTCCTTGGCATGATTCTATTCATTATGCAATTTCTGGAATCCAAGCTGTCTGATAAATCCTGTTTTACCATGGATTTAATTATTTACATTTTTTAAACCAGGAAAATCTCTTTTGTGAGCCACATAAAAGGGGACTAATGAAAACACCTTTGAAAGAATCCACCACAGCAAATATCGTGTTGACAGAGATCCAGCCTGACTTTGGCCCTTTAACCACACCCACCAAGCCCAAAGAAGGCTCCCAGGGAGAGCCGTGGACACCGACAGCCAACCTGAAAATGCTCATCAGTGCTGTGAGCCCTGAGATCCGCAACAGAGATCAGAAAAGGGGGTTGTTTGACAACAGAAGTGGATTACCTGAGGCCAAAGACTATATACACGTAGGTTTTCACGACTGGTTGGAGACTGGGAAATTTGTTGGGGGGGCTTGTAGCTATTGGAGAAGTGCCAGCAATTTAAAGCATCACCACCTGAAGTCTGTTATTAACTTCCTTCAGAGCACCAGAAAGGTTTGAACCCCAAGAAATATAGCACTGGGAATTCTGAATCTTTGCATTATTTTCGTTTCAGGCTTTCCTTTCAGGTTTGCCAAGTGTTTTGTACTCCCCCACCCCGCCACCAACCTTTTTTCCCACCCAGACTTTGCAGCTGTTGAAGCTAAGCGTGTGTAAGTTGGTGTTAGTCATCGAGCACAGTTGCCCCTAATAAATCTGTCAAACTTTATTTTAGAATAAGACAGTGTTTACCTTTTCCTTTGTAGGAACACTTATCTGGAGATGAATTTGAGAAATGCCAGCCAAGTCGAAAAGAGAAAAGTTTAGGATTATTGTGTCATAAGTTCTTAGCACGATATCCTAATTATCCCAACCCTGCTGTGAATAATGACATCTGCCTTGACGAAGTGGCAGAGGAACTTAGTAAGTATGCAAAGAACTCACTGAAAGAATTAATAATTAAAGTGGCTTTATGGACTTAACTCCTTCAGACCCCGGCTCATCTAGCCAGTGTTTGTAAAGGACACAAATAAGGCGACATGGAAATTTTCTATCCCTAAAGCCCTCTTCTAATTTAAGAATGAAGGCAAGTAGTTGCAAATTTCAGCAAATCTTGGAGGCAAAAAAATCACAATGAAGGTTGCTTCTGACTGCAGTTTTCTCTGAAGCTTTAAAGAAAGGCAATATTGTCTTATGACTTGTTTTACAAAGTTACAACTGTGAACTTTTGCCTCATTGCTCTGCCTTCCTGTTCTTGAAGAATCAGGCTGATGAATGGTTATCTTCCTAGTTGACGCTGAGGATCAGCTTCTGTGAGTGGGAACAGGACCTGTGCACTCCTGGACCTCCAGCACTATTCTGAGGACTAGTTTTCTGAATGTTTTGTGTTGGGCACAAGTTATCCTTCCTGCCCCTTTTTATCTTCTGTTCAAAGACCTGAATCTATTTGGAGCTAAAAAGGGGCCTGTGACAAATTTGGGGTACCTTTGGAGTCATGTGGGTATCTTAATCTAAACCTGTGAAGAGATGTGCTGTGCAAGATAACACGTTTTAATACAAAGCAATCACCCCGTGAAGAAAAGTTGCCCTTCTAATACATGTTTGTAAATATCAACTGTATTTCACATTTTAAGAATATGCCATTTAGATTCATCTACTCTTCATATATGCTTAATGGTAGCTGGGTAGGAAGTTCAGCAAATATCTATTAATCTCCTACTACTATGTGTCAGGCAATGTTGTAGGAGCCTGGGATACATCCATAAACAAAAAGGGCAAAATCTCTTCTCTCTTAGAACCTATATTCTAGTGGGGCAATAGATACTGAGTAAAGGATATAGGAAGTAAGGAAGGATAATACATGCTAGAAGGTAACACGCATAGTGGAAAAAATAAATTGTAGATCAGGCTCAAGGGATCAGGAGTGCTGGGGAGGTGCTTTGCCATAAGTGGTCAGATCAGGCTTCCTTGAGAAGGTGACATCTGAGCAAGGACTTGAAAGAAGCAAGGTAGGGAGCTGTAAGGATATCAGGGAGAAGGGTTCCAGGCAGAAGGAACAGCTAGTACAAAGCAAGTGCATATCTGACAGATTCCAGGAACAGCAAGAGGTCAGTAGGATCCACCCTTATTAAAATAGTGTTTTATTGATCACTTTTCCAGAAAGGCTGATCTCATCAAATATTTAAATTGAAATTAAGTTTCTTGAACGAAGAGAATTGTACCATTACAGAATATTGAAAACCCAATTTAAATAGATAGATGAGAGTCACAGAATTACTAATATCACATTGTTAATGGTAGCCAGAAAGTAAGCAAAATTAGACCCAAAACGGGATATTTTATTTTTATGTGAGTTTTTAAAAACTACATCATGGTTTTTGTACGTTTCTGAAATCTCAGCATTTTGTTTCTATCGTATGATCATTATAGATGGGTGTGTGTGTGCCTGTAGGTATTGGAAGGGGTTGGAAAGTGTGAGATGTAGAGTTTTAAAGACTTGGTTTGCTACTTGCTAGCTCTTTGCGGGTGAGGGTGAGCTACTTAGCTGGTCTGAGCCTCTGTTTTCTCATTCTTTTTTTTTTTTTCCTTGAGATGGAGTCTCGCTCTGTCGCCCAGGCTGGAGCGCAGTGGTGGGATCTCCGCTCACTGCAAGCACCGCCTCCTGGGTTCATGCCATTCTCCTGCCTCAGACTCCCGAGTAGCTGGGACTACAGGCGCCCGCCACCACGCCCGGCTAATTTTTTTGTATTTTTAGTAGAGACGGGGTTTCACCGTGTTAGCCAGGATAGTCTCCATCTCCTGACCTCGTGATCCGCCCGCCTTGGCCTCCCAAAGTGCTGGGATTATAGGCGTGAGCCACCGCGCCCAGCCTTTCTCATCCTTTTTAAAGTGAAGATCATAATACCTACTTCACAAGTTTAGGGTGAAAACTTCCTAAAGCTGTGTAACACATCTTAGGCCCTCATTAATTATTGCCTTTCTAATTCATATGATTTGTACCCTTGGAAAGCAAAGACATGTCTTTCTCACCTTCACAGTATTTGTTGAGTATGTACACTTACAGTACAATTAGGAAAGTGATGTTATCCGGGACCTACTGACAAATAAACCATGGAAGAAAACGCTATTCAATTCTAAACAAGTTACAAAAATCTGTAACACACAATTGCACGTTCTTTGTAGATGTTGAACGTCGTCGCATTTACGATATCGTGAACGTCCTAGAGAGTTTACATATGGTGAGCCGCCTCGCCAAAAACAGGTACACTTGGCACGGGCGACACAACCTCAACCAAACCCTTGGCACCTTGAAGAGCGTCGGGGAGGAGAATAAGTATGCCGAGCAGATTATGATGATCAAAAAGAAAGAATATGAGCAAGAGTTTGACTTTATTAAGAGTTACAGTATAGAGGATCATATCATCAAATCAAACACTGGCCCAAATGGACACCCAGACGTGTGTTTCGTGGAACTCCCTGGAGTGGAATTTCGGGCAGGTGAGAGATGGTAGTGAAAACCCCAGGCTGCATGGCATTTGTCCTCTGTCTAAGGAAAAGGTCCTGTGGAGAACACGGCTCTAAAGCTACTGCTGCCTTTAACGTTCAAATGCCGCAGTTGTCAGCTGTATGATCAGGTGGTGGTATTTTTAGCCTTGTTACTTTAGAAGTCACTTGTCCCTTTATGAATTTTAATTCTCTAATCCTCATCCTTCTCTAAAGCGTCCGTAAACAGCCGCAAAGACAAGTCTTTAAGGGTAATGAGCCAGAAATTTGTGATGCTGTTTTTGGTGTCAACGCCTCAGATAGTAAGCCTAGAAGTTGCTGCCAAGATTTTAATTGGGGAGGACCATGTGGAAGATTTGGATAAAAGCAAGTTTAAAAGTAAGTGTCATGACTGCCATGGATTTTTGAACCTATTCTTAAACAATAAAATCTCAGTCGTAAACTCATTTCCAAATTAGGAAACATAGGTGCATAAACAGATCTTTTCTAATTATGTTTTTATATCTTCACTTCTTCCCAGAAGCCATGATAATATTGATTTAGCTAACTCGTTATGATACGTAGGTATCACTACTCTTTTTTTTGTTTATTTTTTGGTTTTTGGTTTTTTTTGAGACGGGGTCTTGCTCTTTTGCCAGGCTGGAGTGCAGTGGCACGGCCTTGGCTCACTGCAACCTCCACCTCCTGGGTTCCAGCGATTCTCCTGCCACAGCATCCAGAGTAGCTGGGACCACAGGCACGCGCCACCATGCCCAGCTAATTTTTATGTTTTTAGTAGAGACAGAGTTTCACCATGTTGGCCAGTAGGGTCTCAATCTCTTGACCTGGTCATCCACCCACCTCAGCCTCCCAAAGTGCTGGAATTACAGGCATGAGCCACCATGCCCGGCCAAGTATCACTACTCTTATTTGACACATTGCTTCATTTGATATTGTAACACTGTTCTCATTAAAAGTAAACACTGGAAGAATCTATTCTGTGTAAGCTCTAAATGAGAGTAAATTGTAAAGTGGATCTGGACTCCAGGTCTCCTTCCACTGATGCTGATATAGAGGGTTTATAAATGACTCATAAACTTGTCCCCAGAAGTGACCTGCAGCACAGGTAGCCTGCCATTTTGAAGGAATGGTTTTAGCTAGATTATCTGCTCAAAATTCAGAAGGGACTGTAGACTGGATTCCTAACAAAAGAGCTACGCCCTCACCATTACACCAGACTTTGCAGGAAGGGTGTGGAAAGAAGTGCTCAGAGGATGGGGAGGGGCACTTGGCTTGGGAGATCTGCAGTTTCAGAAAACACATCCTGATACTACTGAGGGGTTACTTGCCTTTTGTGAGTCACCAGATAGTTTTCATCTTTGTTTCACTGGTTAGTCATAACCTTGAAAACTATTCCAGGAGCTGCAGAGGTGTAAGTTACTGAATCCCCAGGGAAGTCAGAACCTTCTGGTATGGCTAGGAAGGAGACTTGATTTGTAATTTGTACTATCAGGATGGCAGTAAAAACAGACTTTTTGTAACAAAACTCTTTAAGATAATGTGAGATTTGTCAAATTCACAGATCTATGTTTTGCATATTACATAAAGACAATATTTTAAAAATTACACATGTTGATGGGGTACAGAATTTTCCATGCTGCTATAGCAAATACATTTTGTTATAAACTATTGCAAGCAGAAAAGCAAGACATTTGTCACTGATACTTTTATTTCTCTGTTCATAAAGTTCTTCTGAATCCTCATTAGAAGATACCCAGGAACGGTGACTTTTTATTTTTGAAATAGTCTGTAACATAGTTTCAGATAGGGTGATCTCATCAAGTCATTTTTTCTTTGTCAGCATATCCTATTGTCATTTCAGCATTGAGTACTAGCAGTAACTGAGTCTTTTAAATATTTAAAACTTTTTTATGGTAATTAAAGCTGTATCACCAGAACTTAAAAGGAGGCAGATGTTTCTCTGTCTGACATTGATGGTTAAGACAGCTCCTAGAATATACATGAAGTCTTTCTGAAGAAAAATTCTTTGATCTTTTCATTATTCCATTAAGTGGTATATATACTTTTTTTCCCAGCAAAAATTAGGAGGTTGTATGATATAGCTAATGTTCTGAGTAGCCTGGAGCTTATCAAGAAAGTTCATGTTACAGAGGAAAGAGGCCGAAAACCAGCTTTTAAATGGACCGGCCCAGAAATCAGTCCAAATACCAGTGGTATGTATTTTTTTCTTTCACCTTTTGCTTTATTATTTGTGTGTGTGTGTATGTGTGTGTGTGTTTTTAATTTTTAATTTCCAGTGTGTGATGTTCCCCTCCCTGTGTCCATGTGTTCTCATTGTTCAACTCCCACTTATGAGTGAGAACATGCGGTGTTTGATTTTCTGTTCCTATGTTAGTTTGCTGAGGATGATGCTTCCAGCTCCATCCATGTCCCACAGAGGACATGATCTCATTCCTTTTTATGGCTGCATAGTATTCCATGGTGTATATGTACCACATTTTCTTTATCCTGCTTCATTATTTTGAATTAATGCACATTGGGAGATATTTTCCCTTCCCCTTCCTACTCACAGCCCCACATGGAAAAGATATATATGATTGAAAAGATGATTTAAGATGAATGGCAGTATAGAAAGTTTGGCTACTGGCTCCATCAGCAAACCAAGATCCATAACAACCTCCCTCCCTGTGTTCAAGAAGTAGAGTCTGTATGTGAAAGGATTCGGAAAGTTGAAAGCACCACAAAGCATAAAACACTATTGCTGCTATGTGGCACAGTGACCACAACAGAACCTGTGCCCATTGAGAATATGAAATGAGTTCACTCTGGTATCAAAGTAGATATTTCTAGTCTTCATCTTAACTCTGCGATGCTGACATTTTGCATTCTACCAAAGATCCCCGCCCAGAATCATTGAAAATGACAAGAACGTGGGCCATGGAGACAGAGGGAAACTTAGGTTCCATTCCCAGCTCTGCCACTCTGGCTTTGCAGCCTGAGGCAAGTTACTTCTTCGAGGCTTAGTTTTCTCATTGGTGAAATGGGAAGAACAATGGCACCTCAGTGGAGTTACTGTGATTTTGGTATAATCTCAGAGAGAGGTCCTTTGGTGCAGGAATTTGGAGTGAAAGTTCTGGGGCCATACTGACCAGGTTCATATCCCAGGCCCACATGCTCCCAGTTGAGAGACTTTGAGCCAGTAGGTTAATGTCTCTGTGGGTCAGAGCTCTCATCACTGACACGGGGCTGCATTTCTTGAGGAACAGTTACCTCATGGAGCTGTGAGGATCACCCTTATTTCATCAGATCTAAGACTCCACTGATTGTAAGATGCACAATTCTTTCTATATCACTAAGAAAGAAAAATTGCTAATAACTACCCTCTAGCACACCACTGGTTATAAGATATAGTGCAGTTTCAGAAATGCTAATATAGGAAATACTGTGTCTCGGAATTCATTTAATAAGACAAGGTTTTCTCTGTAAAGCCCTTAGAACAGTGATAGGCACGTGGTCGGTGCTCTGTAACTTGCCACTTTTATTCCTAAAATTGTTTTATTTCATATCCCAAAGGGAAACTGAGCCATCCAGGTTTTAATACACAGATGTTTTCTGTTTCAGGCTCCAGCCCAGTCATTCCTTTTACTCCCTCTGATTTGGAGGTGAGACGGTCTTCAAAAGAGAACTGTGCCAAAAATCTCTTTTCCACACGTGGGAAACCAAACTTTACTCGACACCCATCTCTTATCAAATTGGTAAAGAGTATAGAAAGTGATCGGAGAAAGATAAATTCTGCTCCCAGTAGCCCTATCAAGACCAACAAAGGTATGTTTTCAGGAATGTCAGGGATCTGCTAGGAAGAATTCCCTTTTATCTCAATTTGTTTAGCTTACTTGATCCTTGCGATGTCAGAGAATTATTTCAATATCTATATACCCAAACCCTCTTGAAGCCTAACTAATGTATAAATTTAAAAAGTCATTTATGGGGCTTATTGTTTAATTGCTATGCAACTTTGAGGGGAGATGCAAATTTCTGTTCCTCTGACTTCAGTGAGGTTTCATCTGTGTGAACATTTATTCTTTAGCTTTGACTGATGCTCTCTTCCTTTCTATTTTACCAGCTGAGAGTTCTCAGAATTCTACACCCTTCCCAAGTAAAAT
This sequence comes from Macaca thibetana thibetana, assembly GCF_024542745.1. NCBI lineage: Eukaryota > Metazoa > Chordata > Mammalia > Primates > Cercopithecidae > Macaca > Macaca thibetana. Next base: position 46,247,231 of record NC_065591.1, read on the forward strand.
GGCTCAGCTCGCAGCTATTTGTAAAATGCAGTTAGAAGAGCAATCGAGGTAGGTTGGCAATGCTCTTTAATAACAGGATGAATTACTTTTACGTTGCATTATTAGGATTACTTATTTTATGTGAAAAGAAGCACTAGCCTTGAAAACTGGAGAGCTAATCTTTTCTGTATCTCATATTCACTCATTACAGAAATTATCTGCATGTTCCATAAAAGCATGTCTTCAGTGTGAGGCTTAAAGCTGTAGAACAGTTCAGAGAAAATGTATATCCATCATGTTGTGTATTAAATCTTGTCTTTTAGTGAATCCAGACAGAAAGTGAAAGTACAGCTGGCAAGATCTGGACCCTGCAAACCAGTAGCCCCTCTGGACCCCCCAGCGAATGCTGAGATGGAGCTAACAGCACCATCCCTCATCCAGCCCCTGGGAGTGGTTCCCCTGATCCCCAGCCCATTGTCATCAGCAGTGCCCCTGATCCTACCTCAGGCCCCTTCAGGCCCATCCTATGCCATCTACCTGCAGCCTGCTCAAGCCCACCAAAGTGTGACGCCACCCCAAGGCCTGAGCCCCACAGTCTGTACCACCCACTCTTCTAAAGCTGCTGGAACAAAAGACTCCACAGATGCCACCACTGAGAAGGCAGCCAATGATACCTCAAAGGCCAGTGCCTCTACCAGGCCTGGAAGCTTACTGCCAGCACCAGAGAGGCAAGGGGCAAAGAGCCGAACCAGGGAGCTGGCTGGAGAAAGAGGCTCAAAGAGGGCAAGCATGCTCGAGGACAGTGGTTCCAAAAAGAAATTTAGAGAGGAACTAAAAGGACTTGAAAATGTCTCCACAGTAAGTACAGCCTTGAACTGCACAAAGCTTTAGGAATTCCCTAGTCTATTACAGGAAGATTGGTGACTTGTGAAATTTACTGAAGAGCATTCTGTCAGAAGACAAGGAACTGTTCCTTAGCATCCCATAATCCAAATGAGGCCCTCAACAACTAATCCCCTGGCTGGGATGACAGCAGGGACATTTTTAACCTTTGGAGGAAGGGATTATTTGCTCTCTTTTTAAAGTACCACGGGTGGTTGTCCTTAAGTCCATTTCTCCATCACACACTGGAATGGAAACACCTGTCATGAAAGTCATAAATAATTTACAAGCAGACGTAAGCCCAAATGAACGAATGGATGCACAGGGTTCCTGTAACTCCTGCTTTCTGAGTCACTACCTAATGTTTGTTTGATGTCATGTAACTGGCATCTGTTGCCTAGAAGATAAATTGCTCCCCGTTTTTACTTTCTACGTAAAATTTAAATCATAATTTCTATTTTATGTAAATAGAAAAATCAAACTGATCTTGGCAAATTGTAGATATAGTTCATGTATTAGTTTCTGGAGATTTCGACGTGCAAGATAAATTTTTTTTCCTAAGTGGAGATTAGTTCAGGAGGGAATTAATATTTATTGGATGCCTACCCACATATAGCAGACACAACAGATATTAGGCACTTTTACATACAGTATCTCATTTTTGTCCCTTAGGACAATTATATATGAAAGACATTACTGTATCATCCAATAAATACCACTAAATGTACAAGTAAAAGTTAATCTGTCATTTTGCCCCTGCTCTTAATACAAGGTATTTTACTTCTCTATGTCTTATTTTTCCGCATCTGTAAAGAATTTATTCCATCAGTTTTTCCTCATCACCTACTGGGTATAAAGCACTATGCTCTGGATCAAATCTAACCCAGTACCTGCCTTTGGTGGCAATTGCTTTTGGGTACTTGCCTGTGGGCATATTATAGTTTTTGTGGGGTTAAGTGAATTTATTCCATGATGATACACATAAAAGGGTTTGATCCTTTTAAGACGTCGTATAAGCTAAAAGGTATTATCTGTTACTGTTGTTATTGAAGACGAAGCTTAGAGTTTGACAAATCTTCCCTGAGGATGGCCTCATGGTAACCATTCAAAACATCTACTATCTTACATAATATCATTTTGTATTTAATGTATATACTAAGGGGGAAATCACAAGACTTTGCTTGATTCAATATTCTGGGAGGTCCATAACCTCTTTTGGCCAACGGGTATGATTTAATAATGGTCTCCTGTTGCTTACATAGTTATTCAGGATTAGGGTTTTCAGTGGATAGATTTTCCATACACTCCTGCTTCTTTTTTATATGTCTGAAACTTTAACCATTTCTTTTTTCTTTTGAGACAGGGTCTTACTCTGTCACCCAGAATGGAGTTCAGTGGCATGATTTTAGCTCACTCCAGCCTCGACCTCCAAGGCCTAAGTGATCCTTCAAGTGGCTTAGACTACAGGTGTGCTGTCATGTCTGGCTAATTTTTTATTTTTGTGTGGAGACAGGGTTTCACCATGTTGCTCAGGCTGGTCTCAAACTCCTGAGCTCAAGCAGTCCGCCCACCTTGGCCTCCCAAAGTGCTGAGATCACAGGCATATGCCATCATGCCCAACCCACTTTTAACCATTTCTTTTTAGTATGACCTGAGCAAAACAAAGACAATGAGAGATTCATGTGTTAATTCATTCAACAAATTTTTACTGAGAATTTACACTTCTAGGGGTGGAAAGAAGATAAGTATGCAAAAAAACACAAACATATCAGGTAGTGAATGATAGGAATGAAGATGGCATGATAGGAGGAAGGGGTGGGAGGGTTACCATGGGCTAGAAGAGTTCAAGTTCAAATATGTCAGATTCATTCTGCAATTTAATAGTTCTAATTTTTTTTAAAAAAGGGGAATTGGCATTATAGGTTAAAAGATTTTATAATGAATGTAGTTGGTTGGAAATTTTTAAATTATTATTCTATTACTATGGGTTTTACTGAAGACTTGAAAGAGTTAAACCAGCAATCAGAATAATTTGTACCATGAGAGAATATAACTAAAGCTAACAGAGAGGAGCTCTTCGTGAAGCACCTAAATTTGCCCCTTAAAAATCTCTTCCAGTCGTTTTCAAGGCACCTACTAGTAGAGATTTTGAGTGGTACCAAGTGCCTAAGAAACAAAATTAAAAACTTGTGGTATACTTTTAGCTTTGTGGATTCTGAATTCCCTTGTTCCCAAGGAAAAAACCTATTAACAACTAGATTAAACTGTTGTTTTGACAATAGAGAGAAGAAGGGTCTGAAGGAAGATAAAAGGAGGGCCCTAGTTTATAAGAGCAGTTTTTAGCTTTTGCCAGTCCTACTTATGGTGAGGCTAAAGCAGACTTTTCATGCAGTTCAGCCACCCATGTAATCTTTTTCTGTTTGGTAAAGTACAGTGATCTAGTAGGCATATTGGGAGGTACATGGAACCGTATCCTTCGGCCTTTTCTATTTGTGATACAACTTTATTGCCTAAAGCTTTTGCTCAATGGCATGTGCGTCTCTAATATGAATTAATCAATTCTCTTATTTGTAATTTTTTTAACTCTGGTGTACTTTGTGTATTTTAAGACTGCTTGTTATCATTAGAGCAAGCAGTACTAGAAGGAAATCTTCACTTATATAATTTCTGTTTTAAATCAGGGGCCAGCAAACTTTCTTTAAAGGGCCAGATAGTAGACATTTTTGGGGTTTTAGGGCCATATGGGCTCTGTTGCACCTATTCAACTCTGCCATTATAGCAGGAAAGCAGCTATAGGCAGTACATAAATGAATGAGTATGGTTGTGTTCCAATAAAACTTTATTTATAAAAACAGGCAGGGAGTGGGAACTGGCCCATGGCCCATAGTTTAGCCCCCTTTTCTCTAAATCAGTGTCATTTAAAGTTGCCTTAAAATACTAGTCCTCCTTAAATGCCTACTGAAAATATTGTTGCCATATAATTTGGGAAATGCTACCTGCTGTGTGCCCCACTTGGAGATTTTTAATGCATGCCACCATTAAAGTCTCTTGGAAATCCTCTAATAAAGACACGATTTGACTTTGTTTAATTCAGCATTTTCCAATTATATTTGACCATGAATCAAGTAATGCCTATTTGCAACCCGTGGACCTAGGGGCCCTCAGAATGCTCTTTGGGAAATACCATTCTACATAATTCAAGAACAATCAGTTACTACTACATCATACCAAGGAGTCCAGTAGCAGGAGTTAGGTTATCAGTGTGAGAGTGGTGTGCTGGATGAATCCTTACCCCTAAGCAGGGTCACTGCCAGCATCCAGAGGTGTCCTAAGACCACAGGTGGCATTTAAGAAACATGTTCTGTATTGTTCGGGGCAAGCACTGGAAAGGGTGGGAGGGGATTCTCCTCTAGGAGCCAGGTGACCAGCCTGCCTGCAGCCCACACCACTGGAGGCTTTGGTCCAATGAGGCAACCACCAAGGGATGTTAGTCCTGAAAGAGGCACGTGGCTGTTTTTCTTCCTGTATTTGTGTGTAAAATAAACCCTTCCTCCTTGTTTTCTAGACCTTGTTCCCATCAGGATACCTAATCCCTCTCACCCAGTGCTCATCCCTGGGGGCAGAGTCCATTTTGTCTAGTAAAGAAAACTCAGGTGCTCTTTCCCCAAACCACAGGATTTACAGCTCCCCAATTGCAGGTGAGTGCACATAAAACACTAACCAGATGTGGGCCGGTCTCAAGTTCACTTAAGCCTTGTCAACTTCTTGGATAAATGTCTGTGCTTTTAAGATATCTTCCCCCTTTTCTTTCCAGGTGTTATTCCAGTGACATCATCTGAACTCACTGCTGTTAATTTTCCCTCTTTTCATGTAACACCTTTGAAGCTAATGGTCTCACCAACTTCCGTGGCAGCCGTACCTGTCGGGAACAGCCCGGCTCTCGCTTCAAGCCACCCCGTTCCCATCCAGAACCCAAGCTCAGCCATTGTAAACTTCACCCTGCAGCACTTGGGACTCATCTCACCCAGTGTGCAGATGTCTGCCAGCCCTGGGCCTGGAATCGTTCCTGTGTCTCCAAGAATAGAGGCTGTTAATGTCGTACCAGAAAATGCAGGCACTCAGCAAGGAAGGGCCACCAACTATGACTCACCAGTCCCAGGCCAGAGCCAGCCAAATGGACAATCAGTTGCTGTGACAGGGGCACAACAGGTGAGAGGCTTTCTACTTAATTTAATTTTTCCTGGAATTATTAAGTCCCAAGTATCTGTGTCATAAGATACTCACTTTTGCTTTCCCTCTTTGGAGAGGGAAAGGATGGGAGAGTCAGGAGACTGAAGGCCTATGTTACTTCCAGAACCTGGGAAGAGTGTCCAAGGCATCCATATTATTGGGTTATCATGAGATTTTTGTCTCTCCCCTAACAAAAATAACTGAGAATGTAAAACTCATCAAAGCTTCCCTCGCCAATTTCCAGATACGCCAGTTTCCCAACGTGCAATATATCCATCCAGCCCAATCTTCCAAGTCTGGTAGGATTAGGTATCTGTGTGGTTGACGTCTTTTGTCCATTCTTCTCTTTCCAATCAGCCTGTTCCTGTGACACCCAAAGGGTCACAATTAGTGGCCGAAAGTTTCTTCCGTACCCCAGGTGGACCCACCAAGCCAACCAGCTCATTCTGCATGGATTTTGATGGTGCTAATAAAACCTCCTTAGGAACTCTCTTTGTCCCACAGCGAAAACTGGAAGTCTCAACAGAGGATGTCCATTAATCAACAGATGTTGGCTTAGTTTAATTTTCTAAAGAGTTGTTTAATAGAGAAATGTACACAGACTGATTTGGAGAACACATTCTCTGAAAATACTGTAAATACGTTGGGGATTTGCTCAATGTGAAATCAGATATTTGTTTTCGTACATATATATATATATACACACACACATATATTTGTATAAAGCTAAGTTTAGCTTTCAATCCTACAAAATAAAAGTAAAATGTTGAACTCTAAGATATATTAACTTCTAGGGGGAAAAAAATCCATTATTTTAGCTGTGCCTATACCATTATGCAAAGTAACTATATTAAAGTTTACTTCCCTCTGAGTAAATATGTTTGACATGCCTAACACAGCATTCCCTTAAACATTTTGCACAAAGAAAACGCTGTGTGATGTATAATGTTGTATTTTTAAATAGGGGTATAGCTATATTTTTTGTAATTTCTTTAATCTGTTGTTGCAGTGTATCTTTTTGTAAAGTTTGCAACAATCCTCAATCAAGTCTATGGAAAAATTATTTATAAAATGTATTTTTAATCATAAGTTGTTCAAATTAAAACTTTTCTAAAATGTAGTTAGCATTTTCATTTGGCCAGTTAGGGCACTGTTGGGAGAAAATTAAAATTTACCTAATCACAGAGGCAAATTCTCAGTAAAGAGTATCCATCCTGGGTGCCATTAGATATGCAAAGTTTATAGAATGTTTCTACATTCTGTCCCCCATTTTGACCCTTCAGATTGCTCCACTTTTGCAGAAGTAAAATTGGCTTTGGAGAAGCTGTTGCTTGGCCAAGGACACCCAGCTAAGTCCCATGTGCTTCCACACTCCAGGAGATTAGAAATGAAAAGAAGGTGCCTAGGGGCCCTGACGTGACCAGCATCTGTCCCACGCTTCCTGCTCTATGCAGAGGTGGGTCTGTACCCGCTCTCTTAACACACGTCTTGGATGGCCCAGCTCCAGGGGTGTGAAAACAAGAGTAAGGATTCTAATGTCCACCACACCTGGAACACTACTGTACCAAACCCCCAGGAGCTCCAAGAGAAGGAACAAGTTCCAATGTGTTAAGTGTGCATCTCTTTGACCCCCTTATGGGAAGCACTGCACCTCGAGAATTGACAAGTGCTTTCCCTGGTCAGGGTCTTAAAGGAGCATCATAATATCTATTTCCTACATGTTTACTATATGTAGACAGGGTTACACATTTTAAATGTATCATATCTATGAGCTACAACTGAGGCTCACAGGGATTAAAGCAACAAGTCCATGGTCACACTGCTAGCATATGCAAGTACTCAGCTCATGTCTATTGGACCTCATTATCCATTGCCCATTTACTTCTAGAGACATGCCTAGCAGCTCTAGAGAACCCATATGAACTATTTCCTCCAAAGTACCTTTGCCTTTGTTTTTATCCTTCTTAGAGAACAGGTGAATGGTCTCTGATTCAAGAAATGGCCCCTGCCTTCAAGGTGCTTATAGTTGGGAAAGATAGTATGTACACATGAATAAAGCATTTCCATGCAATAAACAGAAAGGGCAAGTTGCCAAATGGTAGATATAGACAAAATATATAGTTTTGTAGAGACTACTAGATGTAATTGCTTACACAGAACTGTGAGAGAAACACCAAGACAGACAGCTGCTGTGTCTCTCAGGAAGTTTTTACATCTGCCTCCCCCTCCTCTGTGGCTGAGCTAGAGAGATTGGAAACCAAGGTTTTGTTTTGTTCCCCTCATCAATTCTCCATGTGAAGAATTACCCTCCCGGAGAAATTTGATGCATAGGAAGAAAGGAGGTGTTAGATTTCCAGGCAGCTCTGGACACTGTCCCACCCAGTACTGCTTCTCTGACAGGTTTGTGAGGTTGCCCCTTGATCCCCACCTCCTGGTGTTCACACCCTTGTGTTCTCCCCTCCCCTTGAGTGTGTTTGGGACTTGTAACTTGCTTCTAACCAACAGGATACACTAAAGGTGATGAGATTTGTGATTGTGTGTGTGGTTTTGTGGTCACATGTCATAAGACTGTGATGCCCATCTTGCTGTAGTCTCTCCCTTGCTGGCTTTGAGGAATCAAAGCAGCCATGTCTGTGGAGGGCCCAAAGTGGCAAGGACCTGTGGACAACCTTTGAGCAAAAGGCAGGCTGCAGCCAACAACCAGCAAAAAACTGAAATCAGTCCTGCATATGGCCACAAATTCTGCAAACAACCTGAGTGAGCTCAGAGTGGCTCTTCCCCATTCAAGCCTCAGATGAGACCACAGCTCCCATCTCCACTTTGATTGCAGCCTTATAAGACCCTACAGAGGACCCAGACTAAGCCATGCATGGATTCCTGACACACAGAAACTATGAGACAATAAACATGTATTTTAAGATATAAGTTTGTGGTAATACTGTTATACAGTGATAGGTAACTATTACAGCCACATAAACCCCCATTGTTCACAAAAGTCTTCCAGTTTGTCCTATTATTGTTCATTGGTTTCATAGGCATTCATAGATGGAAACATCCCTAGGATGTGGTAATTCCAACGGCTTTAATGGGAGAAGCACTCTCCATTTGTTTTCAAAGCTGGAAGCAACTTTAAAGATACTAGGTAGTAGCACCGTAGTGGACAAAGTCCTCTGGCCAGCATGCAATGGGAAAAGTTTCTTTTCCCAAACTGCCTCCTTATTTCCTCTAAGGAATGACATTTTCCATGTTGGATGGAGCCCAGTGGACTGTAATTGGGAACCCCATCCATGTCTAGCAAGAGTGGACTTGTCATCCAGCCTGCGCCAGTCCCCCGGGACTGGATGTTCCATCTCATCCTAGCAGTGTTGTTCTTACTGTCTGTTCTTGCTGCAACTGTTGCTGAAGCTCCTGCTTCCCAGCCTCTGAAGTGGCCATGGCACCGGCCCATCTGCAAACCTGATTTTCAGACATCCGCTGAGTCTGTGGGCCTTTGCTATCCTTCCAAGAATTTCTTTTACTTAATGTTGCCAGTCATTTCTGTGGCTGGTAGCCAAAGGGCTCTTACCAGATCTCAGAAGGAAACCCAGAGCAAAGGCTTCCTAGTTCTCAGACTAGTTGTTCCCTGTTCCCTGGGCCTGGCAAAATTCAGCCAGAGAATAAATAGAAAAGGCCTTCAGAAATGCTTATCTCACTAGAAAATGCAAGTAACTCACCTATGCTCAAGTGGATGTAAAGTACAATACAAGATACCAGAAAGGGAAGTAGTTCAATTAAGAGATGCAAGAAACCCAGGAAACTCAAGCAATAGAATTTGATGAAAAAAAAATTTTTTTAATCGCCTGAAACAAGTTCTCTCAGCCTTGTCCTTCCCAAGTGATTAGTATTCCTGCAGATAAATGATAAAGAGATTTTCAGAACTTAAAGCAGATAAGCCATCTGAGCAATCCTACTAATTACATAAAAGAATGTGAGTTCACTGCGGATTCTTTACAGTATTTATCAGTAGTAGTTTTCATATCTTGAGGGCTTAAAATAAGAGATAAGCTCAAAGGAAACATGTTATTATTTTAGATTGAAAAAAGGTATCAATCTCTTAGTCAACTTTTTAAAAAGTAGTTTTGCATTTTAGTATCCCATTTGAGTGAACGCAGGCCAGTGACTAGCTCAATCCAATCAGCGGCTAAATGAGGACTTGGTGTGATTGTCAACATTTTGCAGAAAAATGTAGGTAGGGAATATATTATCAGTGTCCTCCAGCAGTCAAGTAATCAAGTGCATTTTTAAAAGGCCCTGTGTACACTGAATTCTTTTTCAAGTACTTACCAGTTTTTACCATATGATCGGCACTGTGCTGTGCAAAACAATGCCTATGTCATCCTACTTTGTTTAATAAAAGTATCCTCTATGTGTGAATCTTCTAGAAGTTCATCCTGAGTAAGAACAATTTTATTTGTTATTATGAATTAAAATCTTTCTAAAATGATAATATAACTTCCCATTTCCTAGAGAACTGCACTTTGACTATAATTTAACCTTTTATTCACATTTCAGAAATTCGTGAGCACTGTTGCTTTGTTAAATTCAAATTCAACAAACACAGTTTAAGCCACCTATGATACCATAATGCCTTCAGAGGCTAATTAATGTATAGGTCTACATCCTCTTCAAATTAATGGCTTCAGAATATTATCCTTTTCAAGTTCTATTTTTTCTCTGTGGTTGTGTGACTCCAAATTTGATATCAGCTTCTACTTGTCTTGCCCCTCTATCCTAAGTATTATTTATATCTCAGACAGACATGTACATGTATATATGTTTTTTATATTACTTTAAGTACATATATCTATAAATATACATAGTATCTCTTTTGCTTTATATGAATATATATAGATATGTATTTATATGTTAAGATTCATGAATATATATATGTTTGCTTCCCTCCTATATGGCAAGATACCTTTACAGAATGGTAATTTATCTCTTCTGACCCAGGAAAATTGAACGATCCCCAGGGAACTCATGTCACCAAACTCACTTTTCTAAACCAATAGATCTTGCATGTCCAAGTCAATAGATTTTGGTCTAATGGCCTAAGAAGGGCTCCATCCCTCTCCTGCAGGAAAAGGCCATAAATTGATGGCAGATGTTTCCCTTGCCAATCAGTGGTTTTTTTCACTATCCACACAAACTGGAACTTGTTGATACTGGCAATCTAGGACCACGACGAAATGCCAGGAATGCGAAATATGAATTACATATCTACATTCATTATCAAAATTCAACACTTCCAGCAGTGTCTAAGGGGAAGAATACACTCATGGGTTCTTAGTTTCTATTTCTAGTTGAACCAGTAAAGCCCCCTTCCCATCCCTCTTTTCTGCTTATCACTAGAGACAGAACCTGAAAAAGCATGGCTTCAGGCTGCTAAAAGCCTAAAACAAAACAAAACAAAACAAAACAGAACAACAGCAAAATAAGGCGAGTTGAACAAGTTTGAGTTTGATCAGGTCATTTCTACCTGGAGAGATTAACAGGACAGGTCCTAGATGACCCGGGGGAACAAGTGGCACTTGGGAGAGAAAAGGAATAATTTTTATTGAGCATCTACTATTATATCTACTTCCAAAGAATATTGCGAGATAGTTATTATTGGCCCAATTTTGTGGAAGTTAATATCAGAAAGCTTGAGGGACAGACCCTGTGCAGCGCCAGCGTGTGCATGCAGCTGTGCCTGGAGCTGAGGCCCGCGCTCCAGAGCTCGGGCCGCCTGGCGCCGTCATGCGTGTTCAGACTGTGGTGAAGCAGGCTGATTCCAGATTGTTCATGGCAAATGAGAACAACGCTTCCGTGGCATTAGTCCCAAGGCATGACCGCTGTTGCTATTTCAGGCTCTATACTTGAGGTGATTTGTTCTGTATCAAGTTTCTTAAGCCAGAACAATGTTTCACAAAAACCCCTTCATGTTACGGTTGTGATTTTGAGCCCCAAAGAGCAGTTTGCACACCATGTTGGAGAGAGAAAGGAAACAACCACCATTCCTCTCAGAACGCCAGGGCAATGTGATGCAGTGACAGACACAAAAGTGCCCCTGACTCCAGCTGCCTGGCTGTCCTCCAGGTTTTGTCCACCGCCTCCTCCTGAGGGCGGGTCCTGCTGATGAGCAGCGGCTCCAGCCCTGTCACCAGAAGCTTCGATGCAGAGGCACCAATCCCCCATATATGCCTCTACCACCAGCTCCTCCCCTACAGTCCCTCCGTGGTGGCTGGACAGGGTCGGCTTCTCAGATTGTCCGGTTTGTGACTCCAATCCTCCAACGAGCCCTTTCCAACCTTTACTCCCCAGCTTCTCTCACAATTGTGTAAGATCTGATTTCTATAAGAAATCGTTTACTTCATAACTCATAGAGATTCTGCTTCACTTGATTAAACCCTGGCTCTACCATACCATGTGGCACTTTTGAGAGGAAATGGGGTGAAAAAATTTCCAGAGAGAGCCAAGGGCCATTCACTTCCCAGTGCCCAGAGAACAGGATGTGCCAGCAAGTTGGCACTTTGCAAGTTCTGAGCCATTTTAGTTGCCAGTATTTTCATAGCTGCAAATCCAGGAGCTGAAACATTCTTAGGTGAAAACACCCTTTACAAATGCATTGCATGGAGCTCAGCCACTGCCAGCTGCAGCTATCTGACCTGTTGTTAACATGCGAAGAGGCTCTGCATCCAACATCTCACTTGACTCAACTCAGAGAAGTAGGACATGCACATCCTAGGAGCCAAAATCTGACTTCAAGCCCCAGTTCAGCCTCCCTAATAAGGCAGTTAACCTAATAAGGCACTCCCTAATAAGGCACTTAACCTGTCAGGGCTGGTTTCCTCTTCCATCCTTACAGAAGCAAGCCCAAGGAGATGATTTCTGAAGTCCTTAGAAATAAATTTTCACGAAAAGCAAATTCAAACTCTCTGGTGATTCCTAGCACACAAGCAGAACCTGCACTCAACCAAAAGAATTTTGTGAAATGTATGGGAAAGAGCTGATCCTAGGGAGGAAAGGAGGCTCTTAATGAAACCACTAATCTTTGGACTTGAGCACACATGATATTCCTCTCGGCAAGCACTATATAAAGCAGATTTAAATTTTATTGCTGCTATTATTGCAAGAAGTTGTTATTTCCATGAAACTAATCTTACAGACTGGGGAGTCTATCCGTTCTCCTGTCGGTTTTAATACCTTGATCTTGCTATCAGTTACATGTTTTTGTTTTGTTTTGTTTTGTTTTGTTCTGAGACGGAGGCTCGCTCTGTCACCCATTCTAGAGTGCAGTGGTGCATTCTCGGCTCACTGCAAGCTCCGCCTCCCAGGTTCACGCCATTCTCCTGCCTCAGCCTCCCGAGTAGCTGGGACTACAGGCGCCCACCACCATGCCTGGCTAATTTTTGTATTTTTAGTAGAGATGGGGTTTCACCGTGTTAACCAGGATGATCTTGATCTCCTGACCTCGTGATCCGCCTGCCTCAGCCTCCCAAAATGCTGGGATTACAGGCGTGAGCCACTGCGCCCAGCCGCTATCAGTTACATATTTTTAATCTTCTCTGGGACTTTTGTCAAGATGACCTATGTGATCTATAGCTTCAGTTGAAATTTTGAGGGAACTGAATAGAATGGCGCCTCGTTAACAAGCATCTTTGTGAATGGGATATTCTGAATAATATAGAGCCTGAGGATCTCAGGGCTGGAAAGGGCCTTGGAGATCGTCCTATCCAGGAGTTCACAAACTTCCAAGCTTAACCCTAACTTTGGGCCCCCAAATCAGTCCCAGGTTGACTGTATTAGAAACACCAGAAAGCATCTTTGACAGATGATTGGGCTTCTAAAATGGAGATTGGTCTAGGGTGGAACCCTTAAATCTATATTATTTCACGCTTCCCAGGAAGCCAGTCATGGTGGCTCACGCCTGTAATACCAGCATTTTGTGTGTCCAATGCAGGAGAATCACTTGAGCCCAGGAATTTGAGACCAGCCTGGGCAACATAGTGAGACCCCATTTCTACAAAAAAATATTTTAAAAATTACCTGGGCATGCTGGTGCATGCGTGTAATCACAACTACTCAGAAGGCTGAGGTGGGAGGATCACTTAAGTCCAGGAGGTAGAGGAAACAGCGAGCCATGATTACACCATGGCACTCCAGCCTGGGTGACAGACTAAGACCCTGTCTCAAAAATAAATATGTAAATAAGCAAACAAAGTGTCTCTGGTAATTCTGGTTTGTTGCCAGGTTTGATGTCTAATGATCTGGGAGAATCGCTATCCAGTATATAAATTGTCATTACAGAACTAGTGCTGGACAAGACAAAGTAAGCCCATTACAGCCTATCTCCTCCACTGATTATAACTAAAATCTCTGGGCAGAATACAAACACTATTACCTGAGAGAAGAATAGCATGTATGCCAGTGAGTTTACTGGGTTTTTCTTTCCTTCTTTACCTCTTGGCTTTGACATTGGAACCACCGCCCTCAGAAGGCAAGACACAACTTGTGGTATGAACCTAACCAGCCTGGTTGCCTACCAAAATAAACAAAAGTCAACATTCTCCAGATGATTTTAACAGCATCTTTGACTTGTTTCCAGAACATAAAACAAACCCTCAAAACTCCACAATAAGAAAACAATCCAATTTTTTAGATGGATAAAAGATTTGAACAGTCACTTTACTGAAGAAGATGTATGGTTAGCAAAAAAGCACATTAAAAAAATGCTCAACATCATTATTTATTAGAGAAGTACAAATTAACGTCACACTGAAATACCACTATACATCTGTTAAAATGGCTAAAACTTAAGAAACAGCAAAATGAGACTGATCACAGCAAATGCTGGTGAAGATGCAGAGCAACTGGATGTGGTTAGTGGGAACCCACAGGCACTTTGACACATGACTGGGGAGTTTCTTACGAACTTGCCCATAGACTTACCATATGACCCAGAAATTCCACTCAGATATTTACCTTCAAAAATGAAGAGTTATGTTTACAAAAAACAATGCTGTGTATTAATATTTGTAGCATATTTATTCATAATTGCCCCCAAACTGGAAACAAACTGAGTAACAGCCCTTTATACTGCATGGTGTTCTCTGAGCTTCCTGTATTTGTAATTTGGTGTCTGACATTAATTTTGGGAACTTTTCAGTCTTTATTGCTTCAACTATTTCTTCTGTTTCTTTTTCTCTCCTCCTCTGGTGTGCTCATTGTATGTTTTTTAAATCTTTTATAATTTTCCCATAGTTCTTGGATATTATGGTCCACTTATCATAAGTCTTTTTTTCCTTTGCTTTTCAATTTGGGAAGTTTCTATTGACATAGCCTCAAGCTCACTGATCCTTTCATCAGCTGTGTCCATTTGGCTAATAAGCCCATCAAAGTCCTTCTTCATTTTCATTACAAAGTTGATTTCTAACATTTATTTTATATTCTTTCTTAATATTTTCATCTCTCTGCTTTCATGACCTATCTGTTCTTGCATAGTATCTACTTTTTCCGCTAGATTCCTTAATATATTAATCACAATTGTTTAAAATTCCTGTTGTAATAATTCAAACATCCCTGTCATATCTGAGTCTGGTACTGATGATGCTTGCTCTGTCTCTTCAAACTCTGTTTTTTGCTTATTAGCATGTTCTTGTAATTTTTGGTTTAAAGCCAGCTCTAAAGTACTGGTTAAATTAACTCAACACTGGCTCCCACTGAAATTTCTGCTCCAATCAATTGTGGGCTATTTGATCTACTGTCTGCCCAAATCGGGTAGAGCAGTTTGTCCTGTGATTTCAATTATTTCATGGAGCTAAGAAGAACTGTTAGTTTTCAGTTTGTTCAGTGTTTTACTTGTTAAGATAAAGTGACTTTTTTTTTGTTTGTTTTTTTTGAGACAGAATCTCGCTCTCTCGCCCACACTGGAGTGCAGTGGCAGGATCTCAGCTCACTGCAAGCTCCACCTCCCGGGTTTGTGCCATTCTCCTGCTTCAGCCTCCCAAGTAGCCAGCCACCACACTCAGCTATGTTTTTTTTTTTTTTTTAAGTACAGACGGGGTTTCACCGTGTTAGCCAGGATGGTCTCGATTTCCTGACCTCGTGATCTGCCCGCCTCGGCCTCCCAAAGTGCTGGGATTGCAGGCATGAGCCACTACACCTGGCCTAAAGTGATCTCATCTAAAATGTTGGGCTAGAAGCCAGAAGTCCCCCGAGTATTCTTCAGCTGGTGAGTGAATGGGCGTGGTGGCACAACCATACAATTGAATACCACTCAGCAATAAAAAGAAACAAACCATGGGCGAGTCAACTGTGTGGATGAATCTCAAATGCACTCAGCTAAGTGAAAGGAACCTTATTCAAAAGGCTAGATACTGTGTGATTTCACTTATATGGCCTTCTGGAAAAGGCAAAACTATAGGGATAGAGAGCAGATCAGTGGTTGCAAGAGCTTAGGAATGGGAATAGGTGTGACTATAAAAGGGTAGCTCAAAATAATTTTGGGGTGGTGGTAGGACTGTTCTGTGTGTTGATCATGATGGTGATTATGTGAATCTGTGCATTTGCCAGAACTTACGAAACTATAATAAAAAGTATGTAGATTTAAAAGCATTTTAAAACTGCCATTACAACACCCCCATCCAGGTTGTTTCCAGACACTCCTTGAAGGGTTCCTAAGGTGGGGAATTTACTATGTTCAGAGACCAGCAATCCCATCAATGCAGAGCTTCCCAATCACTGTGCTGGGAATGGCTTACAGGTTGGCAAGATATTAATCATCTCAGCCCTTAGGCAGGTGGGAACCATTGTGCTACTCTTTTTCACCATGGACTGTAAACATTATTTCATTTTCCAATTGCTGTAAAGTGAAAAAGGATGCACTACCTTCTCAGACGCTCATTTTCTTTTGCATTGAAACAATGTCGGTCTATCTATTTGCAATGTCTATTGGTCCTAGTTTCTCCCTTTCTTGGAACAAATTTCTTCCCTCCTAATATATATGACAGTTCGTCACATATTTGAAAATTTGCTAAAAGTTTTCATATTCCTACCATCACCAATTCATCTTTGAATAAATGTGCCTGGCCCCTTGGACTATTTCTCATAGACATGTATTTAAGATTACCAATCCCTGGAACATGAACTTCATTTTCAATATTTCTTCCAATTGCCATAATAGAACATGATACTTGATTTTCCTAGCCTATGCTAGGAATATTTTTGTAATGAAGCTTATTTCATGATTTCTGCCTTCACAGGTCTAGGAGAGTATGCATAATGCAATCTTTCTTTACAGACTGAAAATATTATAGGGCCTGATGGTTATCAAGTTTTGTGGTCTATGTGTACTGGCCCTATAGCTTCTGGAACTTCTTATTGCACTTTCAAATTCTAGCATTTGGGGACAACTCACTAGAAGAAATTCATACAGAAACATCACCAAACAAGTCAACAATAACTATAACACAGCTTCCAGCACCATATTTCAGCCTCTATAAAAGGGTCCACGTCAATAAAAAGATCCACAGTTGTCATACTATATACTTGGCCCCTTTCCAGTACCATGTCATCCTTTGACCAGAGCTCCTTATTGCCTTAACCACTTTCTCACAAATACTCATGAGGCAAAATCCTCCCATCTTCTAGGAGACAAGAAACCTTTCTTAGGTTCCGGCTAATCTTCTCAGGAAAGTGTTCCTCACTCACACACACACGCTTAGTTCCTCAGACTAAGCATCTCACCATCTACTTAGTCTACATTCCAGCTGGCGAACGTTGCCATAACAGTAAGTATGCTCAGTAAGAAATAAATGTCATATCCTATGGGTTTATGAGATATTAGTTGAAGTCCCTTAACCTATGGCATCAGATATAGCAAAATTTAGGAAACAGGGTTGAGGTCTGCCACCTCAAGACATTCCCTCAATGAATATTTGAAATGCACATTCAAAATTATAACTCAAATTTGAACACAGGTGATTTTTCTAACTTCTATTTCTACTACTTCATAAGTTCAGGAAATACAAATAAAACAAATCCTATCCCTGTGGACTGGAAAGACATTTCTGGATAGTTAATATTTCTGCTAAAGCAATTTAAAAGTAGAGTTTAGCTTGAAAAGGTATATTTTTAAAAGGAAGAACATTTTTGCAGTGTCCTGCAAAAAAACCTGCAAGAGATGCTGTCAAGAGAATGGGAAGACAAGCAACAGACTGGAAGAAAATATGAAAATATGCAAAAGGCACATCTGATAAAGGACTGTTATCCAAAATGTAAAAAGAACTCTCAAAACTGAAGAATAAGAAGATGAACAACCCAATTTAAAAAATGGTCAAAAGACCTGAACAGACACCTCACCAAACATATACAGGGAGCAAATAAGAAAATGAAAAAATGCTCAATATCATATGTGATTAGGAAACTGCAAATTAGAACAACAATGAGATACCACTATACATGTATTAGAATGACCAAAATTCAAAACACTGACAACACCAAACGCTCGTGAGGATGCGGAGCAACAAGGGCTTTCATTCATTGCTGATGGAAATGCAAAGTGGTACAGGCACGTGGGAAGACAGTTTGGCAGTTTCTTACAAAACTAAATGTACTTTTATCATATAATCCAGAAATAAACCCTTTGGTATTTACCCAAATGAGTATTGTCTGCACAAGAACTATGTTCTCACGAAAATCTGCACACAAACGTTTATGGCAGTTTATTCATAATTGTCAAAACTTGAAAGCAACCAAGATGGCCATCAGTAGTGGAATAGATAAATAAACTGTGGCACATCCAGGCAGGGCAATATTACTCAATGCTAAAAAGAAATGCACTCTCAAACCATGAAAAGCCATGGAAGAACCTTAAATGCACATTGGTAAGTGAAAGAAGCCAATCTGAAAAGGCTACAATCCTATGTGGTGTCAACTATATGATACTCTGGAAAAGGCAAAACTATGGAGACTGTAAAAAGATCAGTAGTTGACAGAGGCTAGCGGAGAAGAAGAGATGAATAGATGGAGCACAAAGGATTTTTAAGGCAGTGAAATTATTCTGTATGATAATATAATGGTGGATACATCTCATTATACATTTGTCCAAGCCCACAGAATGAACAACCATAGGAGTGAACTCTAATGTCAACTATAGACTTTGGGAGATAATGATGTAACATTGTAGGCTCACTGATTGCAACAAATGTACCACTCTGACAGGGTGTTGATAGTGGGGGAGGCAATGCATGTGTGGGGGCAGGGGAGATATGGAAACTCTGTATCTTCCACTCAATTTTGCTGCGAACCTAAAATTGCTCTAAAATATAAAGACCAACTTTTTGTTTTTGTTTTGTTTTGTTTTGTTTTTTGAGACCGAGTTTCACTCTTGTCACCCAGGCTGGAGTGCAATGGCATGATCTCTGAACACTGCAGCCTCCGCCTCCTGGGTTCAAGAGATTCTCCTGCCTCATCCTCCTGAGTAGCTAGGATTACAGGCATGCGCCACCACACCCAGCTAATTTTATATTTTTACTAGAGACCGGGTTTCTCCATGTTGGTCAGGCTGGTCTCAAAGTCCCCACCTCAGGTGATCCACTCGCCTCCGCCTCCCAAAGTGCTGGGATTACAGGCATGAGACACCACACCCTATCAAGACTATCTTTAAGAAATTGGAATATAGCACTTCAGAATATTGGGGGACTCTCAGATTTCTTCTTATATAAAGGGTAATTGTCACAGCATCGAGTAAGGGACACCACCTTGAAGATTCTGATTCTCTTCGGACCTGTGTCACTTTGTAGAATGCCTTCCCCGAGGACCCGAGTTTTAAACTCGACATGCAAGCATCTCCTTTTGCTCTGAAACATCTTTCAGGGGGGCTTGACCACTTTATTCTCTCCTTCATCTTTGTGAACACAAAAGATCAACTAATCTTTCTGAGATTCTTTTCTTCTCCTGATGTGAGGCCTTCCAACTTCAAAGGAGTAGAGCTCTGATGTTTTAGCAATAAGGAGTTTTTTGTTTGTTAGCTGTGTCTGCCTTTTTTTGTGTTTGTTTTTCCCCATAGCAGGAGATCTCACTCATAAAATACCTTGCATCATTTCTAATACCCACATTTTTGGGTAATAGGGTCATAGTAGGACAAAGATGTTTTTATGACAATGTAGAAAGTTTACTGTTTGTTGGTTAAGGTCCATCATGCTCAAAGGGAAGTAAAGACTTAGTTTTCCTAACTGGAAAATAAGAATTATCAAATTACAGAATTAGAAAGCACCTTAGAAATCATTTGCCTCACATGAATATTCTATAAGTAAGGAACTAGAAAGGAGAACTGACTTGTCAGAGGGCACACAGCTAATTAATAGTAAAGCTAAGACTAGAAACCTATCCAGTGTTATTACAATATAGACCCAGCACAAACTTACTGGGAAAGCCAAAAAAAGGCTCCCAGCTATTATAAAAATGCATCCAATCTTTATGTTTAGATGGAGTGGCTATAGACTTAAGTAAGTAAATTTTTTTTTGCTGAATTTGTGCTTTATCTCTTGCAGCTTATCTCAGATATAGTAGGAATTTAGCCCTTTCAAGACCTTTCAAAATTATTCATTTACATGAATAAATTCAACTTCAACTTCTAAATGCCTACTAGGTTCTAACATTGAGGACCCAAAGGTGAATAAGACGCTCTCTTTTTTACAGAGGATTTCACCACCTGATGATCCAAAAAGACACGTGTACAACCAGACAAAGGTCCCCATAACCAGAGCATGTTTTAAGGTCCCAGCGCAGAGTATCACATCCTACCTGGAAAGGTTAGGGATGGAGGCTTTCCCTGAAGAGGCCATCTGGGCTGTTTATTGAAGGATGAGGAAGATTCCACCAGAGGGAGGAGGTGAAGGAGGCGGAGGACATTCCAGGCAGAGGAGGGAGCATGAGCAAAGCGTAGAGGCATGAAAGTACTGGCTATTTTTGGAGAACAGTGATTAGACTGAAGAGGCTGGTAGATAGGATAAAGGAAAGTGGGATGGTAGGAGAAGAAGTGGGAAAGTTAATTTGGAGCAAGACAAAGAAATTTGAAAATGATGTCAAAATTTTTAACATGATCTCATAGTAACGGGGCACTAACAGAGGTCTGCAAGCTGAAGGGTGCCATCATCAGATCCAGGTTTTGAAAGATGACTTTGGTGGTGGTGTAACAAATGGAAGGGAAGTGGGAAAACTGGGCGGGGGGCTTCTGAAAAAGTCTAGGCAATACATCTGAACTGAGGCAATAAGAAGCGGAGGAACAAAGGAAGGACTGAATTCAAAAGACATTGAAGTGCCTGTTGTTGACACAGGTGAAGAGTTATAAAGACTACACAGCCCATGGAAACACCTCCTAAGACGATCCCACTGATCCACTCCGAACATCTGCAATTTGATTTACATATGTCGATTTGCTGGCCCTGTGATACCCACTTCGGGGATTTGTGCTGCTCCAGGCTTCTCCTAAAGACTTTGTAACAGCTGAATAGCAAACGTAGGCACGGCCTCTTCTGAATCTGTCATACTGTTTCTGTAAAACCCTGCTAATCTCTCAGTGCAAGATAAAGTTGAGCTGGTACTTTGGCTCTGCAGGTGCTCAGCCCCACCGTGTCCTCTCTCCCATCTACATAATGCCAACTAGATCAAATTCTGACTAGAGCAATTCCACTAGTTAAAATTTCCGTCAGAGCATTGACTCTGGAACAGAGAATCTGGGTTCAAGGTTTGACTTTACCATATACTAGCTGTGTAACCTAACTTCTCAAACAGAGTTCTTCATCTATAAAAAGGGGATAATAACACCTGTATCTTCCCTTTGATTGGGAGAGAGGCAGAAACAGAGATAAAGGGACAGAGAGGAGAGAAATTGCACCCAAAAGAGAATCAAACACATCATAGTGCTTTTAAGCTGAAAACACTGTTATCACAGCAAGCAGTGAATGGCCATGAAAACAAGGAGGCCAGTTTTTAAAAATCTGGATGATGTAAATAAATGAGCCATTTGTTTCATCAAGTCTCACTTCATTTCAGTAAAGATGACATTTGTTTTTATTTCTTGGAAAAAAAGAACCATCTTGATGCACTTATATGTTGCTTTGCCCATTTCCATGCCTTTCACAGATGGAATGCGTGGTCAGGAGCAACCTCTGAATGGTAGGTTAGAGTTAATTCTCTTTTTGAAGTAAGAGCCAATGACAAATATCAGACCACTGGTGCATAGAAATAGTGAAAAGTCCTAGTTACTCTAAGAATGTGGCTGACATTGAATACATTATGGTCCAATTACGTTTCTTTTCAGAGTGGTTTAGATGAGCAGATGGAAGCTAAGATTCCCAAGCCTGCAGGTCCCTCTTACAAAATGTTCCCTCTTTTATGTGGCATGGTTTAGATCAGTGGTTCTGAGAGTAGGAGGTGGGGAGCCCCCTAGGAAACATGTGAAATAATGCTAGAGTATGAGCCAGAAGATTGAGACTCGTATTCTATTTATTATCTTTTTAGTGCATCATTGTGAATATGTTTTATAGAAACCTGTGTGTATGTTTGTGCATGTGTGTATTGCTCAAAAATTTTTTATGAGGGGACCATGATCAAACAAATTTTGGAACCACATTGTGGAAGTGTTTTGGGTTAGATTTGGGTTTGTATTTCCTCGTCACCTTTGTGATGTGTGTTTCCCCATGACTTACTAATTTTTAGTTATCTTAGGGAATACGAATGGGGAAGCAGTGGATTCTAGTCCTAACATAGCCATGAACTTCCAGTTGACCTAACTATGTGGCCTGAGAGATTTAGCTCATTTTTCGTGGACTGCATTTATTTCACTCTTCATTCATACCATGGGAAGAATAATAATGCCTTCCTGACAAAGTTTTTGTGATGATTAAATAAATCACTGTTTCTAAATGAGCTCTCTTTTTCTGATTTGGGGTATAAAGGTAGTGTTTTAAGGCATGTGTTTTCAGGTCACGCTCACTGTCCTGCTTCGCGCTTTTGCCTGGTCTCCTTCATGCCCTCTGTTTCTCAATGGTTCACTCGTTTATGGTAATTCTGGGAACAATGAGGCAGAAACAGCAGGGTCTAGTCCCAGCACCACCAATTCACTTACCATTGAGTGGGCGTTCAGCTGGTACTGATTGAGCACCCTGCTGTGTGCCCAACACGGGCTTACTGTCATCTATTCCTTATAGCATCTCAAAAGGGATTTAGGAATTTCTTCACTTTTCAGATGCAGAAGATCTAGAGCAGTGCTGTCCAAGAGGCCTTTCTGCAAGCAGTGGAAGGATTCTATAGCTATGCTGTTCACTGTGGAGGCACTAGTCACATGTGGCTCTTAAGCATTTGGAATGTGGCTTCTGTGACTGAGAAACTGACTTTTACACTCTACTTATCTTAAATAATTTCAACTTAAATAGCCACGTGCGGTTATGGCTACTGTGTTGGACAGCACAGTGCTGGAGAATGCCAACAGACCCGAGAACTCCAGAAAGTGATTTAAAAGAAAATAAATCAGAGAGAAGACTGAAAACAACACCATGAAAAGAAGTGTCCATTAACAAGTGAGGAACTTCGAAGAATTCCAGAGAGAAAGCAGAAAGCTGTGGATTAACAGCGAGAGGCCTGGCCACAGGCAGTGTAGCAGCGTGCGGCCAGGCAGGAGCTGTCCTGGGACATCCCAAACTTGGAATCAGAGGATGTGCAGAGTGGGAGGCACCCTGGGCTATCACAAAGTTGATGGATAAGAAGATGGGTCCAGGGCTAGGAGCTTTCCTCACTTTCCAGTGTGGCTCCAGACTAAGGGGCCAGAAATTCCAGGGAACTTCCCACAGAACCAGTGACTTCCACAGGGAGTGGAAGAGCCCGCACAGGAGACACACCGCCACTGCACACACCTGGTAGCAGGCTCCATCCCTGCCCCACAGTCCCTGCGGGAAAGCTCCTTTAATCAGAGGTGGTATCCACCAAAAGGAAAACAGAAAGTCCCAAATGACATAGTAAACATATAACCAAAAATCCTAAATATAGTTGAAAAACCAGCACTAAGAAGGTGAAACACCAAACTCAACACAAAAACGAACAAATATCCAAGAAAACAGAATTGGTAGAGTAGAGCAAACAAAGAAGACTTCCCCCAAGTTAGTATAATGAATATCCTCAGAGAGATACAAGATGATATGTCATTTATAAAGCAAGGATGGGCTACATGAAAAAATTAGGTACCTTAAAAATTATAAATGTAATTATTTTAAAATCAGTAGATGAGCTGAGTAGCTCAAAACGGGACTGTATTTGGAGGTAGGATTCTTAAAGAGGTAATTAAGTTACAATGAAATCATATGGGTCGGGCCTAATCCAATATGACTGGTGTCCTTGTAAGAAGAGGAAATGCAAATTAGTTCCATGTAAGATTGAGCTAAGGAATTCTCCTTGAATAAACATAAAAGGACAAAGAAATTCTAACTTCTAATGAGAGTTTCAGCAAGAGGAAACAGATTAAATAGAGGGAGGGATTAATGAGAGAAATAATAAAAGGAAATTTCCTAAAGCTAAGAAAAGTGAGTTTTCAAGTTGAACTCATCCACTAAATTTCAAGCAAAATAAAATTTAAAAGGCCCTAACACAGAAAATTGTCATAAAATTCAAGAGAAGATCCTAAACGTTTCTACAGGAAACAAGTCAATAAAGGAACATGAATATGACTGGCACCAGAACTGTCGTGTACGTTACTAAAAATAATTGAAGAATTTTTTCAAAAGTCTGACTGAAAATTATTTTGAATAGAGATTCCCAAATTTAACCAAACTAGCATTCAAGTGAAAGCAAAATGAAGACTATGAGGGGCGGAATTGTGTCCCTCCAACATTCATATGTTGAAGTCCTAACTCCCTGTAGCTCAGAACGGGACGGTATTTGGAGGTAGGGTTCTTAAAGAGGTAATTAAGTTAAAATGAAATCATATGGGTGGGTCCTAATCCAATATGACTGGTGTCCTTCTAAGAAGAGGAAATTAGGACACAGATACACAAGGCAGACCACGTGCAGATACAGGGAGAAAACAGCCTTCTACATTCAGAAGAAACCAACCCTGCCAACACCTTGGTCTTGAACTTCCAGACTCTGGAATTGTGCAAAAATAAGTTTCTGTTGTTTAAACCAGCCTGTCAATGGCATTTGTTGCATTATGTGATAATTCAGTAAGTTTACGGCAGACTTTCTCAGTGAATTCATCGAGAATGATTTACCTCACACACACATGCACACACACAGAATTAAAAATGTAAGATACAAAAAGTAAATAATAGTAATTGGGAGGCTGAGGCGGTTGGATCACCTGAGGTCAGGAGTTCGAGATCAGCCTGGCCAACATGGTGAAACCCCATTTCTACTAAAAATACAAAAATTAGCCAGGCATGGTGGTGGGTGCCTGTAACTCCAGCTACTTGGGAGGCCGAGGCAGGAGAATCACTTGAACCCCGGAGGCAGAGGTTGCAGTGAGCTGAGATCGTGCCCCTGCACTCCAGCCTAGGTAACAAGAGTGAAACTCTCATCTCAAAAAGCAAAACCAAATGAACAAACAAACAAGAAAACAGTAACTGAGTGAAGAAAGCACTAAAGTTTATCATTCGGTTTAAGTAAGTACTAATCCATAATGAACAAAACTAATTTCAATCCAAAACTAAAACTACACATCATGTTGTGGGCAGGTGTGTAAAGGCAAGTTCAGAGTGTGCAAAGAGGGCAAGGCATGATGGTGAAAGTGCACCATTCATTTCAAGCAAGGAAGCTCCTTTTATTTTTTAATGCTTAATTATAACTTTATTTTTTCCTTTTTTTCTTCTAAAACAATAAAATGGGATACGTATGCAGAGTGTGCAGGTTTGTTACATAAGTATACGTGTGCCATGGTGGTTTCTGCACCGATTGATCCATCCTGTAAGTTCCCTCCCCTCACCCATCCCCCACCCCACAACAGGCCCTGGAGTGTGATGTTCCCCTCTCTGTGTCCATGTGTTCTCATTATTCAACTCCCACTTACGAGTGGAAGCTCCTCTTTTATCTGCTTTATATACTGATGTTCCTCTTAAGATTATCTACAGAAAAAAGTATTCTAATGCAAACACGCACACAAAAAAAATTTTAAAGCTACTATTGGTTGGCCAGGTACAGTGGCTCAAGCCTGTAATCTCAGCACGTTGAGACGTAGGCAGATCACTTGAACCCAAAGTTCGAGACCAGCCTGGGCAAAATGGTGAAACCACATCCCTACAAAAAAATTACCCAGGAGTGCTAGTGTGTGACTGTAGTCCCAACTACTTGGGAGGCTGAGATGGGAGGATTGCTTGAGCCCAGGATGTGGAGGCTGCAGTGAGCTGTGATCATGCCACTGCACTCTAGCTTAGGTGGCAGAACGAGATCCTTTCTCTAAACAAAGAAACAAACAAACAAATAAAAGCCACTATCCTAGACGATTTCTAAAGTCCTTTGTAGCTTTAACTTTCTAAGATCCTCATGATTGCCTCGTCTCTATGATGAAGATGCCATTCAGTGAAAACACAGACCGAGGATATCTCATAGGAGCCTATACCACAGCTGTCTTTGTGAAATTGCCACAACCTTCTTGACAGTGAAATATTCTGTCATTCAACCAATTGCTTTGTGAGCAGGTAACTGAAGGGCTAATATTGGGTGTGAGGGCTGGATCATAAACCTCCAGGTTGGGTTCTACATGCACCTTACCTCAACATCCGGGTCAACACGAGTGAAAGGTGCTCGGTGCCTCAGTTTCCTCATCTATAACATGAAGAATTGGTCTTCACATCTCTGAACCTCTTGTCAGCTTTTCAATGCTATAATTTATATCAGTCCCTGGTGCTTGATCAAATCTAAACTGTATGAATTCCAGGCAAAGAGAAATTAGACCTCCAAAGAAAATATGGGTCTACAGAGACATGTCGAGACGTTATAAATATAATGTGATGATGATAAATATGCACTGCTGTGTCACATTCTTAAACAGAAAAAGACAATAACAAAGTAACTCAAAACTTTTTAGAGAAAATTTCGTTTCCTAGGATAGATGGAGCGACAGGTTCCAAGTGATGTGCCAACCTTTTTTTCCCCAAGCTTCTTTGAAGAGATTATCTAAGTATCGTTTCAGACACCCATCACCCTTATTTTTAGCTCTGAGTTCTCTTCACGAGTGTGGTGACCTGGGGCTCTGAGTTCCAGAGGCTCCCAGATATGGCACATGACTCATTTGGAGGTACCTTGCATTGATTTCCAGGAAGGTCAGTGGGGTGGGGGCCTGGAGAAATGATTTTCAGTGTTAAACCCCTAGCTCTTGTTCCTGTTCCAACCACTTGATCAGAAATGACACACTTCATAAATTGATCCCTTGGTGCCATAAGCAATTGGCAGTGAAAATAGAACCCAAGTGATATGGTTCTCCAAGAGGCTCACAGCTGGCTGGGGGGTTGGGGGAGACAAAACTCAGGGCTTTGGTCACAGGCTATTTTCAGCCTCTGATAGCAGTTGTGCTACTCACGTCTCATTCACCCTCTCCCTCGGCCTCCCTCCTGCCCTTCCCCCAGCAGGCCAAGGCTGGTGACAGCCTTCATATATTTAAAGAGGACAAGAGCCCCTCAGACTCAGTTGAGCTGAACGGAAACTACACAGGCAGGTGAGTGGAGCAAGATAGACATTCGGGCTGGAGGTGGGTTGGTTCTGTGGCTGGTTTGGACTGCAAAGGGTCCTATAGAGTAAGGGCACATCTCACACCTCAAGCGCCAGCACCCTGTCTGGTTCTGTGCAAGGAGATTCAAGTTGTGCTTGACTCTGGTGTGGACCTAGCAGGTAGTAAAAAATTCCTGCAAGGATGGCTAATATTTGGGGGGCTTAAGGGACCTCACAGGCAGATAAATGAGTAAGGGGTTATTCTCATTATAAAATTACTTATGTGGTGGAATTACGTTTCCTGTCGTCGTTGTTGAAACAACTGGAAAGCGGGAGGAAATAATGCAAAGTCTGCTGACCTTCTAGTCCTACAACCACCACATAATTCGTGGATGACAGACTTTGAGAAGGTTCCTGCCCTCCGGGGCTTGGTCTCCCCTTCTGCAAGGATCAATATAAATTGGCGACGTTTTTCCTAACTGTAAAGTACTACACAGATACAAAGCGATAAGCGATTGTACTAGATGCAATATATCAGACAGCTTTCCCATGCTCAAATTAGCTGGAATTGTGTTATTCAAAAGGTCATGGTGAATGACTGAGATTTTGGGCTTGTTGATTTAAAATCGATTTTTGTATCCCAAAGATGTTCAGCAACAAATTTGCTTTTAATCATTTGAAATTAATCAAAACTGGACCCCAAAAAGACATTGCTATGTTGAAATATATTAAAAGCTCTATTAAATGGGAGGGACAGTTCAGCCAGTGGTCAGGATTCCCATTGTTTCCTCTAGGTTTTAGTCAAGGACTTTTTAAAATATCCCAGTGAATGACAGACATAGGTGTGACTGAGAATAAGAAGTGGTATTAAGCAATGGTCTGAGTGGAAATGCTGCTGAAAGATCCAAGCTGCTGCCTCTAACTTCTGCCCTGTTCCTTAACCAAGGTGCTGACTCCTCCAAGAAGGGGGACTTGAGTTACTGGTCTGAGGAACCTTGTCTCTGCTATACAACTCAATGTAATTCAATAAGCATGTATGGATCATCTCCTATGTCAGGGCTGGAGGGAGGTAGAGGCAGCTCTATGCAGGGAAGGGTGAACATAAACAGCAAGAAGAGTGGGGAATTGGGGATGGCCTGTGTCCTCAGTTTATATCTGGGATTGAATCTCAATGCTGGGTACATCCAATTCATCACAATGCATGTAGAACTGCTTTACAACCCAGAAAATGTGAGGGCGTCTTCTAACTTGGCTTTGGTCCCTTTCTGAACAACTTGGTCGTTTGTGGTCGGTGGCAATGAGCCCAGGCTATTGGGCAGGAGGTAGCTGAGTCCCTGGGGTTCAGGCAGACAGGTGCTCTGCAGCCCAGACACATATGTCATCCATCAGACAGAAGAGACACAGGGCAGGGGGCAAGGAAGAGAGGGAGGGAAGGAGAGAAGGAGGGAAGGAAAGAGAGAAGGAGGGAGGGCGGAAGGGAGAAAGAGAGGAGGGAAGGAAGAGGGAGCCGCAGCAGCATTCAGCCGTCAAATAGCCAAAATCCCCTTGGAGGAACTGGAGACAGAATCTTGATAGAATACAAACTCAGAAATCCTGGGAACTTCAAGAAGAAAATAAAGATAATTGGTTATAGAGCCAGTTCAAATTATAGCTCTGAATATCACTTAACTTCTCTGAGTTTCCATTTTCTGAACAATAAAATTAAGGATAGGCTATCTCTATCAAAGGAATGTGTAAGAATTGAATGAGATAAAGTACAGGAGAGCACTTTTGTGAAGTTTAATATAACCGTACAATTACGTGAGGCCGTTGAGAAAAGGCATACAGCCAAACCCAATGGGTTTTGGGAGGGTTTCCTGCTAAGTACAAGCGTGCTGATAAAAGTCCAGAGGTCAGAGTGGGTAAGAAGCTGACCAGGAGTTAGAAGATAATTAATTTGTTTTACAAGAGGAAAGACCCAGAGCTAGGAATATAATACACAGGAAATATAAGTCCCGAGGCAGGCAGATTTCCAGTTACAAGTGTGCTGTTCAGATATCTGTGAATAAATACTGTACAGAGGGCTGGGCTTCATAGTCAAAGAGAAATGTGATGCCTGCAAATGTGAAAAACTGCAGTTATTCATCCCAGTGAAGAATGGCAGGAAGGGAGACAGTAATGATCTTGAAGGGCATGGAGGATGGAGCCTTTTCTGAGCTTTACGGTGGGAAAGGGTTGATCATGAGCTGATGGTTGCTTCTGGCCCTGGGCAGGTGTGGAACAAGTACTGCCTTACTTAGGGGTCACAAAAAGTTCTGCAAAACTCATTTTTCAGAGGAAGAAACTAAAGTTCAAGAAAGCGTAGGAATTGCCCAGCATCACATGGCCGAGAAAGCGGCAGAGCCAGGAGGTAAACTGGGATATGATGTGATCTTTAAAAATAAATTGTGGAGGTCAAAATAGGACAAAGAGTGAGTTTTGGGGAGTAAAAGTTGGCCACACTTCAGATGTAATTTCAGAAAAGGTGTAAGATGCCCATGTTCTACAGCCTTCATTTAATGTGTGTCTACCATGGCTGAGTTTAAAAGGGGGTGAGAGCCAACAGTCGGATTTATTTCCATGCTGGCAATGAGCAACCTGTGCTTCCTGGGCTCTGTAAAAGGGCCTCTGGCTGGAGGACGTCATATATCTGGGTTCAGAAGCTCAGGAGGAAGCAGCCACTGACCTTGAATGTCCTACACCGAGAACTGAAGGGCATGAGCTTCCCTGGGCCACAGGGCTCCTGGCTGGGCATGCTGCCTCCAACCCAATCCAACAATGCAAGGGGGCCGGCCGACTCTCACCCTGAACTGGGCACACCTGTCCCGGGTCATGGCACACTCCGAAGGCTGAAAAACAAACCTGATTCACAGTCTGAACCAGAAGAGCCATGGAGAACAAGCAGGGAGTGAGTTGTTTATTCTAACAGAACGGACTTGAAAACTGGAGATAGAGTAATAACAACAATAACAGTCATGATGCAAGTAACTACAATTATTCAATTCCTACTAGGTATTAAGTAATTCTATATAGTGTCTCAGCCATTATTATCTTCTTTAACCTGAAAACAACCTTCCCAGACAAGCTTTCTCATATTGTCTTTACATGAGGACATGCGTTGAGGACACTGGGTCAGAGAATTTGACCAACTTGCCCAACGTTCAACAGTTAGTGTTTCTGAATTTAAGCTTGGTTCTTCCAAGGCCCATGCTATTTCACTATGGCTATGTCATCTTTCTTACCCAAATTAAGAGTGAATAAAGGAGAGGGTTTGAGAGGGTACCCCATTGGGCAGCTTTTCTGCAAGGTGAGGTTTCAGTCACTTTTCAGATCCTTAAATCTGTCTCAGGGCTTGAAGGACCCTTGAAGGGGCTTTACTGTATAGCAGCCACTTGGATGTCCGTCCCCACCTGTGCTGAAAATCGATAGCATGGGAGAACTCTCCAGTTCCAAGGAAGCCCTTTCCATGTTGAACAGCCGTAACTCAGAAAGTCATTGATTCCAGTGAATGAATTCAGTTTCCCTGTTAGTCCCACCCTTGAGTATCCTCCGTGTCCCATGGAGAGACAATGGATCCATCACATCTCAATTCCCATCAGCTGGGAAGTCTGGGTAGTGGAGTGCTGACCCTTGTCCTCTCTCCAGTGTTATAAACAGGAGCATGAGATACAGAACCAGCTTAACTGGGAGTTGAATGGCAGCTCTTCTAGTTACTAGCTGTGTGATCTTAGAAAAGCTACTTAAGCTCTCTGTTCAGTTCTCTTATCCACAAAAATGGAAATAAAATTTGCTCTGGGCAGCTGTTGTAAGTATTAAAATATAATATATGTAAAGCAACTGACAAATAGTAAATGATAAATGGTAACTAATATTAATGTAAGAACACGGTTTTGGAGTCAGAGAAACGTAAGTTCCAATCTACTCATGTGACACATATCAGTCCCAAGAACTTGAACTAATGTAATTTCCCAAAGCCTCCATTTCCTCATCTGTAAAGTAAATGTTATAATAGTACCTACCTTGAAGGTTGTTGTGAAGATTAAACGATACC
Organism: Macaca thibetana thibetana; assembly: GCF_024542745.1. NCBI lineage: Eukaryota > Metazoa > Chordata > Mammalia > Primates > Cercopithecidae > Macaca > Macaca thibetana. Next base: position 46,278,108 of record NC_065591.1, read on the forward strand.
CAAGGGCAGTGCTTCAGGCATGTTAGATTCAATAACACAGTTAGAAATGACTATTAATATTACTTAGATTCCATATATGTGTTCCTATGATCCAAAATCTTTGCTTCAGCAAGTGTAGACAATTTAACTCACTGCATGAAATCAAGCCTCTAGTAGGATGACCAACTGAGCCAGCACTGAGCTGAAAATGGTGGCATTGTGGCACTGTGGCTTGAGGTCTCTGCCCAAAGTCATGGCCTAAAGTTCCCTCCTGGGTGCTCATTTTATGTACCCACCACTTTTGCCCTAACTCATCATTGTTCAGTTTTGCAATTGGTAGTGAAAGAAGAAAGAGAGAGAGAGAGAGAGAGAGAGAAAGGGAGAAAGAAAGGAAGGAAGGAAGGAAGGAAGGAAAGAAGGAAGGAAGGAAGGGAGAAAGAAAGAGGAAAAGAGGGAGAGAAAGAGAGGGAGAGAGGAAGGGAGGGAGGGAAGGGAAAAAGGAGGGAAGGAAGGAATGAAGGAAGGAAGGAAGAAAAGAAGAGAGGGGGGGACGGAGGGAGGGAAGAAGGTGGGGAGGAAGGGAGAAATAGTTGGATTAGGAATAATGTGCCCAAGATACACAGCTCAGTTATTCTTTTGAAATTTCAGATTGATGAATGACAACTTAAGGTTGTGGCAGAACCTAATTGACTCTTACATTTTATATTACTCTACAATTTACAGAATGATTTGACAGTACTTGAACTAATACGGTCCTCCCAGCAATAGTGAAATAAAAAGGACTATTGTCCCCATTCTAGTGAGGACACTGAAGTTCAGAGAGATTGAATGGTTTTTCCCAGATCACACAGCTTCGAAGAGGCAAAATGGAACTAGAACTCCAGCCTCTGGCACCTGATCCAGTGCTTCTCCCACTGCCCCACTGAAGCATATTCCTAGTAAAATCTCTCGTATGGTATTGGTTAAACCTTAGTTTAAAAGTGGGCACAAGGTAATCTCTCACTGGGATCTGAGTATCCAAATCTGGAGTCCAGCCTCTTCCAAGTTGATGTCACAGGGCTGTCCATTCTCTCTCATCCTTGCAAATTCCAGACTGTCCCCCATTTCAATCTTGACCCACAATTTGTCAGTGACAACATAGTCATCTCAGGGACTGGCCTGGAGAGTCGTGCCAGGTGGCGTGATGGAGATTGTGACCCAGGTGACAAACACGGCTGAGTGACGGGCAAGCCTATAATTGGTATCCCACCTTCAATGACCCTTGCCAGTACCAGGCAACGCTGGTAAACAAATGGCCCATCCCTTGGTACCTGGCCAGGGTAAACTCGCATTCTGGGACTGTCTAGGGCAGTGTTGGGACACAAGAATTCCAAAGCAATGTGGGAAGCTGAAAAGGTTATGTTCATAAGCCAGGACCTAACTGGGATTTCAGATCGCAGCGCCTTAATTAGCACATCGGTGCCATTTGAGTAACCTAAAGCGAAGTGGGCAAAAATAACTTCTCAGTACTGCTTTAAATTCCATCATATGCCCATGACCTTCACAATTGTCCTGTCCAGGAGACACTATTATCAACATTTTTTACCTGAGTTCAAGGTCGAGATTAGAATCCATGTCTCTGGAATGCTTTTTTTTTTTTTTTTTTTTTTTTTTTTTTTTTTTTTTTTTTTTTTAGACGGAGTCTCACTCTGTCACCAGGCTGGAGTGCAGTGGCACAATCTCAGCTCACTGCAACTTCCACCTCCCGGGTTCAAGTGATTCTCCTGCCTCAGCCTCCCGAGTAGCTGGGACTACAGGTGCGTGCCCCCACGCCCAGCTGATTTTTGTATTTTTAGTAGAGATGGGGTTTCACCATGTTGGCCAAGATGTTCTAGATCTCTTGACCTTGTGATCCACCCGCTTCAGCCTCCCAAAGTCCTGGGATTACAGACGCGAGCCACCGCGCCTGGCCTGGATTCAGGATGCTTTAAAATATCCTCTGCTTTTTGACCTGTGAGACATCTTCTGTTTAGCCTCCATGGTTACATTCCCATCTTCAGAAATGGAACTGAGCATCATTAATAGAATACTTACAGATTTCTATTTTAAATTTCAAGTCCTGATGATACATGTATGTCAGATATTTATGATCACTTAAACACAACCAGTGCTAGGATACATTAGTTTGTGAAGGAGGTATTATCTGTAATCTTATTCTCATTTTGAAAAGTATGCCAAGGCAATGAATACACACACACCCACGCGCGCATGCCCAGATATATATGTATTTTTATCCCCCAAGAGGTATCTCTGTCTCCTATTAACTTGCAAGACATGCCAATGAAATCTCCACTGCAAATCTGAAATGAGAAATTTGACCTCAGGTTGTTTTCATTGAAAATTTCTATATCATTAATTTTACAAGTGTCACTGCCATATTCCTGGAGGAAATTTATTACATTTCTCCTCTATTTTATATCATGCTGAAACTCAGGATCAAAATGAACATGAGCAAAATTATGTGAGTCTATTCTTTTCTAGAAAATGTATCACCTTTAATTAGAGAAGAATGGATTGTATAAAAAGAAGTTGGCTAAGAAAAATATCCCTAAATGCTTACTTTTGAAATACACTTTGGTTATAAATGAGAGGGTCTGGCAATCTTAACAATCTATTCCAGCCCTGAAAGTCTATAGTTTAAATGGAGTCCGAAATAAACAAATCTGGGCTCTTTTAGAGGCTATTTAGACCTCTATGCTTTTCTGCTTGCTCTTTTTCCTGCATGATTTCATTAGCATTATTCCTTCCCACTTTTCTGTATCTGGTGAACTCCTATTCACCCTTCAAAACCCCATTTGAATGTGATCTCTTCTGTGACCCTCCAACAGTTCACTGCCTTCATCCCCAGTCTAAATGTGGGGAGCCACTCCGTCATTTGAGTTTCTGTAGCATGTCTCACAAGACTCTTCTCTGGTACACAGCATTCTGAATCTTGTCTATTTTTCACACACAACATGGGCTTCTCAATGCCAGGGGTCACAAACTACTCATTTTTATAAGTTTTCCCCCTTTTGTCACTGAGTACCTAGTGCAGTGCTTGACACATGATAGGCAGGTAGTAAATGCAGGGTGAATGAATGAATGAATGAACGAATGAACGTGAGTTTTAATTCTAAACCTTTCAACTCAAAATCCATTACTCTTTCTAGTTTCCTAAACAACCTGAACTATAGAAACAGAAAAACTACATGCTTCCATTTTTAAAGAAATTCTTATTTATTTATTTTAGAGGCAGGGCCTCACTCTGTCACTTAGGCTGAAGTAGAGTGGTGTGATCATAGCTCGCTGAAGGCTGGAACTCCTGCGCTCAAGCAATTCTCCTGCCTCAACCTCCTGAGTAGCTAGGATTGATTATAGGACCATGCCACCACACCAGGGTAAATTTTTGGGGGAGTAGAGACAGGGGCCTCACTATGTTGCTCAGGCTGGTCTCAAACTCCTGGGCTAGTGATCCTCCTGCCTTGGCCTCCCAAAGTCCTGGGATTATAAGCGTGAGCCACCATGCCCAGCACAATGTTTCCTTTTTTAAAGTTCTTTTCTAAAATTTTACTGAATTAGCAGAAGATCCTACTTCTGTGAGAGGAAGGATAGGATGTTCCTGGCTAACCTCACAGTTTTTCTAAGCAGGAAAAGCTCTTTGGGGGAATATTTAGACAGAAGCATTCCTTCTAGACCTAGTATCAGGTTCAGCGGTCTGTTTGCTATTTACTTTCTGTTTCTTAGCAAAAAACTGCCTTTGTTATGAGACTGTGAGATACAATCCGGACCAGTTGACCCAGGAGGGCTTAGTGTTAATCGCCAACTATTATAAGAAGGTGACTGGCTTCCCAGAAGGGAAAGTGAAGGTCAGAAGTAGCCACTCAGAATAGCTGGATAGTGCTCCGTGACTTGACACACCAGGCTTCTTAGAAACCAGAGGATTCCAGTGAAAATTCAGCTCCCCTGGGCAGCTGAATTTCAGAAATTTCATTTAACATCAATGACTTATTTTAGTTCTGCTTTGAGGAAACTGAAAACTTGGATTCATACTAATAACATATGCAGATGAGGACAATTATTATTACTATTTTATTTATTTATTTTTTGAGATGGAGTCTCGCTCTGTTGCCCAGGCTGGAGTGCAGTGGCACAATCTCGGCTCCCTGCAACCTCCACCTCCTGGGTTCAAGCGATTCTCTTGCCTCAGCCTCTCGAGCAGCTGGGATTACAGGTGCACACCAGCACACCTGGCTAAAAATTTTTGTTTAGGCTGGGCACGGTGGCTCACGCCTATAATTCCAGCCCTTTGGAAGGCCGAGGCGGGTGGATTACTTGAGGTCACGAGTTTGAGACCAGCCTGGCCAACATGGCGAAACCCCATCTCTACTAAAAATACAGAGGACAATTATTTTTTTAAATAGTTTTCTTTGGTTAATATCTCTTCAATGTAATTCTGCGGTGAGGAGACAATGACAGTCCTGCGGCTGTGGCTATCAGCAGCTCCTTATAGCTGAATGTCTCCAAGAATGCAAGAGGACAGGTCAGCACCATGGTCTTGCTCCTGTTGAGCACTGTGAACTCTGTGGGACCTTCCTGCACATCATGTCATTTGATTTTCTAAAGGACACTGAAGCAGCAAGGAAAGGAATAACTGTATAGGTGAGAAAACAGGTATAAAGTTAAGCTATATAGTTCATCCTGATATGCTCAGCAGGTGGAGGGTACCCTTGAAAGCAGAAAGCAGGTTTCCAACTACTGACCTAGTGTAGTGCCAATATATCTTATACCCTGGGCAATTATATTCTTTTTTTTTTTTTTTTTTTGAGACAGAGTTTCACTCTTGTTGCCCAGGCTGGAGTGCAATGCGCCATCTTGGCTGACTGCAACCTCTGCCTCCCAGGTTCAAGCAATTCTCCTGCCTCAGCCTCCGAGTAGCTGGGATTACAGGCATGCACCACCACGCCTGGCTAATTTTGTATTTTTAGTAGAGACGGGGTTTCTCCATGTTGAGGCTGGTCTCGAACGCCTGACCTTACGTGATCCACCTGCCTTGGTCTCCCAAAGTGCTGGGATTATAGGCGTGAGGCACTGCGAGCCTAGGCGATTATATTATTTAAAAGGAATGTATGGATATGAGGAATAACTCTGAATAGGAGGTTTTATATATTATTAATATACTTTTCTCTCAGCAAGATAAGCTAAGAATTTGACACCCAAAATGTAGTCCACTGCCAGCAGCATGAATATTGCCTGGAGTCTGTTAGAAATGCAGAATTTCCTGCCTCTCCCCAGATCTACCAAACCAGAATCCGTATTTAGCAAGGTCTAAGGTGATTTGAAAAGCTCTTAGCTAGACAAGAAAATACCATCTTCATAGATGATTCCCAGTTCTGATGGGATAATTTTTTAAACTTGAGATGAAAAAAAAACCAGTATTTGTACATACTTTTATGTGCATGAAATCAGCCTATTCATTCCTTCCAAGAGCCCTGTGAAATACATAGGAATAGATGCTATTGAAATGTAACAGGAGAAGAAACTGAGTTCCCAAGTAGTAAAGTGATTACCCAAAGCCATTTAAGTGTCTGAGCTTATTGAATGACTAGTACACAGTAGCTGTTTGCTAAATGAATGAATAAATGAAACACTAAAAAAAAAAATTGGGCTGGATCCTGGTCTTCAGACCACTGCACTATTAGAGATTGGTTCACTCCTGGGACCACTTCAATGTAGGGTGTTTGCTTTATGTCCCCTTAGACTTGACCTTGACCAGATAGTCTTCAAGATGCCAAACTGGGGCGGAGGCGCAAAATGTGGAGCCTGTGAAAAGACTGTCTACCATGCAGAAGAAATCCAGTGCAATGGAAGGAGTTTCCACAAGACGTGTTTCCACTGCAGTGAGTTGGGTGGACACCCTGGGGGCCCCTCAGCATCCGGACAGCATCACAAAGTTCACACTGAATCACAAACACTGTATGTCTGTAGTTCTCACAGTGTGGTCCCGGGACCAGCAGCATCAGCATCACCTTGGAACTGGTTAGAAATTTAACTCTTGGGCCCCACCAAGAAAAGATGGTGCTCTCCTGAACACCCTTGCTTCGACTACTTGCCCAGCTCAGAGGCCATTCATTTTCCCGTAGCCCAAAGTCAGAACAAACTAGCCTGTCACTGCTCTCTGTAGGGAAAACTTTGACCCCATGGCGACATTGACAACATGTGACTTGGCAGAGAAAGGAAGTCAGCACTTATCTAGAGCCAGGATGGATTTGGCTGTCTATGTTGCCCCTTCTGGTCAGCTGTGACTGAAGCCGGCTGTGACTGGTCTTGCCTGAGAGAGAACCTATGTCAGGCAGGGGGGCAACACATGCCAACTCTGTATGTAAGAGTCAGAGAGGGAAGCATTTCAGGGCCTGGGCACCAGTAACTACATGAAAAGAATCCTGACCATTACCCGCTAGACAACTGACTTACAAATGTCAAAAATGGGGAGAACCTTGAGACCTTGTGGTCCTCTGGGAGTCTGGCCTGACTCATGTGACTTTGCACAAGTCATTTCTCACATCTAAGCCCAGGTCATATGCATCTGCGGTAGAGCCTTATACATGCACCTCTGCCTTTAGACTCCACGTCCAGTGCTCTTTGACGTGACTGCATTCTACACTGTTTCCTGGCACCTAGTCCTGTTTGGGACAAAATTGGCCTTGGTTTTGAAATGGCCACTTACCTTCTCTGCTTCCCTCCAGGAGGTCTGGCTTAAGGGCTAGCTCTGCTGGATATTTGCCAAGCCCCCTCCCCAAATAGTCCCCACTGCCACACCAGCACCCCCAAGCTTCAGCCCGGTAGCTGCAAGGCATCCATGCAATTGAAAAGAACTCCAAGGGCTGGACTCCATCTGTTGGAGCTTTTGTCCGAAGAGAGCTAGCATTCTTTAAAAAATAGGATTCGGAATATTAGAAAGAATTCTAGAATTAGAGTAAAAGGGACTCAGGTTTGAGTCTGGGCTCTGCCACGTACTCACTGAGATTTTGGGCAGGTCATTTCACCATGGTGAGCCTCAATTTCTCCATTTGTAAAGCAAAGATGATTATACCTACTGCACAGGTTGTTACAAGGAGAAAACTGGGGGGTCTTGATCTGGAAATCCAGCCTTCTAGGCCTGTATTCTCCTTTGATCAACTTTGGTAACTGAGTGGGAACAGGAAATTGTAGGGAAGCTTTCCATAGTCGGGGGTGTCTTGTCTTTCCCAGGTAGCAGGAAGATGCTTTATTCAAAGGAGTCATAGTAGAAGAGATTTGAGCATTGTTTTGGTACATCCCTTTTAACCCTTTCATATTTCCTGAGAGCTCGTTGATGGGATGAGGATTGGAGCAGCATACAGTTCAGGAATGATGGATAGAAGAGCCCCAGAGAGGAGCACACTTTTCTATTTTATTACCACAAGATAATCGCCTGTCTGCAGGCAACTCTGCAGCTGCTGGAAATGGTGTTCAGAGACGCAGGGTCTACCTTACATTGTGCCCAGGCCAGTGTTCCCCTGACTTCTAGATAAATCTTCACAATTAAATCTCTAGACTAATTATGAAATCTAGAAAGTGAGTTTGCTGTCCAAAAGAAATAAATATAGTGCAAGCAACATATGTAAATTTCAATGTTCTAGTAACCATAGTTTAAAAATAGTACAAATAAACAGACGAAATTAAGCTTAAAACATTTTATTTAACTCAATATATCCAAAACATTGCACTTTCAATGTATACTTCAATACACAAATGATCAGTGGGATATTTTACATGATTTTTGCATTTGTACTAAGTGTTCGAAATCTGATGTGCATTTTGTGCTTATAGCACAGCATGTGGCTGTGGCCACAGCATTGGATAGCACGGTTCTCCTTTGTCTGTTCACAAAAGCTCATCAGAAGCCAGGGAGTGGCTACAGAATTGGCCAGGGCACGGTAGGGTATAGGCAGTCTTGGAGTGATGGGAATGAGCACTGGACTAGGAGTCAAAAGAGCTGAGGTAAGCTGTGGCTCTGTAACTTACTATTGTATAATTGTGAACAACTCACTGATTTACACTGACACATGCATTCATTTATTCATTCATTCATGTACTCAATAAATGTTTACAGAGGACTAACTCTGGCCCAGACCTTGTGCTAAATTCTGGGAATATTAAGACAAAACAGGCTTGCCCTCAAGGAACTCAGAGTCTAGACCATCAGCAAATATGTAAGCAGTTATTGTGGAGGATGGTAACTGACAGTAACAAGAAGGGTAGAGACAAGTATATGCCTTCTATGTCTCAATATAAGACATTCTCCCCCAAATTCATCTTCATAAAAAAGATATGCCTTGTGTTTAAAGCCTTATAAAGTCTCTCCTGCTGTAAGACATTCTTCCAATTATTTTATTTGCTGATTTAAACTTTTTTTGGTACAGATTTTTTAACACTTACAATGTTGACAGAATAGTCTAATAAAGTACCAGAATAAACTCCCTTGCCCCACACTCATCAGCCCCTGGCTAATCCTACCTCATCTACAACCTTATCTTCTTCCTCCACTCCCATATTCAATTACTTTATTTTTTTTAAAAGAAAATATCATTTGAAGAAGGGATATTAGCCTGAAATAACCTCATTCAATGCTGGATTGCTTATAGGGATCATTTGATGGAACTGGTTTTTTTTTCTAAAGGCAAATACATTTAATGCTGCATATTATTATTCCTGGGATATTATCTCACTATTATAAGCACTGAGCATCACTATAAACAACCTTTAAGAATCATTGTTGCAAAGCAATACAGCAAGTCATTACATGGTGGAAATCCTATATCTTTTTAAAAATCTGCCCTAATGCTATGCTAATAGGTCCTTCTTGTTGAGATGCAATTTCTAGGCGACAACCTCCTACTCAGGTATAAAACAGGGCTGCCTCTTAAAATGTACGGACAGAAGTGAAGGTGAGCTGCTCAGAAAAGCTGGGCCAGCTGCCCCCAGAAATGATTCTGGTGGTGAGGGAGATGCTGATGTTGAAAATGCAAAGACAGAACTGAAGACAATTATTCCCCAAATTTATGTGAGATTAGAAAAAAGTAACCTTTCCATATCAATATATTGTTGATTTATATTACTAAATTAAAATTATAAGTAGATATTTGACATTTTTATTTATATTTTTAAAAGTTTCTTTTTAAATTTGCAAAATAAATCTTTCTATAAATCCTCTCTTTGGAAAAATGAGGGCGTGATTGCCTTATATTTGAGGATACTTTACATTAGGTAACATACAATAACCAGGAGCTTGAGCCAATAGAAGCCTAAGGAGTTAACAAGGCAAGTCTATCCCCTTCCCCACCTCCTCTGCTTCCAGAATTTGACCAAAATTAGCCTCAATGGCAATTGTCTGCTTGAATATCACAGTGTCCTTCAAAGGCCATGGTAAGTATAGAAAATGCTCAATCCCGACTCTTTTATGATTAAGAAAAAAATAAGTTTCTCTCCTACCTTAACCCACCCACTGCCAACACACACACACACACACTTCCCTGATGTCATTTAGGAAGGTTCAGGGATGCAGTCCTTAGCAGGTCTGAGACTATATATCTCGTTCTAATGCTAGCTTCCACCCTTTTCCAGCTGGGAACCATTGAACCCAATTTCGTCATCTGTGAGATTGGGACTGTCTTGGAGTGTACAACTCAGGACAGATGCTCCAGTCGGAATCAACATTGTATTCTTGGCTCAGGGGCCCCTCGTGCTGGGTCTGTGGCCCCGAGCATGGCATTGGGAGTGCAAGGAAGGGGAGAAGGATTTCAACTCCAATCCCATGACCCTTCCTTTTCCTGGCAGTGGCCTGCAGGAAGGCTCTTGACAGCACGACAGTCGCGGCTCATGAGTCGGAGATCTACTGTAAAGTGTGCTATGGGCGCAGATATGGTCCCAAAGGGATCGGGTATGGACAAGGCGCTGGCTGTCTCAGCACGGACACGGGCGAGCATCTCGGCCTGCAGTTCCAACAGTGAGTTACTGCCCTGCTCCCCCTTGCCTGTTAAAGTCTCCAATTATCAGGACAGTTCATTTCGTTCCCATAGCAACGTTTTCTGGAAGTGGGAGAATGGACTCTATTGTTGACTTGCCAACAATAGGAATACTCAGTCTGACCAAGTTCGAACAATGTGTCATCTCTCCAAAGATTCTCTTTAAATTATCTGCCTTTCTAAAGGGCAATTACTTTTACACCATGGCTCTTGGTTTGCATGTCAAGAGAAAACCCAGGATGTACAGATGTTCCATTGTTTGACCTTTGCAAAACTGCATGGAGTCTCCTTTCTTCCCCTTTGAGAGTTTCTGTGTAAATCACAGAAATATGGCAGGGAAGCAATGGCCATTCTTTGTGTGCCTGTCACGAAAAGATTTCTTCTCTTGGATTGTAAGATGACAAATGCCCACATGGCAGGAGGAGTGTGTCTGCAGGGATGGGCTGTGCCTCAGAGTAAACAATCAATCATGATTGGTTCCCTGGCTGCCTGTTGCCAGTACAGTGCTAGAGTTCCCACCACATTATCCTAGGGAAGCTGGGGCATCACTCTGGTCACCTCCATCCACCGGTCTGGTCCCCTGGGTCCACTTTCTTGATAATCACACTGACCTCCAGCCCAGAATTGAGGAAATTTTGATGGCCACTGGGCTGACAATACCGTCTGGCCAGCTGACCTCCAGGCTCTGCTCTGCACTGGGATTGACCAGAAAGGCCCAGCCCAACCAAGGAAGTGTCCCATGGAGGGCCTCCCCCAGAGAGCACTTAGGCCGTCTGAGGAATCAGCTGATCCCTTCAAAAGACAGGAAGCCACAGGAGGGCCTGGAAAAGTGGAGAGATGTGTGATTAGTCATCTTAGAGAGAAGGCTTCTTTTGTTAATTTTTCTTATTACTCAATCTCAAATGGAGACTCTTGTTAAGGAAGAAAATATGATACCAACTGCATTCTCTGCCTCGCCTTAACTGAAGTTCACTTTTCAATATTAGGGCTTCCTAGTGATGCTGCGCAAAGAGTAACAAGGTCTGAAGACCTAGGATTTCCTGCTAGTTCCATCAGTCATGAGCTGCCTGGCCTTGGGCAGTCACCCTCTGATCCTCACTCTCCTCCAACCAACCCTGCCTACTTTATAGGGTTGTGGTACAGCTCAATTGATATAATATACAAGCAAACACCAAAAGATACGAACACATGAGAGGCTATTATTAGGCCTCTATTTTGGACATTGTTCTCCTGGGACAGGTGACCCTTGGAGGCAGGACGACAGCCTCGCTTATGTTAAGGAGTGCATCAGCTCATGGACTGTGGTTCATCAGGAACTGATTAGCACCCACTGTCAAGATCCTGTCTTCCTCTGTAATTTTCACAACTCTCTTTAGAAAGGAAGCAAGTGGCCTTGCAAATGGTCCAGAAAAACATAAGCATAGTAGTAATAACAACACAACAACAACAATAACACAAGCTAACATAACTAGGACATTTGCCAAGTGCTTTACAACAAAAAGGAAAGCTCTAAGCTCTAAACCCATTTTAGCTAACTTTTTTTTTTTTTGAGACGGAGTCTCGCTCTGTCACCGAGGCTGCAGTGCAGTGGCGTGATCTTGGCTCACTGCAAGCTCCACCTCCTGGGTTCACGCCATTCTCCTGCCCCAGCCTCCTGAGTAGCTGGGACTACAGGTGCCCACCACCACGCCCGGCTAACTTTTCGTGTTTTTAGTAGAGATGGGGTTTCAACATGTTAGCCAGGATGGTCTCAATCTCCTGACCTCGTGATCTGTCCCCCTCGGCCTCCCAAAGTGCTGGGATTACAGGTGTGAGCCACCGTGCCCGGCCTTAGCTAACATTTATTAGCCCTTACTGCATGCCAGGCCAGCACTGTTCAAAGTGCTTTACGCATGTCACCTCATTTAACCGTCTCAACAACGCTGTGAGGAAGACACCACAATTATCCCCATTTTCCAGATGAAGAGTCCAAGGCACAGAGAAGTGAGGTCACTTACTCCAGGCCACACAGCTCTTGTACTGTTTGCCAAGGGAAATCTACATTACATTTGTCTATTTCCAACAGGTCCCCAAAGCCGGCACGCTCAGCTACCACCAGCAACCCTTCCAAGTTCACTGCGAAGTTTGGAGAATCCGAGAAGTGCCCTCGATGTGGCAAGTCAGTCTATGCTGCTGAGAAGGTTATGGGAGGTGGCAAGGTAAGAGCTTCTGTACGAGCCAGACAGAATTTGCTTATCTCCACCAGGCCATTCAGGAGGAATGAGAGAAAACTTGGGAACTGCAAGCAGCTGTCATTCTCTCTAGCTCCCATAACCACTTTACAAACCACTCATCCTCAGCCACTTTCCCTGGCTGGGGCTGTCTGTCATCTAGCATTGCCCCTTGAAAGCTGGAACTGGTACAGTTTGATGTAGCAAGCATTATTCTACTAGATGGAAGGCACCCAACTGAAAGTTCTGGGATACAAAGCAAAAGCCCCCCTACCCTCCAGTGTCAATAATCCCCGCAAAAGATGTCATCCCCAGACCCACCCACCACTGCCTAACTCAACCTGTTGCTGCCATCACAACCAATGGATATAGCAGACACCTCACAGCAGTGAGAAGCATCCTCACTTACAAACCTCCTGGCTCTCAGGAAAGTCATCAGATGTCTGAGACACTCATGCATACGTGCTCTGCAAGTTCCAGTTTCAGGCCCAAAGCCTGGGTACTCACCAAAGGAGTCAGACCCAAGGAAAGAGAAAAATTCTGTTTATACCACATGGTGGGAGGAAGGGCCGTGGAGAGCATCTAACTTCAAACACAAGGGGAGGCTCCACCCTAAGACTGGCCATTTGAAGACATAGGAGAAGCCCTGGGCTGTACCTGGTAGACATGCAGATGTGCAGGAGGATGGAGATCTAGAACATCTAAATTATGCAACTCTGCCATCAGAATTACACAGAGGAATTAAACCAGAGGGTTAAAACAAGGTTGAATTCCCTGGACAATTGCCTGATTTATTTTTTTCCTTCTTTAACTTTATATCCAACATAAACATCACCGAGTGCCCCCGCCCAAGTCCTTCTCTGACCAGTTCCGTTCCTTGGATCTTTTTGGCCTGAGGAAGCCCTTTTCTGTTTAGTCTATTCTGAAGGAAAACATATGCAAATCACCATGACAAATCCATTTACAGGCTTCTGAGAAGTGCTGGCTAAGGCCACAGCATCTCATTTTCTCCAAACCCCTGGAGAAATTATGGGGGCCCATTAGGTAAGCAAATGGTTAAGATGTGTCACTCCTCTGGATGCTGCTAGTCAGGGACTTGAAATGGAAACAGAATGTGTTGCCTACCTCACTAAATATGCAACTTTTCTGTGCCCCTCAGCCTTGGCATAAGACCTGTTTCCGCTGTGCCATCTGTGGGAAGAGTCTGGAGTCCACAAATGTCACTGACAAAGATGGGGAACTTTATTGCAAAGGTGAGTGATTCTGGAGACTTTCTTGAAATATGTTTTCCCTAAAAGGGCCTTTGGGAGGGGAAATTATTTCACGCCTGGAGATCTTCCTGTGTCTTTCAGAAGGTATGGCTGCTCAGCCTGGGCAGCGTTGGGTTCTCAGAATGGGGAGCAAAACCATCTAAGGGGAGGGAATCTCCCACCTGACCCAGCTCTGGTCCTCTCCATTGGAGAACCTGGCAGAGACCAGATGCTTTCAGACGCTCAGTGGTTGGCGAAGTTAGGCACCTGGGGGAGTGAGGAAGAGGAGGAAACAGTGCCCTGCTTCTGGTCTTGGAAGAGGCCTCAGGCCAGGACAACTAACACCACACCCCCTTCCAAAAACTGAAACACCATCTTTCTGTTCACCTGAGTGGCAGAGGGGGTGACTGAAGGAGGGTGAACTCAGTTTGGCCTCCCTGGAGTTTATCACGACATATCTATCTCCCTCCTGCCTAACCCCACTAACAGTTCTGTTGTTGATGTTGCACATTACTTAGTGATCATAGGGACAGATCTGGTTTTCCTCCTGGTCCTTGCGGCTCTGCCTCTCGCTGCCTCCATAATCTGTTGGTGTTGTGGAGCAACAGGAGAGGCTTAGCTCCTTCTTGATACTATCAAAGGAAGGGATGCACTAGGGCCAAGGCAAGGTGTCCTCCACCCCTGAGCCTAGGCCTATTCTGTTGCTCAGTGGAGTTTCATCACTTAATGATGGTGTCTCCAGAATCTCCAAAGGAGTATGTTGGAATGAAGTGAGAGGAGCAGTGGAAAGGGAGTTAAGAGGGAAGACTTTATAAGTCAAAACTGTAGATTGCTGTATTAGTCTGTTCTCATGCTGCTAATAAAGACATACTCAAGACTGGGCAATTTATAAAGAAAAAGAGGTTTAATGGACTCACAGTTCCACATGGCTGGGGAGGCCTCACAATCACGGCAGAAGTCAAAGGAGGAGCAAAGTCACATCTTATACAGCGGCAGGCAAGAGAGTAAGTGCAGGAGAACTGCCCTTTATAAAACCATCAGATCTCTTGAGACTTACTATCACAAGAACAACACGCCCCCATGATTCAATTATCTCCCACTGGGTCCCTCCCACAACATGTGGAGATTATGGGAGCCACAATTCAACATAAGATTTGGGTGGGGACACAGCCAAACCATATCAGCTGCCAAAGCTTTTCCTGTGATGACACAGGATGGGAACTAGCCCACTATCTGACAGATGGTTGCCGTCTCCTGGCAGTAGAAGACATAGGGGTCCTCAGCCTTCATTGCTCATAATACCCTAAAATATTGCTGAAGTCAGTAGTGAAATTAACATGTAAATGAATAATTGCATTTCAAAGTGAAAAAAAAAAAAAAGCTATAGTAGAGAAACATTCACAATGCAGTCACCTAAAAAGAGGAAAGGAACCAGCTTGGGGTAATGGAGAAAGCTTCTCACAAGACTTGCTTCCTCTTCCTCTGAGGCTTGATGGGTGAATGTGGGTTTCGGAGGGGGCATTCCAGGAAGAGGGATCATTGATTACAAAGACACTTAAGCTGGGACATCATGGTTCATTCAGGAACTGCAAGTGGTTCTGCATGCCTGGAATGTAGGAAAGGAGGCAGAGGTGGGAGGCAACAGGGGACGAGGCTGGGCAGGCAATCCAGAGGTTGCTGACTCAAATGAGAAAATATCTGCAAACACATTTAGTAAAGTGGCAAGAAGTGTAAACAATTTTTA
The DNA here is from genome assembly GCF_024542745.1 of Macaca thibetana thibetana. Taxonomy (NCBI): domain Eukaryota; kingdom Metazoa; phylum Chordata; class Mammalia; order Primates; family Cercopithecidae; genus Macaca; species Macaca thibetana. The sequence goes on from NC_065591.1 coordinate 46,293,352, forward strand.
TTAACAGATCTAAGATAAGTATTGTTCAATTTATTTTAAAAAGTTAACTCATGCATACATCTTTTTTTATTATTATTTTTATTTTTGAGACAGAGTCTTGCTCTGTCATCCAGGCTGGAGTGCAGTGGTGAGATCTTGGCTCACTGCAACTTCAGCCTCCCGGGCTCAAGCGATTCTCCTGCCTCAGCCTCCCCAGTAGCTGGGATCACAAGTACACGCCACCATGCCCAGCTAATTTTCTGTATTTTTAGTAGAGACAGGATTTCTGTATGTTGGTCAGGCTGGTCTCAAATTCCTGACCTCAGGTGATCTGCCTGCCTCGGCCTCCCAAAAAGCTGAGATTACAGGTGTGAGCCACCACGCCCAGCCAACTTATGCATAAATCTATCAAAAGGATGTCTCTAATACTTAGAGGACTGTGCCCAGACAGAAGACCCTGAAAAAAATGGCACTAACCAATGCATTGTCTCTCCCTTTATCCTCTTTTCATTCACAGTTTGCTATGCCAAAAATTTTGGCCCCACGGGTATTGGGTTTGGAGGCCTTACACACCAAGTGGAAAAGAAAGAATGAAGAGGTGCGACATTTCTCAGATTTTTTGCAAGCCTAAAACACTTGCCAAGTAATCCTGCACAGATGGATACCTTTCCCCAAATAGCCTCTCCTTGTACATTATTAGTTGTACATTATTTGTTTCTCCTCAGAAGTGATCATGGCCTTTACTGAATGTTAGAAGAGGACTTTGGAAGAAAATTATGTGAAGTTTAATCTATAACAAATGCTTTATTATTTATAATGCTTGGAATGGGAGAGGCAATAAATAAATGTTTTAGTGCTATCTTGTATGGCTCTGGATATTTTATTTGAGATAGAAGTTTTCAAAAAACATAAAGCTAGTTCAAAAAACGAGCTGCAGAGAATGTAATAAATTTGAATGTCAACTGAGAAAGGAGTGAGAAGGAAGAAACAATGGGCAAAGGAAAGCAGTCTTTCAGAATCTGTCAGCCAAGTGTCTTTCTAGTTACTGCTAATGGAGAAGAAAACAGGGGGTCTGGGAGAAAATAGAGAACATGATAGCAAAATCTAAAAGGAAAATCAAAACTAATAAAATTGCTGAAGAGTTGATCCTTTTGTCCTATCGTGGGCTTTGTAATGTTACACATCTTGTGAAAACTCTGAAATGACAACAAAGCATGGCATTTGCCTCTGTATTATAAATGACATGAGGATGATTTTCTTTTATTCTAGGACAATTCCCTGGGGTTTAGCAATTTTCTTAAGACTTCTACGTCAAATTGCCAGCCTCGCAAATGAAATGCAGCCAATTAGAAATGTCTTTCTCTGCCTCTTCAGCAAGTTTCAGCGGCTCAAGCACTTCTTGGGCTTCTGCTTTTAACAACCACAGCACTTCTCCCAGCACTGTGCAATTCAGAATTATTTGGAATACATGAAAGCAAGTGAAAATCTAGTGATAAGAACTATAAAATACTTGGCTAAACCGTGGGGTTTTCCACACTCCAAGTCCCCTGGGAAAGGCTTTCTTTGAAATGAGCATTTATTCAGTGCTGTTTATGTAGTGTCTTGGACAAGGCCCTACATGAGCTTTAAAACAGTATACGATCTTGGCACTATGCTTGGGATTTCCAGGTTTGCTGAGGGGTAAGATACATTTGAGAAGTGACCACAGGACAATGCAACCTCCTCCTCCTCTGCTGCATTTCACAGTGACTCGCCCCACCGTCCATCTACCCAGGAAATCTGAAGCTAAAAACTTTAGCCATCCTTAGCTTTGCTCTCTTTCTCACCCCACCTTGCCTCACTTCTCAAGCCTCCTGGATTCTGACTCCAAATGTTTCTAGAATACATCCCCTCCATCCCTCTTTTCAGGATGTGTAATAGTCTGTTAGGGTTGCCATAAGAAAGTATCACAGACTGAGTGACTTAATAGAAATGTATCGTCTCACATTTCTGCAGGCTCAAGTCTGAGATCAAGGTGTCAGCAGTGTTCGTTTCTTGGCTTGGGGATGGCTGTCTTCTCCCTTTGTCTTCACGTGGTTTTTACTCTGTGGGTGTCTGTGTCCCAATCTCCACTGCTTAGAAGGACACCAGTCATATTGGATTAGGGACCACCTGAATGGCCTAATTTTAATTACCTCTTTCAAGACCCTATCTACAAATGCAGCCATCACATTCTGAGGTACTGGGGGGTTAGGACTTCAACAAATAAATTTTGCAGAGACACAGTTCAGCCTGTAACAGTGTATCACATAAAGACTTTCACAAATTGGCCTTGGCCTTACCCCTTCAACTTAGCTTCAGACAATCTCTTCCACACAAGTTCCAGCTACACTCAAAGACTTGGAGCTTTCCAAATATGCCCAGAACCCACACCCCATCATGCCTTTGCTAATGCTGTTCCTTCTGCCTAGAATTCTTGGAAGATGGGAACCTCCCCCTATCTCTACCCACTAATCCAACTTCTTAGCCTGGTGAACTCCTATTAAGCAAGTCACAGGTCAAATGCCATCTCCTCTGCAAATTGTTCCTGAACTACCCGAGCAGAATTAATCCACCTCTGCACTCCCATAGACAGTATGTAATTAGCATAACACTTATGTCATTGTATTGAAATTTTGAATTCCCATTTGCCGGCTTGTTAGAATGTGACATGTCAAGTCATTCACAGTGCTTGACACACAGTAGACACCTAACAAACATTTGTTGAGTGAATGAAATAGGGGAGAGTATAGGCCAGGCTAAATGCAAATTCTGTTAGAATCTAAAAGTTTATTACATACTGGATTGAATGAGTTTAGAAAAAACAAAACAAAGGAAGAAGCTTATTGTGGTTCAGCAATTGTACTTCCCCTCCGCTTCTTGGGCATGCTGTTCCACTACATTTCCCAGGCTCCCCTACTGTTCACTGAGACACACGACTAAGTTTGGCCAATGAAGTCCTGGCCTCCATGACCTTTCAGGAGAGTCTCCATTCTTTCCATATGTCTGTCTGCAGAAGTCCAGTGGATACTGAGGCCCTGGGAAATGGTGGAGCCACTAGGTGGGAAGCAGCTTGAGTCAGTGCATGGAAGAACACCTGTTAACAGCTAAACAGACCATGACATGAGAAAGAAACACTGTGTGAAGTCACCGAGATTGGGAGGATATTTATTATTGCATGAGCTCCCGTGACTACTACACACCTGAAACATAGACTGTGCTACATCCAAATGATTCCACTCTCACGGCGCCAGCATCCATCCTAAGTCACAGGGGGCATGATCAAGATTTTGCCTGATATTTGCGAAAGAGATTCAAATTTGCTGTCTCCAATGTGTCTATACAGATATTTGAAGAAAGGAATGAAGTTATGGCAAAATAGCATAACAGTCACATTCCCCTGGCCCTGAAAAACATGATTGGGTTTATCTTGGATTTAAAATAAAACAGACTAAACCTTGCTATTATGCCACAAGCTACTGCCTTCTTTCTCCTTTCAGAGCCAAACTGTAATACTAGATTCCACTTAGTCTAGAGTTTAAAGAGTCTTTTAGATTCTTTAGTCTTCCTTGCCCCTACTCTACATCCTCAACCACCACTAATAACTGAGGTCACTAATAACCTCTTTTTTTTTTTTTTTTTTTTTTTTTTGAGATGGAGTCTCGCTCTGTTGCCCAGGCTATAGTGCAATGGCATGATCTCAGCTCACTGCAACCTCTGCCTCCTGGGTTCAAGTGATTCTCTTGCCTCAGCTTCCTGAGTAGCTAGGATTACAGGCACGCACCACCATGCCTGGCTAATTTTTGTATTTTTAGTAGAGATGGGGTTTCCACCATGTTGGCCAGGCTGATCTCGAACTCCTGGCCTAAAGTGATTTGCCAATCCCCACCGCGCCTGGCCCTACTAATAACCTCTTAATCACAAACTCTTTTGTCTTTCGTCAGCTATTCTCAACTTCTGCTCAAGCCGCTCCTTAGTTCCTGCCAATTGACTGCTTCCTCTCTGAAATGAATCCTCCCTTGATTCTATGACACTATTATTATTTTTTGAGATGGAGTTTCCCTCTTGTTGCCCAGGATAGAGGGCAATGACACAAACTCGGCTCACCGCAACCTCCACCTCCCGGGTTCAAGCGATTCTCCTGCCTCAGCCTCCCAAGTAGCTGGGATTACAGGCATGTGCCACCACGCCCAGCTCATTTTGAATTTTTAGTAGAGATGGGGTTTCTCCATGTTGGTCAGGTTGGTCTCAAACTCCCAACCTCAGGTGATCTGCCCACCTTGGCCTCCCAAAATGCTAGGATTACAGGAGTTGCAATGCGCCTGGCTGACACTACTGTGTTGTCCTCCTACTCGATCTCCTTTTAGTTACTTCTTCCTTCTCTAGCTCCCTAAATCTATATCCCATAAGCTCTTGCTCCTGCCCTTCTCCTTTCTCTCACTTTTTAGTCTGTTCGTTCGCATTAGTTCTTATCTTTGGTCTCTTTTTAGCATACATCTTTCCATGTGAGGAAGGTGACTCTCCATTTTCATTTATTTTCTACCTCTCCCCTGTGACAATCTTATCCATCTATGTAGATGGTTCCTATCTATGTCCTGGCCTCTTTTCAGTTGCCTTCTAGACTTTCCCACTGGAGAGCCTGCGAGTACCTCAAACTCAGTAGATCCCAGCCACCAAACTCCTCACCTAGTCTCCCCGCACTGTGTTCCTTATTTCTGAGTAGCATCTTCATCCTCTCATTCATTGGGTTCAACATTTCAAAGCCATCTTTGGCTCCTCTTTTACTCCCCGCATCCAATCAGTGATCTGGGCCTGCTGGGTCTCCTCTGTGCCACTGTCGTCATCTTGCTTCAGGCCTTCATTACTTCTTGCCTAGACCATCAATAACAGCTTATTTCTAATATTCTGTATCTGTCAAGTTTCACCAGAAAAACAGAAACCACACTAGTTATTTTAATAAAGAGAATATAGTAGAGTGAATTAGCTAAACAGGTGCTGTTATTTTTGAAAAAGTAAAAAGGGAACACACTGACCTAACACAGAGATAGTAATTGCTAGAGGCAGCTACCACTCCTGGGGCTAGGGAAACGAAGAGAAGAGATGGGTTATCATAATTCAGATGCCCAGAGAAGAAGTCTCCCGGGGCAGAAGTCAGATGTCAAAGAAGAGAGCCCTGCCTGGTTATTGCTAGTGCTTCTAACAGGGCACGATGAAGTAGGTTTTGGGAAGAAGAAGAGTTGGACACTGGTTCCAAATGTCATTGCAGGGCGAAGGGCCACCGCTGGAGCAACACTGAGAGGAATAGCTGGCAAGAATGAAATAAGTCCCTATTCTGCTCCTCCTTGCAGTCTACTGGCAGACTTTAGTGGGAAGTCTTGCAGGGAGACTGTAGCTTGCAGAATTCTAGCCCTAGAACATACAACACAGAGCACGGAAGGGTGGATTCGGTGCATTTCTCTACCTCTAGCTTATCTTTCCTGTAATCAGTTTTCTGTTAGACTTCTAAATTAATAGCCAGCATTTATTGAACATTTACTATATGCCAAGTATAATTCTAAGCACTTTTAAACACTGACACATTTAATTCACATAATGACATTTCAAAGTATTTACTATTATTATCTACATAATCCAAATGAGGAAACTGAAGCTCGAGAGATTTATGTCATTTGCCCAAAGGGATTAAAAGTAACTTATGCAGTAATTAGCAGGTCAAAGATTCAAACCCAGGGTCCCTAGAATCTGGTCTCTTTACCACTACAACTGCATACCGATTAAACAGTGATTCTCAAACTTAAAAAAATAACTTTTCACAATGTAGAGAATGGAGAATGTAAGGTTCCTTAAGTAAATGATTCTCAAACAGTATTGTGCACATGTAAGAATCATTAGGATTCCAGCACTCTCTCCCCAGAGACTGATGTGAAAGGTCTGAGATGGAGAAACTGAATTTTAAACTGTGAGCCCCAGACACTCACCCTGGCCCTGTGACTCTGATCTAAAGTCTCTGGACCATCTGGATCACAATACTAACTTGGTAGGAGCTGGTGAGAGAAGAAGGGAGAAAGAATATACCTTGAAAAAGCTCTTCTGTATCCCAATTGAGCAGCACAGTCTTCAAACACAATTCTGATAGCTTCCTCTCTTGCTTAAAACCCTGAAATTAGTTCAACAAATTCTAATATTTTTTGAACAAATACTATGTGTCACGCAATATTCTAGGTGATTGGGACTGTAGAGTGGCAGCCCCACTTAGTATCTCTGTGACCCTGGAGAAGATAAAAACTTCTTTGGCTTTAGTTTCCTTATCTGCATCTCTTATCTCTGGTAGAAGAAAGAATGGATCTTTGAAATGAAAGGCCAACATGATTAGAGTACAACGTGATCCACTGACAATGCTAAACAAAACAGGATCATATGCTTCAAGGCTTTGTCGGGCACAATGAGAATTTCTGCTTTTACCCCAAGAGCAACAGGAACTCAAGGAAGGTTGTTCAGCAGGAAGGTGGCATGCCCAGGGGTGTATAAATACTATACTAGAGTTACTATACTAGAGTTAAAGTTGAATTAGCATTTCCTGTAGAACAAGGGAAATTAGTAATTATAGTCATACCAGTCTAATATTTTGAGGTTACTAAGTTGTAATTAAAATTTAAGACTTTCTATGTTCTCTTTTCTAAGTAAGATGAAAAATCAAATTAAATCTTGCTTACTGGTATTAATCATAATCTCAACTTATTCCTGGAATTGTGAACTAATTTCTTTGTGTCCTATGTACATCTTAATTTAAGACTCTAGAAGTGTTAAGTGTCAGAAACCAAGTCTCAACTACAAAAAAAAATTTTTTTTTATTAAGTGTGAAAGCAAAACAGGTACATCTATTTAAATATTTTTTACATATTTATAGATACAACAAAGACAAATAACTTAGCAACAATTACAAGTTTAAAGAATAGTACTATTTTGAAACAGCCAATATAGCATCTGAAAATACTCCATTTTATCCATAATCAGTGAGTATTATTTCCAAAAAAAGTAACTTGCGTTTTCTTGTGAAAAATGTTTTTTTTTAGATGTCTGCCAAGATTTATCAGAAAAGTCCATCTTTCTAAATCTAAAAAATTGTAGTGCCTTTATTGAGAACTTTTTTTACCCAATGGCTTTAAAAAACCACCAGTGTTTTCCTTTGGACTTAGGTGAACTCTAAATCTTTACATTACTTTCAAACTATAGGGCATCAACATAAACAAAAACAAATCAGATTGAGAGTTTTGGGTTGCTTTTCTTCATACTGAGCGAAGAACCTTCTCCCTGGCTGGGTGAAAGACCATGGTGTACTGCGACGTCCAATCTACCACACAGGGCTTCACCAAGCCAAAGCAGCCACACTGAAAGAAATCTGCCAGGTTCTGCATGAATCCAAGGCTGCCAAGAAAAAAAAAAAAGAGAATATGTCTTACTATATTTCCTGTGTAGCTTGACAAACATTCATGGAGAATCTATAAGGTACAATGTCCTTTGAACATCTTGCAGAAATCCAGGGGTAAATCAGATAGTTCCTGGGCTTCTGGGACCTTAAAACTGAAACCTATTTCTGGACCTGAATCTGTATTTTGAGATTTCTGGCTTCTGCTCAGTAACTTAATTGGGCTTTTCGTCATCACTTCATTTTGGATTCCTCACTTAATGGACTGGCCACTGACATCAATAAGTTTCTTTCTTTCTATTCCTACTTCCCTAATTCAGACCTGATTACCTCAAAGGCCACATAGGCCAGAACAACTTAATCAACAAGATGGGATTTTCCCTAAACCTTGTAAGTAACTCTCTAAATGAATTATCTGTCTCAATTCCTTTTAATTCATCTTGCATATTGCAGACTGTTGTCCTCCAAAAACCCTGATATAGTCATAGCGCCTCACTTCCCAATCAAAACCCTTTAAAGACACTCCTCTGCCTAGAGGCTGAAAAAACATTCCTCCTCTTTGTATTCAAGGCTCTATACAGTGTATCCCTCAAGTTCTAGCTCCCTGTGCACTCTGGTTCTGTTTTTCCCACGATCATAGCTGTGTGGGCCTGGAACAAACACTGCTCTACACTTAGCTCAGGAACCCCCTTATCCTTTCAAGTCCTACCAGTTCTCAAGGCCCAGGCCAACGTCCACATTTCCACTGGAGCTTTCCTGACTACACTGTCTTAGGCATCATTTTTTCTCCTTTAAATTTCAGAAGTACTACTATCTATTCCAGTTATGAGAAATGCTCATTTTTATGCATATGTTCTATCTTTTAAGTGCCCAACCCAATCCCTTACACACATCAAAACACACCTGTCCATGGGGATGACTGCGTTTAGAAGATTGTGTTCTGCATGGGGATGATGGTATTGCTGCCATTAAAGGACCAACACTACTCAGAGGGCAACTTCCTGGGAAGAGGGCTATGTGGAGTTGATGGGGTGGCAGTGGGGACACATGCTAGAAATTTATAGGGCCTGCCTCAAAAGCTAGTTAGTGTCCCCTTCCCCTTGGTTTCAGTTTCAGTTACCTGTGGTCAACAGCAGCCCAAAAATATTAAAATGAAAAATTCCAGAAATAAACAATTAATAAGCTTTAAATTGCCTCCCGTTCTGAGGAGCATGATGAAATCTCACGCCATCCAGCTCTGTCCGCCTGGAACATAAATCATCCCTTTGTCTGGTGTTTCCACTCTGTCTACACTACCTGCCTGTTGGGTTATCAGACTTAAATAACATGGTATATACAGAGTTCAGTACTATCTGCAGTTTCAGGCATCCATTGGGGTTCTTGGAACATATCCCTCGTGGAGAAAGGGTGACTACCGTATGGAGTAAAAGTAACTTAGGGGAGGAAAACAAGTAAAATCTTTGGTTTGGGCGGGACTCAGTTTTCCGTTGAGTTCCTCTAGTTGATGCTGCCATCACTCAGCAAACGTGCTCTAGAGCTCTCATGTGTCCCTCTATTCAGACTCTTCTCTAGGGCTTGGAATGCCCTTCCTGCCTCCCAACTCCATTGTGCCCTGCCCCACATCTCTCAAGGCTCAGCTTCAAATTCCAACTCTACCACAGGCTTCCATAGTTTAGTGGAGTAAATATTTATTCCTCTGGTTAAGCTACAAAGAAAGGGACTTTATTATCACTGTCAATGTGAAACTATCATCACAAGTTTACACTCCTCTCCACTCCCCACTGCTTGAGCCATCTCTTCCCAATTAAGTCAATTTCTCTCATCTCCTAAATACACATTGTAGTCATATTCCAGTCTCTGATCCCCTTGTCTAACAGCCTAACAGTTTCATCTTGTACCAAGAGCATGCTTTAAAATAGACTGCTCATGAGATATGCAGTGAACGTTCAAATCCCCAGAGGGCTCTGGGTCACCTCTGCAGCACTCCCAGTTTCCAAGACCCTGCCATAAGTGGCAGGGAGATAAGCTTCAAAGTCCGATCTTTCATATCATAAGACGAAGGTCTTTCTACACATACTCTCATTTTCAACTGAAAACGTGTTTCATACAACCAAATGCTCCAGGGGGAACAAATCCAAACCTGAAAAATTGGCTTCTCCCTGGTACAAGTCGGCACATTCAACATAGGGCTAGAAGAATTACTGGTGATAGAAAGCCAGGCTGAAAATCCTGGCAAACACACAAGCAAACACTTTCTACAGAGCACCTTGTGGCTGGCTCCCTCAGCCATACACTTAATTATCTCACATCGACTCCACGCCAGCAACAGACAACCTCGTGACTATGTGGCTTGACTGGAGAGATTCCCCACTTTGGCAAAACTTCAAAGTCACTTACTATTTGTGCTGTGTCCAGTAAACTAACTCTCAAATTCTTACCACCTTGGGGCTCACGACTTTACCACTCACCCCATCACTAAATCTTCTCTAAGAAAAGGGGGATCAACTGTACTAGAAGGCAAGTTAGAGAACAGCAACAAGGCCATGGGCAGTGGCACCAGCTTAGGAAACCAGTGACTAGGGATCTTCCACAGGACTCAGTGTCCAAAACAGGTCTCATTTACTTGTATGGTGTCTTCCTGAGGGACAATGTCTGTTTCATATGCTTGCTCTGCTTCAGCAGGCTGATTCTCTCATGGGAGGTCAGGCCCAGAAAGGCAATCTGAAAAAGAAGGGTGGAAGGTACATGAAAAATCCCACATCGTAGCTCCATCACTCTTAGCAGTACATCACAGGACACTGGCAAACATTCAGTAGTCCCCTAAAGACAATATCCCCCAGCTTTCTAATCAACGATCATGGTGATGCAGAGATGCAGCAGCCTTAAACTATACTCTCCCACATAAATCTAGTAGCTGGGCATTTTGTAATTGTTTAATTGTCTAATTTTTATTAACCTTCAAGAAAGAACTATACATTGACTTAGAGTTGTGAAATAATTGCTATATTAATTCAAGCTATGGCATATGGTAATGTTTAATTTTCAGCACATTCAGTGTGCAACTTTTAGATAAAACAATATAAGATCGGTATTAGTGCAATTATCTCAACTTGTGTGTTCTCTTTAGTATCTCCTTGAAAAGGGTCAAAGAAAAAGTTAATCAGAAGTAAAGAACATTTAATTCCAAAAACGTGGGGAAGACTGAGAATTAAGGAAACTTAAAAATTCTTAAATCATGAAAAACCATAACTATTCAGAGTCATCTCATTTAAACCTCAAGTTCCTTATCTGTAAAACAGCTCACCATACCACCCTCATCATATTTTTTAAGGATTTGAGATAATCTATTTAAAATACCTAACGCGGCAGGGTGTGGTGGCTCATGCCTGTAATCCCAGTGCTTTGGGAGGCCGAGGCGGGTGGATCATGAGGTCAGGAGTTCGAGAGCAGCCTGGCCAATGTGGTGAAACCCCATCTCTACTAAAAACACAAAAATTAGCCGGGCGTAGTGGCGGGCACCTGTAATCCCAGCAACTTGGGAGGCTGAGGCAGGAGAATCACTTGAAATGGTAAGGCGGAGGTTGCAGTGAGCGGAGATCCTGCCACTGCACTCCAGCATGGGCAAAAGAGTAAAACTCTGTCTCAATAAATAAATAAATAAATAAATAAATAAATAAAATCAAATACCTAATGCAGAGGATTAGAGAGATGAAGTAACTGATTCAAGGCCACACAGCTTAGAGTGGGAGAGCTGGTACTGACTCCTTGGTCAGTGTGAGAATAAAGCCCATGCTCCTAACCAACACCTAAACACTTAGCTTGACTTGCTACAGTCAAAGCCGCGACTACCCGGAGCACTCAGGAAACAAACGTTTTCAAAGAACTGGATTGTTTTGTTCATTAAGAAAACAGCTTTGTTCTGAATTCTTCCTTTTGAAATTATCTGAAACTTTGAATCCATTTTTTGCCTTATTGACCTTTTTCTAAAAAATTAAGGATATTATCACCTCATATACTTGTACTTATTCTAAGATTCCAGAAAAAAAGAAAGATAATTAGAAATGATGTCTCAAAGCATTATAAATACTAGGTATTACAAATGATAATATTATCACAGATGCTAGTATCTATTCTTGCTGCCGGAGTCTATTGATGTCAGAGTGATAGGAGATTGAGAGGAATGTTCAGAAACCTCAGTTTAGTCAATATTATTAATTCAATTTCATCCCTAAACATTTTTTTCTTTTTCTTTTTTCTCTTTTCTTTCTTCTCTTTTATTTCTTTCTTTTTCCCTCCCTCCCTTCCTTCTCTTCTTGTTATTATTATCATCATTATTATTTTGAGATTGATTACTTTCCCATAAAAGTGGAATACACTTTGCTTTGGTTGAGTAATGCTCTAATTTTTTGAGGTCTTACAGTAATTGACTCAGACTGATGACCACCTGCTTCCCATTCCACGTGGGCAGGACACAGCAATCATGAGAATTAGGTTAGGCTCATAGGGGTTGGAAGGCAGCAGGGAAGGGACTAAAGCTTTGGAGAAAGCTGAAGGTGACTACTGCCCTGGAGCTTGAACTTTCTAATGGCCATGGCCTTCTCTGAAAATGTAATTACTATGACCATCGGTTAGTGATGTATTTTTCATTTCTTTCCACTCTCATCCATTTAAACACTGCATAGTAATAAAGGTAACAAACAGGGTTGGAAAAACTGAGGGAAAACAATCTTCTCACGTTTGCATGATGGTTTACAGCTTATACTATGCTTACACACAACATATAATTTAACTGTACAATGGAAAAAGCCCTCGAATGGGACTGTCAGAAGACCCAAGTTTCCAGTTCTGATTTTGCCACACACTGGGTGACCTTGAGCAATTCAATTTACCTTTCTATACTTCTATCTATAAAATAAAGAGGTCAGATTAGGTAACTCCTAGGTTAAACTCCAATAATTTATTATGCTAACCTTTAAACCATTTTGTGGTTTAATGTAGTAGATAGGCATTATTGTCCTCATTTTACAGACAAAATACCTGAAATTCAAGTGTGGTTAAATGACATGGCTAGACCCACAGAGTCAGTGACAGAGGTAAAAACAGAATGTACATCTTCTGATTTTAAATTCAAGTCTATCTCACTACAAGTTTTGGAAATTTTACTCAAAGCCATTATAAGAAGAGAAATAAATACCTGAAAGAGTTGATTTAATAATAAAAATGTTGACCATGAGAAATGGAAAGTTGCTAGCATCAAGATATATAAAACCCAAGGGGAACAGGCCACAATCTGATTGAGGTAAGTCCATAATCCATCTTCTTTGAATGTTGTGGCACAATGATTGGACCAATCTGTGAATTCACCAAAAAAAAAAAAAAAAAAAAAAAAAAAAAAACAGGCAATAAACTAGTTATCAGTCTCCAAGAAGATAAAATCACTGCAGTTCTGTGTAGGGAGAAGAGAAAGTATGGCACAGATCATGATTCAATTTTAAGGTTTCATTTTCCACATGACAGCTCAAAAACTAAAGATGACAAAATGGTGGCTTAATGTTAATTGAGGCTATGATAACACTGTATAAGTAGTTGACAGTGAAGGAATAACAAAAAGAGTCCATAAAATCTTTACTAAAATCTGCATTCAGCATAAGATACACTATCTTGAAGTTAACAATTTGTTCAGAACATTCCCTACCATATTCATGTTTATAGCAACTATGGGTCTATTACAGGACTGAATATAAACTCTTATTAAGGGTTCAGATGAACTGGCCATTGCTGCGGGCACAAGATATCCCGTAAGCACCTAGATGTCATCAGAATACAATCTAATAGCATGCAGGGAGCTAGGCATGGGTATACTTCTGCACTGACACCATAACTAAATCTGCAGAGGAAGAAAGGCCAGATGAAGAGACTCACAAGACAGACACTCCTGGGAAAAGAATATAGAGCAAAACTCAGATTGTCACAGCTCAGTTTCTCCCCAGGTGTGCCAATTAAAGAACTTTACTATGACCTTTCATATTAACCTCCTAACCCATGTAGCTAGGAGCAGCAGTAAGGAGAAATACACACAGGAAGCAGCAGAAACAAGGGAACAGATCTTCAAGGTTATGTAAATTCAATGACTTTTACAGGCACCCTGGCCATGCATAAAGGGTGAATTATTTTTAAAAGAGAATTCTGTCGATTTGCACCTCGAGGTTTCATAAATGCCTCTGACAATTTGATAAATAGTTTTGGACATTTTTCCAATGATGCTCTGAAGACCTCCAGGGACAGGAAGAAAATGAGTCCATGACTTTCCTGTCAACTGTACATTTAAATCCTAAAAATCTACTTTTTTTTTGGTCTACTTTTTTTTTTCTCTTTAAGTCTCTGATTCCCAACCATCTTTCATGAATATATGCCAGAAGCATTCTAAGACCAATCATCACAGAGTAGCAATCAAGGTACAAGTTAAGGCAAATTACACTCTCTCTAGAGCGTCTCATTAGGACAGCAAAGAAAGATGCATCTCATGCACCTGATATCACAAAAAAGAATATAATTTCCAACAGTAGGTGGAGAAAACAGCTGTTGAGTGGGAAAGAATGTCTATTTTCTTTCAGTTTATGGGTTTCTACTGCTCCCTTCTGGGAGTTCTTTTGATAACACAGCATGATCTCACACTGAAGTTTTCAGAATACTGGTTTTCAGATTTAACATCAAAGATATGACAGCAAGTTGTCATATACATTATCTTATGCAATGTAACACTTCAATTTGTGCTAATACATTCTTATCAGCTGGCCAATGGCTAATGGTAAGGAACTCATATCATTCCAAGTCAATCATTTTCATCTTTAGATGGCTCTGATAGTTACAGAGTTCTTCCTGATGGTAATCTACAATATTTCTTTCTGTAACTTGTAGAAGAGGACACTTTTGGAGTCACTTACTGTCCACCTTGTAAACAGACCTTACAAAAGATGAAATGGATGGAGGCTGTACAGAAGTAGCAGCTATTGGATCACATGAGAAGGAGAGTATAGAGCAGGGCTCTAGCAATACAGCATTAATGATAAACAAGGGAGGTGGGATAACAGTGAGGCCTCATTAGAGAAATGGAGCACAAGTTCATGTTTTGTCTGTGAAATAATAATAAATGACACAATACCCTCATTCAGTGTAAAGAAATATTGCTGGAATATAAATGGAATAAAGGTAACAAAATACACTCAGTTAGTTTATACAGTTGTAAGTGAATATAAGGTGGGACTGTTCTTATGAAACAAAATGTAATATGAAAATTGGTTCACAGCCAGAGAAAAAAGACAAAGAGGAGGGAAGAATCAACATGTGTAATAAAAAACTAACTTGGAAAGATTGAATGTGATGAAAAATCGCTTCTGTCCTTATCAATACAGTCTTATGCTGGTCATAGATGCAAACAAAGGTGACTATTTTTAGTGAAGAGAGAGAAGAGAGGAGAGGCAGGAGAGGTGTAAACTCTGGCTCCTCTCCCATAGGATTCAGTCCAAGAGACAAGTTGGTCCATGTGCCAACTTACAAAGGTTTTCCAGGAATATGCTTTACTGTCAGGCTTTGAAAGGAAGCTTTCTCAATAGAAACAAGCACTGTCAAAAACTCTTTTATTTTTTACACCATAAGACATAATCTAAGAAGTTTTAAAAATCGAATGCTGGCCAGGTGCAGTACTTCATGTTTGTAATCCCGGCACTTTGGGAAGCTGAGGCAGGAGAAGCACTTGAGGCGTGGAGCTTGAGACCAGCCTGGACAACATGGTGAAGATGCCATCTCCACAAAAAATTTAAAAATTAACTGGACATGGTGACAGGCACCTGTAGTCCCAGCTATTTGGGAGGCCAAGGTAGGAGGATCATCACTTGAGCACAAAAAGTTAAGGCTGCAGTGAGCCATGATTGTGCCGCTGCATTCCAGTCTGGGCAACAGAGTGAGACCCTGTCTCAAAAAATATGTAAATAAATAAGCAAAAAACAAACAAATAAAATTAAAATTAATTAAAATAAAAATAGAATGCTCAGGGTTACTGGTGGCCTTTGGCAAGAACTGAGCTCAGAGATTACAGCCTTCTACTAGACCTATTTAACATGGTGACAGTTATATTTAGCTACAAAAGCATTGCCTACTGATCAAAGACACCCAAGGCGTCAGGTAGGAAAGGGTCTGACAAGGTAACTGAAGCCCTCCATGCCTATGGCAAGGCAAAAATTAACTCATTACACATAGATACTAGTTAATAATCTCTAAAAATGAAACCCCAAACAAAACAAAATTTGTAATACTTGATATTTCCAGGGAGGGAAACTGGGAGGCTGGGGGGGCAAGTGTACAAAGAATTGCCTTTCAAAAACTAACAAAAATTTTAAACTAAAGAGAGACAGAGACACAGAAGAGAGAAAGAGAGGAAAAAAGTGTATGTGTACTGGGCTTAGGATGCTTAGGGGAAAAAAACATTCTTAATGTCTTTCGGAATTACCCCAGACTTCAGCTCAAGCAACAAACCAGTACTCTACTGGTAGAGTCTAAGATTTGACCAAGAACATAACAGGAGGGTGGATGGAAACAGATTAGAAGTGAAGCCTCTGTGTTTAGAGCCCAATTCTCCCAAAGCCTTCAAAACAAATAAATAATAAACAGTTAAAGTCCAAATAAATAAACTACAAACATCATAGGTTTTTCCAGTTAGGTAACCTATTTCCAAGGTCTGAAAAATGTAATCATGCAATTCTTAAGAGATAGCCAAAATTCTTCTTGCTTCAATTTAAACCCTGTCCTTCTTAGTCAACCACCTCAAAACAGCTGGCTGTCATTCTCTATGTGAGACCCTATATACTCTTTTAAACTGCTACTGAAAGCTTTTTTCATTCCTCAGGGCCACAGAATAAGTGATCTAATGTTTTCTTCCAAGTTACTATTTCCAACCTTTTAACTGTTAGTATTCCCATCAGTTCTCAGTTTCAACTTGATACTTACCGAATGGCATGTGCTTTCAGAGGTTTCTTCCTTAACGACTGGACAACTATCCCCCAACCTCTCTACCACTGACTTTTTTAAAACATTTTTTTATTTACTTATCACCTCCTACTTTCTACTTCAGCAACTGACTTTCCCTCTTCACTGGGGAGCAAATCTGTATTTGCCTTAAATGAATTTCTATTTTTGACCACTTCTCAAATTTATCACATTTTTTTCCTAAAGTACTGAGAACTAACCTCATCTTGTATTTCTTGCAGCTGAGGGAGTCTTAGAGGCATTTGCTTTGTTCTTATTAGGGGTATGGTTTATAGTCACCCAGCCAGAATGTGATATACAACGGTTTACAAGGAAAAGTAGAAATGGGTGTAGGTGTATGTGCTTGTTGTAAGAAAAATTTACACTTACAGATGAAAGATCCATATATAATCCAGCCACATACCATGGAAAGGAAAAACAAGAAGAATATGTAATAGTGATGATTGCCAAAACCTAAAGAAAAAAGAAAAAAAAATACTTAATATTTTCGTTTCTTCTGATTTTCAACATAAGACCTCCTTAACCACTTTCCTGTCAAAAGTCTTCACCAAAGTAAAACAGAAATAAAGCTGTTGCTTTGCTTTTAAGTACCATTAAATCAAACCACACATTTCTGATATGTCACAGTCAACTGTCTATGTTAACTGAACTATTATTTATTAATTACTTACTTAAAAGAAGATACTTTTTTGGAATAGAATAAAGTTAACTAAGCAAACACTGCTCTAGGCTGGCCTATCCTATGATGGAAGGAAGAGAAGCAGGCAGGAATTTAAACAAATCATATAGTCTCTTCCTTCCATGTAACATGTTTGTAAAAGTAAAACTTCTGGAATAGAATACAGTTAACTAAGCAAACACTGCTCTAGGCTGTCCTATCCTGTGATGGAAGGAAGGGAACCAGGCAGGATTTTGGACTAATCATACCCTGCATCTTTCCTCCTCCCATGTAACACGTTTGTAAAAGCACCACTTCTGAATATCAAGGATTGACTTAATCGGGGGAACACAGAAAACGAATATGAGGAGCAGCAATAAATTTACACGTTGCTACTGGACATGCGAAGACTGGCAACCCACAATCTGAGAAACTTCTACAGAAGGGAAGCGGGAAGGGCCAGGCAACTAAGTCTTCTCTTGCACAAGCTGCCTTCTCAATGCTGGAGATGGGAGCGTTTCAGTGCTAATGACACAAATGCTCCTCAGCTACTACATCATGGTCTGACCTTCTCCTGAAGCAGCAAAACCCGGCAGAAGGAACAACACCCACTGGAATCAGGAGACCTAGGTTTACATATTACTAGTTGTGTCACTGTAAGTTAAGTGTTTTAACTTCTATGATCTAGCGTTTTTACAAGTAATTTGGAGATAACACCTTTTCTGTCTACTTCACAGGTCCGTGGCTACCAAACAGAATGATGCATGTGCAAATACTATATTACCTGTAGCATAATAATGATGTATGGGCTCATTGCTATTGGAATATTGAAAATGGAGCCCTAGGATGCCCTTCCACTTTTTCTGCGAGTCATAACTAAACATATGCTTAACTTCATAGTAGTAATTGAAAAATTAAATCTCTCACCTATGCACCGTCCAGTCCACAGGCAGTGCTGATCGTATCGAGCCACACAGGAGTTGCATACGTGGCAATGGAGTGACCTTAATGGCTTCCTTATCTAAGTGGGCAATCAAGATAGGCCTAAGCAAAAACCAGTGTCTCAAAGTGGTAACAAATCACAAGCAAAATTTTAACTTGAGGTCACAAAGGCATTGGCACAAATCCTAAACAGACCATCAATTCACACAGAGGCTGTGGAATGCCTTATTAGTATTTACTTCCATATGTCTACTTTGATTAGGACATCACTCAGTGGGATCTGAATTCCAGAGCCTGTTCACACTGGCTAAGTGGAAATGAGGCAGTACCACAGAGCAAAATAAGCACAGAACTAAGAGAAGGAAACCCAAGTTCCATTTTTAGCGGCACCAATAATTTGGGAGAATTTACTTCCTCCCTTGATTCCTCAATTGCAAAATGAGAGGTTTCACTAAGTGGTTTCTAAGGTCATTATGAGCCTCTGATTTGAAGTTAGTTCTAATATATGCTTCATGACAGAGAAAAGCAAATAAAACACACAATGGATAATCCACAGAGAGATGTAACCAGAGACAACTTCAAGAGATTATAAACATCATTCTTCCATATGTTCAAGACAGAAAGCTGTTCAGACAGGAATGTAAAATTAGAAATGGGTAAAAACAAAGGTGTATAAATATACCATGAAGATCTGACAAATGCTTACATGAGCAACATTACCAAGAATTTGCTCTCACTATGGAAAAAAATTATAAAGAAAAAACTCACAAGACATGATGTACAAAATGTTCTGAAGTCCAGACAGCCAGTTTCTGCAAGGGTGATGATATTCTGAAAGACATGAAGTTTGACCTATTATCACTTTTTATTGGAAAATGTATTATGCACAGTTATATACCATTCTCACAGCTCTTGCTCCAAGCTGAAGTAGTTAGAAAAGCAATTTGGAATACTTGCCACCAAATCATTCTGTGCTTGAAATGAGGTGACTCTTCAAGGTTGCATTTTCAACCAACAGCTAATAAATTAGGATGCGTAAAAATTATACCACCCCATCACTCCCGCCTATCACCTCATCTCTGTGAATGGCAATCATCTCACAGTTATGATCTGCTAGAGAAAAATAAATATGCACATATACACACCCATTAAAAAAGAAAAACCCACCAGTATACATCAAAACTGAAAGTTACAAGCACCAAGGGCTGGGTCTTTCAGGAACACGGGCTTTAGGTAACAGACAACATTCTCCAACTTCTAAACATTCATGAGCAATGGAAAACATGCCATGTCATCTGAGAACTTCACATTTGAGGAAGAGAAGGGGCGTTTCCTCAGCCAATAAGCAGAAGGACTCTCCCTGGTCACTGACTAGTTACTCTCCATTTATTAAGTGGGGAAATGTAAGCTAAATGACCATTATGAAAATGTTATTACAAGGAAGCAGGAGATCATATTCCTAAAAGGAATCACATCTGAAAAAGTCTTGGTGGGGTATTACTTTAACAGAAAATAAAAATATGTATTAAAACTTTCATATACATAAACGAAAAAACTGTAAGAGTGGAAATCTAATTTTTGCTATATCACCCCCCATGTCATGCAGCCATAACAAAAAGCAACACATCTGCATACATAACTTTCTAAAGTTTACAAACCCTCCTATTAAAAATATCAGTAACAAAGAAATCTCACCACTTTCTTTTCTTCTTCAGAAGCCTTAGTGAAGCCTGGATCAGTTGCCCAAGTCTTATAGAAAAAGTACAGAAAGGCTACTATGCTGAAAATGAAGCTGAAATAGAAAGGGGCTCCTGCTAAATGTTAAAGCCAAGTTAAGGAATAAACCAAACTTCCTTTAAAAATAATATAATTATCATGTAAGCAAATTTCATCATTGGCGCCTAAGAACTTCACCTTCCTTATGTACACATGTCCCCGCCCCTAAACCTCTTCCCATCCTATGTTCTAATCCTACTGGAATTTGTTCCTACTTGGCTAATAATTAATGCTTCCTTATTAGTTGAAGCTCATATTAAATACTGATAGGAATAGTTGCAACTTATGAGGAACATCCTGAAAAGTGACAAACACTTAAGACCAAATAAATTTATCTCTAATGGTGTAATTGTGGCTCTCCTGTGAGCATCTGGAAAAATATTCTTTGATCATTTTAGCAAAATCATTCAAAGAAACAACCCTCTTGATTCAGAGATTCCAAATAAAAGTATTTCCCTATATATTAGATACATGTTTGCAGAAGTTTCCCACTGAAAGTTTAGTAACAAATCCTTTTATTAGGCTGAGTTAATTTAGAGACAAACTGCTCTCCTTGTGAAATGATTGAAAGTCACATATTATGGATAAATTATGATAAAAGCGTTTCATGGATAAATGTTATCTGCATTGAAATGTTTTTAAGGTGATACAAATTATCTGTATAATAAGTAAAATTTTGCTCCAAGGAATGACAAATGAACACGCAGCAGTAAATCAAGTAAGACCAGAAATAAACCAACCGTCCTTGCCCAATTGAAATAATTATTGACAAAGTAACTGTCTACACCTTCCAAGGTTCTGCCGTGCTATCCTGTGCCAAACTTCAATGTGGAAAAAGTGACCACAAAATACTCTAAACCCTTTCTATTCAAAGTGTTGTCCAAAGACCTGCAGACACAACTTCACCCGGGAGCCTGTTAGAAAAGTAGAACTTCAGGACCCACCCTAGACCTACAGAACCAGACTCTGGGTTTTAATCCCCAGGGGCTTCAACATGCACATTAAACTTTAAGAAGCCCTGCTCTAACCCACAAAGACAGCACAACCACATCTGGTTAAGACAGGCAGGAATAAATCTTGTTGGCTTAATTTATCACAGTTCATCTGCAGGTGGGCCTAGCTTTAAGAAAGAGTTGAGTCCAGGGAAGTTGTGTAAAATTCAATTTTAACATTTACTTAGAATGAATTAATAAAATCATCCAAAGAAACAACCCTGTTGATTCAGAGATTCCAAATAAAAGTATTTCCCTATACATCAGGAACATGTTTGCAGAAAGACACTATTAAAGGTACATAGGGTAAGATCCTTTGTTAAAGAATCACATCACAATTTTTTAATGAAATCCTGATTGACACATATGACTCAAAAATACATACATTCAGTTCTCAAAAATACCTTCAGTTTCATAATGCAATGATTCTGCATGCTGAACTGACTGACTTTTTGGCTCCTATTTTGGTTAACTTACAAAACAAATGGCAGGGGAATCACCGTATCCCCACTCTCCAAGTGAAGTGAATTGCACCCTATCACCTCACATAAAAGCTGAAGACATTCCTTGCTTCGGTGCCCTTGTCAGTGTGGTTCACTGACCTAAAATGTCCCCTACTTCCTCTCATTTTCTTCTAAAACCACACTTTTAGGGTGTCCAAGTCCTAACTGCCATTAAAACCTAACATATTTTCCCTCCTTCCTTGGAATCTTTTCTGATTCCCTAGAGAGAATGATTCTCTCCCTTCCCTGAATTTAAGAATGCTTTTGTGGCACTCAGACCTTGGACTATAGTTTACGGACACATCAGCCTTCCCAGTAAGCTGGTAACACTTTTACAGTTAAGCCTCTCAAAACGGAGCTAAAATTTGCCTTTCTCTAACTTCAACCAACTGATTTTCATTCATTAGATCCTTTAGATCTGTACTGTAGCTGTCTTTTAGATCTAATCTACATAAGCTTATCCTTTCATTTGTTCAATACATTTTTGTTGAGTGCCCATTCCTCATAGTGCATTGGCTTCCAAATGATAGACTTCTAAACACTTGAAACTGGAAGATAGTGATCATACTTCCAAGATAAATAGCAACACTGTCCTTATTTAACAGTTTCCTGGTCATGTTCCTCTGTTCATGCTCCCGTTTATCATTCTCTCTTTTAAAAGGATATAATTCAAAACAGAGCAAACACCAGTGCAGAGAACAGAGAAGCTGCTGTTGTCTTTTGCTTGGACACTCAAATCCTTGTAATACTATGTGAGAATATACTCGCTTCCTTGACAGCGGCATCACTAGCCACACTGAGCATTTAGTCAAAGCTCCTGGTTCCTTTGCACTTGACCAGAAGCTATGTCATAGCTCACCATAACATGCACTTGTACAGCTGATTTTCTGAAACTCAGTATGGGACTTTACATGTATTTATCCCTCTTAAACTTAACACAGTTACAGCCAATATCACAAACGTAATATTCAGAGATCCACCATTTATCTCCTGATTTGAATTTTACCTTCAAATTGATCAATCAGGTCCTATTTT
The DNA here is from genome assembly GCF_024542745.1 of Macaca thibetana thibetana. Classification (NCBI taxonomy): domain Eukaryota; kingdom Metazoa; phylum Chordata; class Mammalia; order Primates; family Cercopithecidae; genus Macaca; species Macaca thibetana. The sequence continues at coordinate 46,315,723 of NC_065591.1, forward strand.
ATTGTACTCAATCCCCCCTCATAAAAGCCAAAGACATTACTTGCTGAACTTATAAAAGGTACCAAAAGAAACTGATCATCTTAGAAGCCAACCTAGAACTGCCCTTGAAATTAGTTTCAACATGCAGCCTTCCATCTAGATTTTATTCATAAGAATAACTAATAACAAAATATTAGGTATATTTATAGAACACCAATTTTGCCATGGGGACTCTAGTGAGCACTTTATAGTAATCCTTGCAGCCACACCATGAGTTTGTTTCTGTTATCTCCAATTTACAGAAAAACTAAGGCTTGGTGAAATTATGTACCTTGCCCCAACGGTACATAACTAGTCTGAAAAACAGCTAAAACTCAAAATCCTTTTGTCTTATTCCATAGTGCCCCAGAACATCTTCCCCCAATAGGCCAGTATCTGTGGAAGCAGATGCCCTTATTCAATCCAGATGGCAGCCTGAGACAAAGCTAGTTTAAACCCAGGGCAGCATCTCAGTTCATCCACAAGGCAGTTCCAAGATTTAAAATTTAGTGTGAACAACATTGTTCTGATGGTGAAGTATGCCACCTACTGACTTACATGCCCTCACAAGTAGCAGGTTCATATGGTTGCCTAGAACAAATGGCTTTAGGTTGTACAAGCAAATAAAATAGTCCAACTTGTTGATTCCAACATCTTAAGATTCTGTCTAGCTATGGAAATCAGTTCTCTTTTGTTAATTTTGATTCTACAAATTTGAAATAATTCAATAGAAAAAGCTTTGTGCAAAATCTGACATGTTTCTCAAATTTCAAAAATTTATCCCAAAACACATTTTTAAAACTGTTTTATTCCACTGCCATATGGATTGGTAAATAAAAATATCAGCTGTCTTTCCTTCCTCTGTATCATGTCAATTACCCTAGAATTTATGAGCCTTGGGTCTTCTGCAAGTGATTTTGTTGTGTCCTGTGCTGTTATCTGATGCACTCATGACTACTTATAATATCATGTATTTTTCTATCGTAATAATAATATCATCCAAGCCTTCATTAAGTGGTGGTAATAAGGCTAGTGCTTAAAAAACTGCCTCCAAATCAGTAATTATGAGACAAACAAGAGATAATAAAATCTGAAAAAAGCCAAATGACCATGCCATTCATTTAAAGAAATCTGAAAAATATTAGAGATAATGCTCAAAAATCAAAAGGAGAATTAAAGCAAAAATACGCTATAATGGATGTAGACATATGTACTTTGAGAACTCACATGGCCAACTCATTTCACATTTATTCCTATGGAAAAAATATTCTTGAATTCAGTTTACGCATGCCTCCCATAAACACTCTGTTCTTTCTTTTTGGAAATGCTAGAGAAGTAACGTGGAAGTTTGAAGGAATATACTAAAAGGTATATTTCCATCTACAACATTCTTTCTTCTCCTATTCCATAAGCAAAGCAAGGCTATCAGAGCTTCCTTGGAAGGGAAGAAGGGAGTCCGGCAAGAGGTGGGAAGATTGAAAATGCCTTCCACCTACCTGAAGTCATAAATGGTTAGAGCCCAAGTAACCCCCTCCCCATTTCTAGGTGACAGGACTTGGTCAACACTAAGAGAACAATAAACCCCTAAGTTGGACTTGGTCCTAGGCCCTGATCCTCAAGTAATAAACCTATTTCCTGAATGAGTTTTTTTTTGTTTGTTTTTGTTTTAATCTCAGGCTGCTATTCATTAGTGGGTCATGAAAGAATTAAATGGGCCGTGATTAAAATTTTTTACAAAGGAAATGGGATGAAATAACACCATAGGGTAAAAAGTACATTAGGAGTACAGTCTTTGTTTTACATATATGTTGAGTGGCAAAGTAAATTTATTTTCACTGTGGATTGAGAATTATTGCCTTAGATAATACCACTAACCTTTACCATTACTGAGGAAGCCATATTTTCCCCAATATCCCTTTCATGCAGTCCATCTTGGTACTCAGAAAATGTATTAAAATTAACTGTAACTGCTGACCAAGTTATGAGAAACATCTGACCTTGAAGGAATCTCAAGACAATCCAACAAATTATGGTACAAGTAAAACAATAATACATTCTACTGTTCCCCTCCTATGAGTAATAAATACTAGATACTTACCATTTCCATAATGTACTCTGAGACTACTTTTCGAATTAAGTAGATTTTCAACATTAAACATCTTCATCTAGAACCATTAAATGAATGCAAATATAAGTTGCATTCCCTGGGCCTTTTCTAGTACCTAAATTCCTAACAGTGACATTACTCTTTTTTAAAGGCAAAATGAGATATGCATCAAAATTGATGCTTAAAGGATATCAGGAAAAAATAAGATGAACCAAGTCATAAATATCCAAAAAACGGAACTTAGCAGAAAGGCTGTTGGTAAGTATATAAGGTTCTTATACCCAACCAAGAACCTAAAAGGAAAAAGATAAATATAAGGTATTAGTATGACTTGTATTAATTTTAGTTCTAAATTTCCCTACATAATAATGGTAGTGATAATAATATCAGCAGCAAAAGTAATAGCTTTCACGTACTGAGTGCTTACTATGTGTCACTTTCCATGTGGTAACAGAGTTACGCAACATTATCCCCCCATTTTACACATGAGAAAACTAAAGCACGATGACTCTCAAGAAGTGTATGTTCTAGTTCTTCTAACCAACTCATACAATATTTAATCTACAGCAATTTAATATATATTTTCAATGAATCTTTTGTATTTCTATTGAGACATAGACTTTTATTTCTTTTTTGGCATATATTTTTAAATACACTATAATGCAAAAATTTATATAGAGATTCACCTTTACATTTAACAAGCTTTCTTCCAGAGACTAGAATGATATTTGTGAAGCATACAGATGCACACAATCTAAAGCACATTCATCCTATAATCAGCTTAAGAAGTAGACACTTCATATAAAAAGATACACAAAGGCTAAAAATGATACTGGCATTCAGAATATTAACAATCTCACTTGGGTCACAGGCAACTTGAGGTCCACATATAATTTACCCAAAATACTGCAGTTTCAAAAGAAAATGTCTTTTACACTAAGTACTCACTACAGACATCTTATGCATGAATATAGTTTACCTGAATATATTTTAAAATTTATTTAAAGGAAAAAACAATGGTTAACAATAGGTATGAAGGGTTAAAAAAAATTAGCTACCAGGATCATAACCAGAATTATGATAAGTTCATATTTGAGAAGAACTAAAGAGTCCAAACTTTAGATGCTCAACATGCTGCCAAAATAGGCCAAATTAAGCCCTTGCAACCTCCAGGGTGTGGTCTGTCGGAGATCTTACAGCAAAAAATGTATTTGACCAATTACATAATACAATGAACTATTAATTTACAAGAGTCTCTACCACTGTGTGTCCATTCCTGACAGGTGTCAGGTTAACAGCCTGGATCAATAAGCAACTGCCCTATAATAATAATAGTTTACAGTTGCTTTCCTCTATGAAATTGGGACCCTATAGAGGAATATGAGAGATAAAGGATATATGAATAAAGTTGTCATATACATTTGACTCACATTTGAATTGTGCCCATTTTTATAATGTAGGCTTCAACTACAATAAACGAATAACCAAACACAATCTCAAATGTTCCTATCCTAGGCGAGTAGATATTACCAGCCCTTGCTTCCTCTCTGAAAAAGGAGTGATGACTCTGATCGTTGGTGATTTGGCTTAAAATTTATTTAGAGCATGAGTTAATCCAATTAGTGGAAAGTGAATAAATATCTCTAAGTTACAAGTTGTCTGAATAGCAGACAATTTTAGGCATTTTGCTATGTTTCAGAAATTTGAGTTTTCACATTACATTTATATTCTAATTCATTTCCAGACTATTGTCCCGCTCTTGGGTGATACAGTAGTAAGATTCCTCTAATACTTCATTTGCTCTTATGACAAAAGCAGGACATGCTTATGCCAGAGAATGTTGGCAATCAACAGAAAGACAGAGGAATACTCATAATCATAACATGCAAAGAGCAACCCTATATTTCCTTTCAGATCCTTTTCTATGGATCAACATCATTACATTTTTCTTTCATTCAGTGAATGAAAATGCTTAACAGCAGAGACAAGTTTCTTGCTTTTATGGGCTTTACATTGCAGGGAAGTGATTACGTGCTAGAAGAAAATAAAACAGGGATGCAGCAGCGTCAGTCGGGAACGGCCTCACTAAGCAGGTGACAGCTGAACTGAGAGGCCTGAATGACATATCCAGCTATGAAAAGATAAGGTGTCAGAATACTTCAGACAAAGACCCAAGCAAGGGCCAAGGCCCCAGGTGGGAATGAGCCTGATGTGTGAGAAAGAATGTACAGTGCAGTGAGGAGAAGGGGAAGAGAGGAAGTTGCTGGGGAGGGAATAAATCACATAATATCCCATAGGCAAGGAGTGTGGATTTTGTTCTGAGTACAAGAAAAAGTTACTAGAGGGCGTTAAGCAGGGAGAAAAGAAAGAACTTACCTGCTTTTTAAAAGACTCCCTTGATTGCTAAGTGGGGGTAAACTCTAGGGGGATAAGAAGTCAGGAGACCTGTGAGGAGACTTGGTCTAGGATGCGAGTTGTGGAGATGGAGAGAGGCAGGCAGGGAACACGTGATAATGGGTTGGACATGGGAGGTGAGGAGAGAATGACAGTAATCCAAGCATGACACCCATATTCATTTGAGGAACTGGATGCCATTTTATTGAGAAAGGAAAGAGAGAAGAAGAGATGGGGGGGTGATATGATTATTGAGTACTATGTGTCAGCTATAGCTCTATGCATTTATATGTGTTAACCATGAGGCAGGCATTATCACGACAGTTAACCCTCATTTTATAGCAACTTGTTCAACGTCAGACTGTCATGTGGTAAAGTTTGACTTGAATTCAAGCAGTCTGACTCTTAACCATTAACTATATATAATCATGTATAAATATTGTCCTAAAAATAAAACCATACCGTATTTACTATTTTATAACCTCCCAAAATTTAATTCAACTAAAAATGACTGACAGCAAAAATAACTAGCTTAAAATAAATTTAGAAAAAGGAAACAAAATTTCTGAAAAATGAGCAAAAATGCTTCAAGACGATTACAAAATCTTGAATAATTATGAAATGATTACAAACATCTCCCCATCATTCACCAAAAATAACAATTAAAATGTGACCCAGGATATTTATTTTCCACCAACTGTCAAGTCAACCAAGTTACTGGGTTGAGCAATTTGCTTTCAGCCAAATCATATGCTACCAAAGCTCTTTCCTCCCGTCCACCCTCAGGATGCTGTTATATGGTGAATAATATTTACAGCATGATAAAAATTTATGACTCCAGCTAACCAACAACAGAAATAAGAAATAAAATCAGAAACACAATAACCAGCCTTGCAAAAATTAACATACACACCTTGGAAACAAAGATGTCAGAAAAAACAATGTTACTAGAAGACATCCTTTTAAAAGCCAAGAATCTGAATTGAAGTCCAATATGTATCCAACAGCCCACATGGTAATCACAGAAAGCATCAGCAGCAGGAAGAGCTATTAAAAGATTCAGAATTTTAGAACTTTATGGATTTCACCTCTTAAGTATCTAATAATAGTGTAATATGAGAACTACTTCCAAAGTATAGAATAACAATTAATACAACAACAGAACTAACACAAAATTCTCCTCCAAAATTGCTGATTGATAAATCTGAGGTTTGAGAGATTGTACATCTTGGAAACAATCTTTTTTTTTTTTTTTTCCTAAGATGAAATTTTACTCTTGTTGCCCAGGCTGGAGCGCAATGGTGTGATCATGGCTCACTGCAACTCCCCGGTTCAAGCAATTCTCCTGCCTCAGCCTCCCGAGTATCTGGGATTACAGGAACCCATCACCATGCCTGGCTAATTTTTGTATATTTATTAGAGACGGGGTTTCACCATGTTGACCAGGCTGGTCTTGAACTTCTGACCTCAGGCGATCCACCGCCTCAGCCTCCCAAAGTGGGAAACAATCTTTTAAAAGCCCTACATTTTATAAAATGTTGCTTAAACATATTTTGTTTTGCTTTTCTTCTCTAGAAGAAATGGTGGTCTTTTAGAAAACTGTTAATGAAAGCTAAGATTTTTCAAAATAACTTCTTGCAAACAGTATTCTATATTGGAAAGCATAAAGCAAGTTCAAGGGACTACATAGAAATTAATACACAAGACTCAGTGAGGGAACTATAAGAACTCCAACCTGGGCACTGCATCATGCCATCCCTAATGGAGAAGGTCAGATGCAATAGGTCTGCAGAAAAGATGAGCTATGTTTGGAGAATGTAGAATTTTAAATGCCTATGGACATCTAGGAGACATCCAGCAGGCAGTCAAAAGCAGGTTTAGCATTCTGGAAGACTTGAAATTTATCAGTACATAGGTGGTAAAGCCATGAGTGAATAACATCCCAAAGACTGTGTGCAGGTAGAAAGGGGGCAGAATCTTAGCCAAAACAAACACTTAAAGGGAAAAAAGCAAAGTCGCCAAAAATAACCAAGAACAACCGACCAGAAAGGCAGGATCAGAATCGGCAGAAAGAAAGGTTTCAGGGAATCCAGGGAAGGGAGTTTCGAGAAGGGGGATGTTCTCAGTGTCAAATGTCACATGGAGATCAAAGATTAAAATATGTCCTCGTGATGCTACTAATTCAGGTTTATTTTGGCAAAGTTAAAAGAATGAACCTTCTATGAAACAACAGTCTGACTGAATTGAAGCTGGGCCTCGTGTTTGTGCAATGCAGTCTTTAATGACAAGATATGAGAACCTTGAAAGCAAGCAGGGCTTCCTTCTTTCTTCTTCCATTTTCACTTCTCTAAGTCATATCTAGGAGTGGATAATTTCAAATGACATTAAATCTTTAAAATGTTTCCAATTCCAATTGGCATGATGACACAAAATGGGCTAGTTTAGATTTTTTTTAATGTAAATTTAGAATCTCCTAGCAACATAATCTCAGAACAGAGATAAGAATTAAATATGGATCTCAAAATTCTAAATCCTAGATATAACACTCTTACAGACAAGCTGCACTATTCATTCAACAAATACTTGAGGGCATATTATATACAAGGTACTATTCTAGGCACTTGGGACACATCAATGAATTTAAGATCTTTTTCTCACTTAAATTCTAGCTGGGGAAGATAGACAGATAAATATGCTAAGTCAATTTTATAGTATATAAAAACCTGGATGACAAAGGGCCTTAGAGGCCATCATAAAGACTTTACTTTTACTCTGGGAGAAATGAGGAGACATCATAGGAATGTGAGCTGATAAGTGACATGACTTGACTTACATTTTAGATTCATCTGCTGAACCAATATGGCACTGGTAGAGTGGTAAGAAGGGGTCAGATTCTGGATATAAACTGAAGGCTGAACTGGTCAACACATCTTTCTAATGGACTGCATATGTGGTATGACAAAAAAAAAAAAAAGGTGAAGACAGAGGAATGCCGGAGTTACCAGCTACTGAGATGGGGAAGGCTTGGTTTAGTCAGGGGAAGGGTGGGGAGGGTATCAGAAGATGCCTATTAGACATCAAAGTGGATGAATCAAGTAGGTAATTTGATATATGAGTATGGAAAGGTCTAGACTAGAGAGACAAATATGGGAGTTATCAACATATAGATGACATTTAGGGAATGAATAAATAGCAAAGAAGTTCAATAACAAAATCCTGGGGCACCCTACCAACAAGAGATGGGGAAGAAGTGGAGGAGCTGGCAAAGGATACTGAGGAGTAACCAATATTTCTTCCTCTCCCCACTCCACATGCCTAATGCAAAAGCAGTATAGCATTCATTATGATCCTCTACATAAGAATATGGTATCTCCTAATTTAGAATCACTATGAAAGTATAATTACTAATTATTATTAATAAGATGATGGTATCATATTTGAAAACACTAGAGACAGTGGAATCAATCCAATATCCCATTTTAACAATTTAAATAGTATTCACTTCTATGACTTAGATTTTGTTATTCATGAGAATAAGCTGAAGTTTCTAACATTTTCCATTATTCAGTTCATTTTAAAGTTTAGAGGAACACCACTCAGAACTGCTAAGCTAAAAAAATGAATAAAATTTGGGTTTAATCTCTCAAAATTCCAGTGTTTTCTTTTATGAAGTGACATCATATGCCTAAAGTTTGCAACACTATCATTTTTAAAGTCCTCATGATTCTAAGGCAACATTGTAACTGTTATTATTTTCTTTTTGAGAAATAAAAATTTAGTAAGGAATAAGCTGTTCCTACAAGCTTCTATAAAACTCTTTGCAACATGGTGTTTTTCCCATTGTGTCTCTAAAAATCAAAACCTTTTGCATTTCAATACACTCATTAAATAAATGTGGAAGTACGTAATACTATTCATAAGGTAACATGCAGTTTTAGAGCATCTAGTTGAGGACCAACAATAAACAGCCAATGAAAGTGCCAAATTTCCAACTTTGGGCAACAGGATGCAGGGCAAAGATATAGTCAGCAGATATAATGCAGCAAAAAGCCAACTCTCTGGTTTCTTCTGATGCCTAAATAAACAAAAGCAAATGAACAAAAAAGTCATCTATCCCACAGAAAAGACCCCAAATGAAAATACCTCGCATTTCTGCAGCCACCTCCAAAGTCTGAACTTTTGGTTGGTTCTCATTTTGGCTTCCGTTTTCAGCATATGAATAATGAGCTGATTTTTGTTTTGTAGAGCCATATCAAGAGGTGTTTCTCCCTTAAAAAAGAGTGGGGTAAAAAGTTTAAAAATATTTTTAATATATTATGAGTGCTAAACTTTTTTTAAACTTACCAGAATCATAGACTCAACACACTATTCCAAGGATAGCCAGCTATTATCATTTATATCTATCTTGGGGTAACTGAAAACAAATATATAGCTCATCTTTATGTGAATGTATCAGTCTTCTAACTCAAGATATAATAAACTAAGGGAGATAAATACCTGGCCATACCTTAACATTCTGGATATCCAGGCTAGAACCAGCTTCCAAAAGCTTATCAACTGCATTAACATTTCCTGCTGCAACTGCCCAGTGAAGTGGAGTGTTTTGGTGTATTTTATCAACCACATTGAGAGAAGGATTAAACTTTAAAAGAAATCCAGTTGGTTCTGGCCTGTCTCAAAATAATAAAATACCAAGAGGCATTAACAGAGATGATGACTTAAGGAGTAAATGCAAATTATGATCCTTTAAGATAATGCCATCAATTAACCATTCAGTTAAGTATTCAGAACTGAGAAACTTCTTTGTACTGACTTATATTCTAGGTACTAATAGGAGATTCCAAAAAAAAAAAAAAGACATCTATTAAATGACATGCTATATAGACAATTTTAACAATGCAGTGAAATAACTGCTTCTGTTTTTCAAACTTTTCCTTTCATATTGTTCTATTTGCTAACACTTGTCTCTGAATTATAGATTTAACTTTAGCCAATATTAAATGCTATGCTATTTATTCAATTAAAGACTAAATGTATGTTTTAGTTGAGGAGCTAACTTCATACTATCAAATCAACTGTTAAATAAAGCAGGTATAAATTATGTCCTATAATATTTGTGAATCTTAGAAAGTTATGGACTAAAAGACAGAATTCAGTAAAATATTTTTACTTTACCAATACCTTTCCTTCCTTCATGACCACTGAAGAGATTATTTTAATAAAACAATATTCTACTTTATTTATTCCATCAACATCTTTATAGAGATTATACCTGACTTCAGATTTACCAGCAAAGACAAAATGCTTTTTAATAAAATTCTACCTCCAATCCTACCATGAACAAAAAGGAAATAGCATTAGAACTAACATGGTTCCTAGAAGAGAAGTCCTAAGTACAAGCAAAATCAGAGATTCAATACAACATAGAAACAAACTGCTAAAGTGAGAACTGTCACAAGTATTTGCTTAAATACCAGAAGTCGAATTATACAGTGTCATTAATCATGTGTTTATAGAAATAAATACACAGAAAAACTTAAATATGTAAGTGCTTAATCTGAACACACAAAAAGACTCTTTTCAGTTATATTTTCAAAGCAGACAAGACTGATGTCAGAGAATCTCAAAATTTAATATTTTCCAGAAAGCAGACTTATCAGATTTTAAATTACGAGAACATTTAAAATTATAGCCATTTTTCTTAAAGGCAAAGGAAGAAATACAAGTCATGTTAACAAGTATATGTCAAGGTATATCTACTTGTTAGGTAAGGAAATTTTTTTCTTATTAGTAGCTTTCAAACTTTTTGCCAAAGCTATCAGAAAAGAGAAAATGTATTTCAATGCTGCTTTTCTAACTATCTTAAAAGTCGATTATCACAGTCTCAGTGTGGAAAATACTATTTTCTTCAATGTACTATCATCTCACATAGACAGAGATACTCAAAATTACACACACAGAAAAGAAATAGTTGGAACCAGAATCAGATTGAGGTGATTAAATTAAACTCACCCAATTACTTTGTGAGCTGATAACATGAGAGGTGTCTGGCCATTTACATCTGTCATATTCACACTCTATTCAAAAAGAAGACAATTAGCATAACTGTAAATACATTCAAAAGTCTATTTGTTCTCGTAATAGAAATATCTCTTTAATACATTCAGTACCACCATTATTTCTACATGAAGGGTTCAAATATCATTTGATAAAAAGAATGCTCTGCTCTACTTCCATAGGGTAAAAATCCATGGATTTCTACAAAATATTTTTAAAAAGAAAATCTGAATATATAATGTAAAGTGTTACTTGATGTGAACACAGACAGCTAAGGGAAAGAGTAAAATATTCATAGCTACCATTAAATACAAGAGATGGTAGAGGCCTTAAAAGTCACCTAGTTGAGACCTTAGTTGACACATTAATTCACATTATCAATTCTTATACAAAGTCATTCAGTATCTACTCAAACAATTCCAGTAAATAGTGAACTCCCTATCTTCTGAGGCAAACTTTTCTTTCTGGACTTAACATACTAAGTTTTAAACAGTGAAAATTTCCTTTCTGTTTTCTGGAATACAGAAAAAAAAAAAAAAAGGAAATCATATTTCCATGAGGATATAATCCTTTTAATAAGACAAGTCTAGGTTTAAGGTATACAACAATGGTTTCAGCTAAGCCAAAGAAAAAGAGTTTCAGCTTCTGAAGATTCTTATGGGCCTTGGAGGACTAGGACTTGGGAAGGGGCCCAAAGAGAAGCAGACAGGACTCTTCTTCATATATTTATATTTTTCCAACAATGAAACCTAGGAGGTTATAATTCTACTTCAATCAGCTAAGTCTGAGAGAAAGTGCTTATTTAAAGGGAGTACAACCATTCTAACAGCATTTGTGCAAACACGTTTTCATGCCTTTTACAGGAAAGTCTGCTAATACATAAACTACTTTGCTACCGGAAAACATATTCCAGGCAAGTATAATTGACATTTAAACTGACAATAACCTATAATTTAACCTGTGCCTCTCAAGGCAAGTCAATTTTCATGGAATTACTTTAGAAAACAATAAGAAACATGCATTCAAATTGGCCTCCCATTTGGGCTCAAATAATGAAAGCAAATGATGGGTTAATTTAGTGATTTGACTACCATTTTTATATTCAACTAGAAGAAAAATACAGGCTTTGAAGTCATGTTTTTGAAAAACTCTGCAAATTACTGGGTTCGTAAGAAAAACTATTACCAGCTTACAAGTTTCAGAAACATCTATTATACGTTACTGAGCTAAATGACTTGTCCTTTTCCCTCCCACGAAGCTGGAAAGCAGTATTCAATAGCTAAATGTACCCAGGCTAATATCTGAATATCTGGATATCCATTAACCTCCACCTTAAAAATGAGAAGAGACTACTACTAATAATTTCCTCAACCTTTCCAGATGATAAAAGCTGGAGTGTAAGACACATTTGAGAATATACCTGTCTCTTTGAGATGAGATATGCTATAATAGGCATGTGTTGAAACAATACTGCCAGGTGGATGCTGCTGAATCCCTCTCCATCAATGAGAGTGGGGTCTGCACCATGCTGGAGTAATAATATGACCATAGGTAAATGTCCTTGTCTGCAAATAGAAGACAAAAAGCCATTCTGTAGCATGCAGAAAAAGCAAAAAGTCAGGGAGAAGCTGATATTCCTAAGACATGAGGGATTTTGGTTACATATAAAAAATACTTCCTAACAGTAAGACAGTAAGATTTTTGAAACAATGGTGATTGTCCAAACGTTTTTTACTTAGATTAGATGCTGCAAACTTAGAACTATATGAATAATCATTCTTGGGTTTTTTTTTGTTGTTGTTTTTTGTTGTTTTTTTTTTTTTTTTTGAGACGGAGTCTAGCTCTGTCACCCAGGCTGGAGTGCAGTGGCAAGATCTCGGCTCACTGCAACATCTGCCGCCCAGGTCCAAACGGTTCTCCTGCCTCAACTTCCCAAGTAGCTGGGACTACAGGCGCATGCCACCACGCTGGCTAATTTTTTGTATTTTTAGTAGAGATGGGGTTTCACCATGTGAGCCAGGATTGTCTTGATCTCCTGACCTCATGATCTGCCTGCCTCAGCCTCCCAAACTGCTGGGATTACAGGCGTGAGCTACTGTGCCCAGCCTGGATAATCATTCTTGAGTGCAAGTGATAAACTTGATAACTTCCCAATCTACCTTAAACCTTATATTACCAAATGTAAATAATAATTTTTTATGACATGCTAACGATGAAGATTCTAAGACCACTTAGACATCCCTGTCATTTTAAAAATCAAAAAATCATAAGCCAGATATGCAGAAATATAATATTCATAAACTGTGGGTTTACTGTGATAATATTAAGAACTATATATTCATATGCTTTTCTTAAGCTTGACTCTGGTTCATTTTTCATGTAAAGTACTGTACCTCAGTAGCTTAAGGGGCATGAATTAACCCTAGAGCTTCAAAACTCTTGGCTATGGAGAAAAGATTCAACTCCTTGACTTACATGAACAATTTTTCACTTCAGTTTCAGATTCCTGTCAACCCCACCAACCACCAAGAGTGGAGTTTAAATTAAAAAAAGAAACTGGTAAGTATTCAAGACTTATTAACTTCAGTTTCAGATGACCAATATACAACAGAGAAAAGAGGAGAGTGACCACACAACATAAATGTTCTAAGTTGACCTACTCGAAATTTCTTGTTAATCCTGCAACAACTTTTAAAAGAGGTGACTCATTTGGCCCTGAGACATAGAGAAATACTTTACATTTCAGAGGAAACTGACTGTGAAATAAAATCGTAGGTTTCTGAATAGACATCTGTCATAAGCCTGAACTGATTGAGTCTGCAGTTCACTGAACTACTACTTTTATTTATGTTATCAAGTATGAAAATTATTTATTCTAATTACAAAAAATAAACTATAATATACATATTTGAGTTGGATAATTATAATGGAGCTCTAAATTAAATATCAAAAACATTCTTTCTGCAAAACCTTTAAAACTGTAATTTATTTTTAAATAAAGGGAGCAAAAAAAAAGAAAAGACAGTCTTTCAAATTGTCTATAACTGATTTTCGATATGGTGACCACTAGTTACATGTGGCTATTTAATTTCAGCATTCAAAGAAACCTTACCGGATGGCCCAGTGAAGAGGAGTTGAATTTAAATCTCCACCCAACTGATCTACAACAGCACCTTTTGAAATATAAAACCTGTTAAAAGCAGACACAAATGAAAATAAGATTTGAAACTTAAGCTTCATATTGAAAAAGAAAATACTAATTTTTTCATAGTAAAAATATGTTGGAGAACAAATTATGATAGTAATATCCCTAAAACACCCAGATCTATAGAAATACGAAAGGTTCACATGGCAGAATCAGACAAATCCCTGATGAAACATTCTTAGGATGTAAGTAATTAGTCCTGCTGTAATTGGCATTCCATTATAACTTACATACCAAACACATCATAACTACTCTCTGCATAGTCTAACTACTGCAGCACTCTTGAAATTGTTTATATTCAAAAGGTTTAGGATCAGGGAGATATTCTTACTTGACTGGAAGGAGAAAGGTAAAATTATGTCACCTTCAACAGGTTAAAAGTAGAATTACTATGTGGGACTGAATTTTAAAAGTAAGTAGTAAAGAATTAATTTAAAATCCTTTTGGAAAAGTTAGACATTTTGAGTGTTTTGCCCTGCATTTGGGAGACAGAGATGAGAGGCACTGTATAAGGTGGACATATAAAGTAATGAGACTGATTTTCTTCTACGGTTTATAGGAATTAGTCTCATTACTTCAAAGTTGAGCTTCATACATCGTACTATCTAAATACCACGCCAGTTTATTTCCACAGAAGAGGAGTTTGCCTGTGAGTATTCATGTGTGTTAGAACATTTTAAACCTTAATAAATTTCTTAAACTTTAAAGATTTTAAATATCTAATCCTAAAACACAAAATATACACACATTCACATACAAATGTACATTTTACATGTTAAGCTGTTTGAAAGAAACAATGGGTAGGCATTACTGCTTTATGAAGGGGAAATATTTTATACAATCCAATACATGCCCACTTAAAAGTATATTCCATATTTAGTTTTTTAAAAAAGGTTATATTTCCTACCTATCTATTCTTCGTGGTGTTAACATGTAAAATATTTCAATGTTTCTTCTAAACTAGATGAGACTTCCCATTCTATTCTGAAAAAGTTTATTATGCTTTTCCTTTTTAAAAAAGTATTCACTTTTACTTCCTAAACTTTATGATTGGCCCCCTTGGCTTTATCTCTAATTTTCCTTTTTGGATCAACCAGGCATGGTCTCTAAGGTCCTTTTCAACTTTATAATAACCAACATGTGTGGCAGGAAAAGTTTCAGGTGTTCTTTCACACGAGGATTACACATGATTCAATACTCGTACTTAAAGAAAAAGATAAATGAAGGAGAGGTCTAAAATTATAAATTCACAATTAACACACATATATCCCATCTTACTTTACAAGATCCAGTCTGTTGTTAATAGCAGCCCAATGAAGAAGTGACACATTTTCTTTATCTGGTTGCCTGACATCATATCCTGCTTCTACCAACTCTTTACATCGTTCAAAAATCCCGTATCTCAAATAAGAAAAAAAAGCGTAATTGATACCATTAAAATCATTTCAAATATCAAAATTTCTTCATTTTACTGTATCTTTTCATTATCCAAACTGCCTTTCAGTCAATAGAGAAATATAATAATTAACAAAGACATGCACAGAGAGGACACAGTATAAAGCCAAACAGCAAAAGAAAACCTGGTTTACTTACTGATCAGATTAATCTTTTTGGAGTTGAACTTGATTTCCATAAGTAAACTTTAAACTTACATTGCCTCCCTTCAATAAGTTTCATCTGATCTCCACTGTGTGTCAGAAACACCTCCTGCTGATTCCTGACAATAATCTTACTGCTGAATCAAACCAAGCCTATGCAATAATCTCACAACAAAGGATACAGACTAAAAGTAAACTTGGAATGGGATAAATTCAACAACAAAATATGGAAAGAATATAGGTATAGCAGAGGAACAAATGATTAGCCCTTCCTGAAGGAGATGAAACTAAGCTATGTTTTATAGGCTGACAAAAGGCATTTCAGGCAGAGGAAGAAGCATGTACAAAAATCAGAAATGTGAAACTACATGGATGTTCAGAGAAATAAAAGCAGTGTAACATTGCTAAAGCATAAAGCATGAGAGGGAATGGTGAGACATGAGGTTAGAAGCAATAGGCAAAGACCACATGGGCCTTCTGTGCTACACTATGAAGTTTAGACTTTATCTACAGTTCAATGGGAAACCAATAAAGGGTTTTAAAGAAGAAAGCACTCAGACTTTGAGTTTTAAGAAAGATCGCATTGGAGGCAATATGGAAGCTGCTTACAGCAGGGTAAGGACAGAGAGTGAAATACCAGTTTAGAGGTTATTGCAATAAATATGGGTGAGAGACAATGAGAGCCTAAAGTAAGAGAGAAGCAATAGGAATAGAAAAGGAATGACGGGCTTGGAAGATATTTAACTATTAGTTAATCAGTTAAATAGTATAGCATTGAAAAGAGGTATTTCGTAGACAAATTATTATAGCATTAAAAAGAGGTATTTCATAGAGAATAAAGAGATAAATCATTTATTAGCAATATTTCTTTTTTTTTTTCTTTTTGAAATGGAGTCTTGCTTTTGTCCAGGCTGGAGTGCAGTGGCACGATCTCAGCTCACTGCAACCTCTGTCTCCTGGGTTGAAGCGATTCGCTTGCCTCATCCTCCCAGGTAGCTGGGATTATAGGCGTGTGCCATGACACGAGGCTAATTTTTGTATTTTTAGTAGAAATGAGGTTTCACCATATTAGTGAGGCTGGTCTCGAACTCCTGACCTCAGGTAATCTGCCCACCTCGGCTTCCCAAAGTGCTGGGATTACAGGCGTAAGCTACCACACCTGGCTTATTAGCAATATTTCTATGAAGTCCCAACCGATCCTTTAGCACTTTCTTTAAAACTTATTTCTATTTAAAAGTACCTGAAAGTTTCAATAAGCTCGCAAGGATAAAAAATCAAACCAAATAGCAGAATTGTCTGTTTCTCACACTGTAAATTGGAACAATTTCTGCTTTACCAAACTATGCATGTGTGTGTGTTTGTGTGTGTGTGTGTCTTTTTGGCATTTTTAAAAGAGTAAATTTTAGAATGACACACATATATTTACACTCTCCATCTTTTTTTTTTTTTTTGAGATGGAGTCTCGCTCTGTCGCCCAGGCTGGAGTGCAGTGGCTTGATCTCAGCTCACTGCAACCTCCGCCTCCCGGGTTCATGCCATTCTCCTGCCTCAGCTTCCCGAGCAGCTGGGACTACAGGCGTCTGCCACCACGCCCAGCTAATTTTTTGTACTTTTAGTAGAGATGGGGTTTCACCATGTTGGTCAGGATGGGCTCGATCTCCTGACCTTGTGATCCACCCACCTCGGCCTCCCAAAGGGCTGGGATTACAGGTGTGAGTCACAGCACCCGGCCCACTCTCCATCTTTTAAATGTCAACTTTAACATTTTACTGGAAAAGAAATACTCCCTTTATTTGAGAAACATAATAAGAATATACATTCATAAAGATTTTGCTGGTTTAGAAAACACACACACACACATACACACACACACACACACACACACACACACACACACACACCCTAGCTCTCTATGCCCTTCCCAAATACTACCTACAGGTCTCCTCACAACCACCTGAGAAGGTCCAGGACCTGAAGAAAATTTTAGGAAAGACATAAAATGTGAGTTTTTACTGAGATTCCCTTTAAAAAGAGCCTAATTTCTGACATTTATCTTAAGAGTTTCATGGGCAACAGGGAAAGATTTAAATGTTTCCATCCTAATTAAAGCAAACATTTACATTAAGAATACACTCATCATTGTATAAATAAAAGATAAACAATATCAAATAATATTCACCTAAAAGAGTGGTTCCCAAGTCTTTTAAGTTCATATAAATTGGTAATTAGAATACTCAAATAATTGTCAATATATTTTTTAATTAACATAGACAATACATTAGCCTATATTAAGGCCAAATAGGCTAATTAATCTCCAAACATCTTTGTTCTGATAGAAATTATATCAAATTAGTATGGTAACATTAGTTCCCCTCAGGCTGATTAGATTGGCATGATTTATATTTGATGGGCAATCTGCTGGGCAGATTTATGTTTGATTACTACAAAAATGGATTACTATTTGATGCAGTCTGATGAACAAAATACTTCAAAATATGCTCAATGGCAAGAGGTGTGATAGATGTTAATAATCAATAAGATCCATGAAGGTGAAAATGTTGGGAATAATTGACTTAATGCAAATACCCACATATGGAGATTTTAAGGGGAAACTTTCAAAATGTACTTCCATATCCAGTGCAAGAAAAACAATACACTATGTGTTTCAAGTGGTCAGAGAACATATTTCCACTTACTGTCTTTCTTCTAGTTAATCCAGCACAAGCACATGGAAAGTACTCAAGAAATAAATGATTGTTTAAAACATCTATGAATGTTTAAGTCGGTATTTTTCATTCCATCGACCTATTCAGGTTGTAGTATATTTTAAAAGACTTAGATTTGTATTTCGAATAACGAGTTTGGCTTAGTGTCATTTAAAATCATCCATTCATTCAAGGAACATTTATTAGGTATCTCATACAAGAAGGAACTGTGCAAAAGCACTGGAGCTACAAAGATGAAGACATGCTTTTGCTAAGAAGCTGTCCACAATCTAATGGAACGTCCTGGTACATAAACAGCTTAGGTATGCTTTACTAAGTACTGTGGTGTTGCTATGACAAATATACTTGGTGCTGGTGTTAACTACCATTACAAAGTAAGAGAGGTAAACATATGAAGAGCCATGAACTACACATACATTACTATTAATTCAAGAGAACATGAGGATAAACCAAAGCATTTGGAAGACTTACTGAGTAGCTTTGACAATGTCACAGTTACTAGAGTCCTCTATGAGAGGAAGAGCTTCTCTTGCATTGGCAAGTTCTTTGTTTTCATGTGCACAGATGCCATATCGACCAAATCCTGGAGGGTGGGGGCCATGGCTGTGATTCCTGCACTGAAGAGTAAGAGTCATTTGACAATGCATGAGAGAATTAATGTCACACTCAATTACATAATGAAGCATTTGCTACTATCAACAATATCTATATTAATAAATTAAATTTTTTGGAGTTTTAGAAGTGTATCCTGAGAATGACTTGAACCCAGGTGGCGAAGGTTGCACCGAGCTGAGATCGCACCACTGCATTCCAGCCTGGGTGACAGAGTGAGATTCTGTCTCAAAAATTAAAGAAAAAAAAAAGTGTATCCTAAGGAAGATTTTCTTTATCTTAATTCTGTTCAGTAGAAAAGATACTTACTATTACAAAAACCCAAATTACATATTTTGTTCATAAAACAAAGGTCATCTAAAAAGGCATAGATGGACCTTGTTACTTGTAGTGGGTAGAGGACCATTGCTACTGACTTGGTAAGAAGTTTGCCAGGCCTCTACTTCTTGGAGTTGTGGTGGACATACCCTAGGAATATCCCCCAACCCCCCAATTAATCAAGTTCTCATATAATCCCTTCCTCTTGAGCACAGGTAGAACTTGTGACTTGTTTCTAGGCAATGGAATATGGCAAAGGTGATGAGACAATTACTCCCATGATCATGTTATATAAGTCTCTGTCTTAGCCAACTGAAGCAAGAGATTCTTCTGCTGGCCTTGAAAAAGTAAGCTGCCATGATATGAGACGGCCACATGACAAGGAACTGTGGGCAGTCTTCAGGAGTGAAAGTAGTCCCGACAACCAGTAAGAAAATGAGACTTTGATCATACAACCGCAAGAAACTGAATTCTGCTAAT
Source organism: Macaca thibetana thibetana (assembly GCF_024542745.1). Classification (NCBI taxonomy): domain Eukaryota; kingdom Metazoa; phylum Chordata; class Mammalia; order Primates; family Cercopithecidae; genus Macaca; species Macaca thibetana. The sequence goes on from NC_065591.1 coordinate 46,335,238, forward strand.
AACCAATGAACTTGAAAGAGGAACCCAAGCTCAGCCTTGATGTCAACTGTGAGACCCTTAGCAGAGGATCCAGCTAAGCCATGCCTAGATTCCTGACAAACAGAAACTATGAGATAATAAATAGGTGTTACATGGTGGCCTGCTAGCTCAGTTGGTTAAAGCATAGTGCTAATAAGTATGTGCTGTTTTAACCCACTAAATGCGTGGCAATTTGTTATACAGTAATGGGTAACAAATACAGGACTGCAGAATTTGGTGAGGGTAAAAAGATTGATTGCCAAGATAGTCCCATTAGCTGAATCAACGAATGTTACATTCAGATCACCCATTAGAAGCAGCAGCAAATGGCAAGCTAAAAAATTTTCCTTAAACAATTATCTCAGATTTGTCATTCAAACTAATTTGAGTGTTTCTAATTTCAAACACTGAGCTTACACCTTAGCAGAAAACCAATACAGGATTCGCTAATATTGGGGAAAAAAAGAAAAAAAAAAGCCCACAAAAATCTAAGATCAATTATCTGTTCTGTGGATTATGAATGCATTTTATTTCTCCTTTCCATTACTATGGACTTCTGGGTTCACTATCACCTCTAGGGCAGATGGGTAGATGATCAATTAAGATGAGCAATTTTGACACTTGTTGACAACTTTGCTAAAATATTTGGTGGATGAGCAGGCAGGCGGAGGGAGTTAAAATCTTTAGCACAAATGATGCTCACTAAATCACTTTAATACCCCCAAACAAAGACTTAGTTTTACTTGAGAGAAGGACTCCTTCAGCTAAAGATGTGGGATGCTCAAAGTTTCTGTTTCCTAAAAGCACAACTATATCAAATGTACACATTATTTACATATATTCTAAATACATTTTTAAAAGACTCTACAGTGTGACCCTAATCACAGTTATATCTCTGACTACTCATTTATATAATAATCAATCTTCTAATCTCATAGGCTACTCAGATTTCCAAGTAGAAACAGATTCATGTGAAAGGAATCAACTTTAATAAAACACATTATATTGCATTCTCTAAAGAAATGACACCTTAAAGAGAAACCTCCCTGAATTAGTACTTTTTAAAAAAATGTATTTATTTATTGGGACGGGGGTCTTCCTCTGTTGCCCATGCTAGAGTGCAGCAGTGTGATCATAGCTCACTGCAGCCTTGAATTCCAGGGCTCAGGCAATCCTCCTGCCTCAGCCTCCTAAGTAGCTGAGACTACAGGCGCATGTCACCATACCCAGCTAATATTTTGTTTCCTTTTTATTTTTTATTATACTTTAAGTTCTGGGATATATGTGCAGAACGTGCAGGTTTGTTACATAGGTATACATGTGCTATGGTGGTTTGCTGCACCCATCAACCTGTTATCTACATTACGTATTCCTCCTAATGCTATCCCTCCCCTTGCCCCCCACCCCAACAGGCCTCAGTGTGTAATGTTCCCCTCCCTGTGTCCATACATTCTCACTGTTCAACTCCTACTTATGAGTGAGAACACGCAGTGTTTGGTTTTCTGTTCCTGTGTTACTTTGCTGAGAATGATGGTTTCTGGCTTCATCCATGTCCCTGCAAAAGAAATAAACTCATTCTTTTTTATGGCTGCATAGTATTCCATGGTGAATATGTGCCACATTTTCTTTATCCAGTCTATCATTGATGGGCATTTGGGTTGGTTCCAAGTCTTTGCTATTGTGAATGGTGCTGCAATAAACATACATGTGCATGTGTTTTTATAGCAGAATGTTTTATAATCCTTTGGTATAACCAGTTAATTTTTCAGTTTTTATTTTTGTAGAGACAAGGTCTTACTATGTGGCCCAGACTGGTCTTGAACTCCTGACCTCAAGTGATCCTCTTGCCTCTGCTTCCCAAAGTGCTGGGATTACAGGTGTAAGCCACCAAACCTGACCTGAATTAGTGCTTAATAAGCAAATTTAGTTACCTATCTGCAATTTTTAAAAAGTTGATTTTTAAATAAATGTATCAGAAATCATATCTTCAAATTAGTCTCCTCAGGAGATTATTAGTTATTCCAATGGCATTACCTTGAAATGTTTTCAGAATTCTCTTTCTGAAACCGTCCTCAGAGCCATATAAAACAGACTCATATTTTTATACTCTGAATATCTGAAAATATTATGATTTATTATATAGAGTGAAGTATATAAAACATATATGTGTATATATATATGGACTTCTTCTTTTGTAAAGAGTAAAGAATAAATATAAAATGAACTTCCATGAAACCACTACCTAAGTCAAGATATAGAACTGGGCCAGCACCTTAGAAGACTGCCTGGACACATGCTATGCTCCACCATATCCCCACACTAAAAGAACAGTTTCCTGACTTCAGTTATAATCACTTTTTGCTTTTCTTTATAGTTTTATCTCTAATGTATGCAACTCTAAAAAGTACAGTTCAGCTTTACATTTTTTTAATCTTTGTACAAATGGAATCTATCATATGTATTCTCTATCATTTGTTTTCATTAACATTAGACTTACAAGCCTCATCCATGTTGTTATGAAAGCTACAACAGGTTCATTTTCATTGCTGTAGAACATTCCAATACAGTAACATACTACAATTAATTTATCTGTTTTACTATGGCTGGATATTTGGATTGTTCCCAGTTTGGGGCTATTATAAAAAAATACATTGCTATGCACATTCGTGTACATGTCTCTAGGTATATATATATACATGTAAACAATTCTGAAAAGCATATATCTAGAAGTGGAACTGTTGGCTTTGAAGATAGGCTTAACTCATCTTCAAAATGGTTGTAACAGTTAAACTTTCCCCTGCGGGGTATGAGTGCTTCTGTTGCTCTACAATCATTAAAGAAACCTAGAAAAGTGAACAAAATATATGAAGTAAACTGTATTCAGACATTGGACAATGAGAACAGTAAGACTGTGATTGCCAAGATATGAGGAAAAAGAAAACACAAGGTGAGCCCCATCATCCCAGAAATTTTGCAATCATGTGCACTGAGACGAAAACACTTTGTTTTAGAGCCCAGAAGCCTTGCTAAATTGAGGAGACAGAAATTTGAGATCAGAGAGGCTGAGATAGCTGGCAGTTGTGGGCACATTCCAAGGGGCTCCAAAAAATCTGTATAGGAGGCCCATTGAGTCTTTGCAGAGTACTAGGACAAGCAATGTATAGAGGGAAACTTGACAAGTATAGGCAAAAAATGACTGGAGATTTGCAAACTGAACAATTACTGGAGTTTATACGTAGCAGGAAGATGTTCAAATTCTGATCAGCCAAAGCGGAGAGTCTTTGATGACCCCTTGGGTTATTCAGTGGAGATATCAGAGGGCCACACCTTAGAAGTAGTGCTGAACTGTATCTGGAATAAAGGCTACCCCAGAACCACTCTAGAGAAGCCTAAAATCAGACTTCAAAGGACTCAAATTGAGCAACATTAACTTTACTGCCTGCCAAACAATATTCAATAGTCTTTAAAGAAAGGCATCAAATACCAGATACTCATCAACATGCATTCACAAAGTCCACTATCAAATCAAAACTCACTAAACATGCCAAGAAGCAAGAAAAATGTGATCCATAGCCCCAGCCAGAAGAAAACCAGACCTTGAAACTATAAAGATGACAAAATTAGCTGAAAAAGACATTAAAACAGCTAATATAAGTATGTATAAGTATTTAAAGGAAAACATTAACAAAATGAGCAAAGAAATTGAAGATATGACAAAAGATCTGATTAGAATATCTGCGGATAAAAATCAACCTCCTTGTAATCCCAGCACTTTGGGAGGCCAAGGTGGGCAGATCACTTGAGGTCAGGAGTTCAAGACCAGCCTGACCAATATGGTGAAACCCCATCTCTATTAAAAATATAAAAATTAGCCGGGCATGGTGGCACATGCCTGTAATCCCAGATATTCAGGAGACTGAGGCAGGAGAATCACTTGAATCTGGGAGGCAGTTGCAGTGAGCCACGATCACACCACTGCACTTTAGCCTGGCACCAGAGTGAGACTCTATCTCAAAAGAGAGAGAAAAAAAATCAATCTCTAAAATACAAATTACACCAGATGAGATTAACAGCAGATTAAACAGTATAGAAGAAAAGGCCATTTAAATTGAAGAAACAACAATGAAACTATCCAAAATGCAGCACAGAGAGAAGGTGACTGAAGATGTATAACTAGAGTTCCAGAAAAGGAAAAAAGTTTTTTTTTTTTAATATTTGAAGAAGTAATAGTCAAAAATCTTCCAAATTTGGTGAAAATTATAAACTCACAGTAACTAGAAGTTTGATGGATCCCAAGTAGGATAAGCCCTGAAATCCTACACCAAGACATATCATGACCAAATCACTAAAAACCAGTAATAAAGAGATCTTAAAATCAGTCTGGACATTTTGAGAGGCCAAGGCAGGCAGTTCACAAGGTAAGGAGTTCGAGACCAGCCTGGCCAATATGGTGAAACCCCATCTCTACTAAAAATACAAAAAACTAGCTGGGCGAGGTGGTGGGCGCCTGTAGTCCCAGCTACTGCAGAGGCTGAGGCGGGAGAATGGTGTGAACCCTGGAGGCGGAGCTTGCAGTGAGCCGAGATCGCGCCACTGCACTTCAGCCTGGGCGACAGAGCGAGACTCTAAAAAAAAAAAAAAATCAGCCGGGCATGGTGGCGCGCACCTGCAGTCCCAGCTACCCGGGAGGCTGAGGTAGAAGAATCACTGAGCCCAGGAGGCTGAGGTTGCAGTGAGCCGATATCGCACCACTGTACTCCAGCCCGGGCAACAGAGCGAGATTCCCTTTCAAAAAAAAAAAAAAAAGTCTGGAAGAAACAGACATATATGTTCAAAGAGCCAAAGATAAGAATACACTCAGACTTCTCATCAGACATAAGGCAAGCCAGAAAGCAAAAGCACAACAGTTTAAAGAGCTTAGTATGCAGCCTAAGCAGTGTTTACAGGGAATTTGTAGCTTTAAATGCTTACATTAGGAAAAAAAAAAAAAAAAATGAGCCTACAGTAAGTTATCTAAGCTTTCATGTTAATAATCTAGAGAAAGAAAATTATACTCAAAGTGGATACAACGAGAAGAATATAAAAATAGAAGGCATTTGTGAAACTATAAAACAGAGAAACAATACAGAAAATCATTGAAGCCAAAATCTGGTTCTCTAGAAAGAATAAGTCAATAAAAGTGAGAAACCTTTGATCAGATTGATCAAGAAAAATGAAAAAGTATCAATGACAAATACCAGGTTTAAAAAACAGACATCACTACAAGAGCCTGCAAATTTTGAAAGGATAAAAAGGGAATATTTTGAACAACTTTATGTCAATAAATTAGCAACTTAAGTGAAATATACAAACACCTTAAAAGACACACATTATCAAAATGGATCTTAAAAGTAATAAATAACATAGTATCTATTAAATAAATTTCATTCATAATGAAAACCTTTCTCATAAAAAATTCCAGGCCCATATAACTTAACTGGTTAACCCTATCAAATATCTAGGGAAAAAATAATACTCCGTCAGAAAACAGAAGAGAGAATGCTTCCCAGCTCATTTTACGAGGTAGAATCACTCCATACCAAAACCAACAAAGACATTACAAGTAAAGAAAACTATAGGCCCAGTATCCCTTATGAACATAGATACAAAAATCCTAAACAAAATATTAGTAAGGTGAATCCAGTAATATATAAAAAAGACTACACATCACAACCTAGCTTAAACATTTCAAAATAAATCAATGCAACCTACCATATTAATGAATAAGGTGAATATTCATATTAACAGAATAAAATATATATTCAAATATATACAACAGTAAAAAATATATATTCATCATAGAATAAAGCATTTAACAAAATTCTTTATATGAAAATTATTTATGCAAAGCATATGACAAAATTTGTAAAATCTTTCAATACAAGGGAAAGAAGGGAACCTCCTCAATGTGATAAAGAACATTTACAAGAAATCTACAGCTACCATCACATTTAATGGTACAAGACCATTTTTACTCCAAGACTGGAAACAAAGCAAAGATGCTCATTATCACCACTTCTAATTAACACTGTACTAAAGTACCAGATAGCATAATAAAGTAGGAAAAATAATAAAAATGCATACAGATTAGAAAAGAAGTAAATCCATTTTTACTTGCAAAAACATGATCATATGCATAGAAAATCCTAAGGCATCTTTAAAAAAAAGTTTACACTAGCATCAAAAAGGTAAAATACTTTAAATGCTTTTATACTGTATCCTGCATTTTTTGGTGTGTTCAGTGGAAGGGTCACATCAAATATAGCCATGCTTTCATTAACAATGAGGATATATTCTGAGAAACAAATATTTAGGCCATTTCATTCTTGTGCAAATATCACAATGTATATTTACAAAGACCTAGGCAGTATAGCCTATTACACACTTAGGCTATATGGTATAAACTACTGCTCTGATCAACATCGTATGTGTGGTCTGGCATTGATCGAAACATTATGGGATGTATAACTGTACGTAGAAAATTGCTACAAATGAAAACTGACTTATTATTTTATAACCTCATCTTGCTTTTTACCATCAATAAAGTTACCTAGCTTTCACCTACCTTATCACCAAACCTATTTCTGTGAAGTTTCCAGTTTAAAAAGAAAATCATTCTCTAAGGATGAATACACAATTGAGAATAAAAAACTGAAGATATTTGAAATAATGTGTCAAAGTAAATTCTCCAAGAGTTCCAAAAAGTTTTAAGAATGAAAGTTTCTTAAATTTCATTTTTAAAAGACAGTTTTTAAATTTCTTTTAGAAATTTTTAATTTTAAATAAAGTTTTTACAAGACAAGGATGCCTGCTCTCAGCACTTCTATTCAACACAGTATTCGCAGTCCTCTCCAGATCAGGCAAGACAAAGAAATAAAGGGCATCCAAATAGGAAGACAGGAAGTCAAACTATCCCTGTTTGCAGATAACATGATTCTCTATCTAGAAAACCCTATAGTCTTGGCCCAAGAGCTCCTTCAGCTGATAAACAACTTCAGCAAAGTTTCAGGATACAAAATCAACGTACAAAAATCGCTAGCATTCCTATACAACAATTATCAAGCCTAGAGCCAAATCAGGAAGGCAATCCCATTCACAACTGCCACAACAAGAATAAAATACCTAGGAATACAGCTAATCAGGGAGGTGAAAGACCTCCACAATGAGAATTACAAAGCACTGCTCAAATAAATCAGAGAAGACACAAACAAAGGAAAAGACATCCCATGCTCCCGGATAGGAAGAATCAGTATCATGAAAATGGTTATACTGCCCAAAGCAATTTACAGATTTAATGTTATCCCTATCAAATTACCAAAGACATTCTTCACAGAACTAGGAAAAAACTATTTTAAAATTCATATGGAACCAAAAAACAGCCTGAATAGCCAAGGCAATCCTAAGCAAAAGGAACAAAGCTGGAGGAATTACATTACCTGACTTCAAACAATACTATAGCGCTATAGTAACCAAAACAGTTTGATACCGGTACAAAAACAGACACATAGACGAATGGAATAGAATAGGGAGCCCAGATACAAGGCTGTACACCTATGACCATCAGATCTTCAACAAAGTTGATAAAAACAAGCAATGGGGAAAAGACTCCTTATTCAATAAATGGTGCTAGGATTACTGGCTAGCCATATACAGAAAAATCGAAGCTGGACCCCTTCCTTACACCATATACAAAAATCAACTCAAGATGGATCAAAGATTTAAATGTAAAATCCAAAACTATAAAAAGCCTAGAAAAAAACCTATGACATACTATCCTGGATATAGGAATGGGCAAAGATTTCATAACAAAGATACCAAAAGCAATGGCAACAAAAGCAAAAATTGGTAAGTGGGATCTAATTAAACTAAAGAGTTTCTGCGCAGTAAAAGAAACTATCAACAGAGTAAACAGACATCCTATAAAATGGGAGACAATATTTGCAAACTATGCATCCGACAAAGGTCTAACATCCAGCATCTATAAGGAACTTAAATTTACAAGAGAAAAACAAACCCCATTAAAAAGTAGGTAAAGAACATGAACAGACACTTTCAAAAGAAGACATACATGCAGCCAATAAGCATATGAAAAAAAGCTTAATCACATCACTGATCATTAGAGAAATGCTAATCAAAACCACAATGAGATACCATTTCACACTAGTCAGAATGCTATTATTAAAAAGTCAAAAAAATAAGAGATGCTGGCAAGGTTACAGAGACAAAGGAATGCTTATACACTGTTGATGGGAGCGTAAATTAGTTCAACCATTGCGGAAAGCAGTATGGCGATTCCTCAAAGAGCTAAAAGCAGAACTACCATTCAACCCAGCAATTCCATTACTGGGTATATACCCAGAGGAGTACAAATCATTCTACCATAAAGACACATGTATGTGAATGTTGACTGTAGCACTATTCACAATAGCTAAGACATGGAATCAACATAAATGCCCATCAGTGACAAACTGGGTAAATAAAATGTAGTACATATAAACCATGGAATACTATGCAGCCATAAAAAAGAATGAGATCATGTCTTTTATAGGAATATGAATGGAGCTGGAGGCTATTATCCGTATGCAGGAACAGAAAACAAAATACTGCATGTTCTCACTGGGAGCTAAATGATGAGAACTCATGAACACAAAGAAGGGAACAGCAGGCTGGGCATGGTGGCTCATGTCTGTAATCTCAGCACTTTGGGAGGTCAAGGCAGGTAGATCACTTGAGGTAAGGAGTTCAAGAACAGCCTGGTCAACATGGTGAAACCCCATCTCTACTTTAAAAAAAAAAAAAAAAAAAAAATTAGCCAGGGTGGTGGTTTGTGCCTGTAGTCCCAGTTACTCGGGAGGCTGAAGCAGGAGAATCGCTTGAACATGGGAGGTGGAGGTTGCAGTGAGCCGAGATCACACCACTGCACTCCAGCTTGGGTGACAGACCAAGACTCCATTGCAAAAAAAAAAAAAAGAAGGGAACAACAGACACTGGGGTATACTTGAGGGTGGAGAGTGGGAGGAGGGAGAAGAGCAGAAAAAATAACTACTGGGTACTAGGCTTAATACTTGCGTAATGAAATAATCTATACAACAAACCCCCATGACATAAGTTTGTGTATATAACAAACCTGCACATGTACCCCAAACCTAAAACAAAAGTTTTTAAAAGAAAGTTTTAAAATTTTCAGTTTTACTTAAATGAGTCCATAACCCCTCAAGGGGTTATTTTGAAGGGCACTGTTTTTAAAAAGTTAATTTACAGTAAAATTAACTTTGGTATACAGCTCTATGAATTTTAACACATGTATGGAGTCATGTAACCACCACTATCATCCTTTATAGTCACACCCTCCTGTAACCCCAACCAAGTCTTGGCAACCACTGATCTGTTGTCATTAATTCTGTCTTTCCCAGAATGTCATATAGTGGAATTATACAGTACACAACCTTTTAGGAGGGGCTTCCTCCACTCAGCACAATGGTGCTGAGATTTACTCAAGTTGTTGTATGTTATCAATAATTCCTTCTTTTTTATTGCTGTGTAGTATCCCACTATATCGGTGCATCAGTTAATCTATCCAAACAATCTGCGTGGGTTGTTTTCCAGCTTTTGGCAATCATAAATAGAGTTGCTAAAAATATTCATGGACAAACTTTTGTGAGAACATGCTTTCATTTCTCTGAGAGTAAGACTGCTTGCCCATATGTTAGGTATATTTAAATTTATGAGAAATTGCTAATCTATTTTCCAGACTGGCTATACCACCTTGCATTGCCACTAACAACTATGAGAGTTACAATTGTTCTGCATTCTCACTGGCACTTGGGATTGTCAGTCTAATAGATGTATAGGGGCATCTCATCATGGTCTTAATTTGTATATCCTTAACAGCTAATGAAGTTGAGCATCTTTTCACGTGCTTATTTGCCATCTGTATATCTTCTCTGGTGAAGTGTCTGTTCAAGTCTTTTGTCCATTTTTCAATTGAGCTGTTTGTTTTCTTACAGTTAAGTTTTGAGAGTTCTTTATATTATATATTCTAGATACAAGTCTTTTGTCAGATACGTGATTTGCAGATATTTTCTCCTGGTCTGTACCTTACCTTCCCATCTCTTAAAAGTCTGTTTTATAGAGCAGAAGTTTTAAATTTTAAAAAAGTCCAATTTATCAATTTGTTCTTTTATGGATTGTACTTTTGGTGTCACGTCTAAAAACTACTGTCTTGGGGTCACAATTCCTCTGTTCAGAGAAGAAAGTTCTCCCTCAGTGTTTCTGGTGCTTGTGCTGCCAGGAAATCCCTTTGCGGCTCCTTGAGCTTTAACTAGATAGCTTCTCATAGAGCACTCGCTGTCTGCACTGATGCTTACTTCCAGGGCTCAAGTCAAAGCTGGGGGCAAATCAGAGAGAAAAAAAGTAAATCAGCTACTGATTTGGTGGTTTTTGAATTCCGGTCTTTTTCTTCTTCAGTCCACCTGCTTTTCTGAATAGGTAAATTCTGATTTATCTGGTAAATAATCAATACCCCCGTACATACACACACACAGAATCACACACAGTTAAAAATAAACATGTAGGTAGTTAGATTGAAATGTAAATAAAAACATTACTTTAGGATGCTTTTCCTGATGTCATGGTAAGTATATTCAATTGGAAGAAGGCAAAGGGTTGAGGAAAAGAGTTGAACTATACTCAAAATTTCTAGAATTTCAGTAAGTAACAGGTGTAACAAAAAGTACAGCTAAGATTGACAAAAAAAAAATCAGTGTATTTTTATATAAAAAAAATTTTTACTAGATTTTTAAACTATAGAATGATACAAATTAATTTTAAAGATCTAGCAATACAGAAGTGAATACGGGGTTAACAATCTGGACTATTTCCTCTCCAATACTGTACCACCAGAGATAACCAGTATAACAGTTGGGTGCATCTTCCCTCATTATGTATATATATTTTAACATATATAATATTGTGCTATATATACACATACACACACATTTTTAATCATTTCCTTCTTATACTTACTGAACAAATAGGATCACATTATATACATTATTCTTCAACTTGCTTTTCTCATGTAACAATATATCATGTACAGTCCTACAGTTCAGTAATATTTCACTATTGTTCCATTGTATATAGATATAGCATAATTCATTCAACCATTCCCCTTTGGTTAGAGACACAGGTTGATTTCAGCCTTTCACGTCTATACGCAATCCAATCAATACCCTGGGCATTCTAATTCTATAGGATTGATTCCCCAAAGTAGGACTGTTGAGTCAAAAAACGTGCATTTTAAATATAAATAGATTCTGACCAAATACTCTCCCCAATTCACAGTTCCAACAGCAATGTATATACATGTTCTTTCTCCCTACAAAACTTCCCAGAACCGAATATTATCAATCTTTTTACAACCTTGACAATCTGATGGCTAAAAATGGCATCCTATTTTTCATTTGTACTCCCCTAGTTGCTAATGACTCTGAGTGCTTTGTTTGTTGTTGTTGTTGTTGTTAGGTATATTGGCTCTCCATATTTTCTCTTTTGTGGATTGCCTTTTCATAGTCTACTTATTTTTCTAATGAATTGTACATATCTGTTTCTCTTTGTAGGTTAGAAAGATTAACCCTTTTTTGTTTTGTTTTTGAGACGGGGTATTACCTGTCACCCTGGCTGGAGTGCAGTGGCACCATCAAAGCTCACTACAGCCCTATCTGCTGGGCTCAAGTGATCCTACCACCTGACCCACCCTCGTAGCTAGGACTATAGGCAAGCACCACCACACCCTGCTGATTTTTTTATTCTTCTGTAGACAGGTCTCGTTATGTTGCCCAGACTGGTCTTAAACTCCTGACCTCAAGTTATCCTTCCACCTTGGCCTCCCAAAGCACTGAGGTTACAGGCATGAGCCACCACACCCGACCCTGACCCTTTGTTTATACACAGATTTTTCATCAGGGAAAATGGAGTCATTCTAGATACAAATTTGTTGCTTCTTATACTGTGTTAAGGCATTAAGGACATCAGCTTCATTTTTCACGTATAAAATTGAGGAGATTTACATGTTTTAATGTGAAGATTATCCACAATTAAGAGCATTTGTTTAGTAGGCAATTAATTACTGTGTATTTATGATGTACAATTATGCTAAGGGCATAGAAGACATGGGTGTCTCTCCTCCAGGAATTTAAGTCTAATAAGGGAGATATGTCAGAGACAGAGTAAAATAATAATAGCAAGCAATACGTGATATATATGATTAAATGGCAATTATAAGAAACTAGAAAACAGGAGATATATTTTGTTCATGTCATCATTGTTTACCCAAATCCAGATCAAAGTAAAACCTAAAAATGACTATATTCAAAGCTTATGTTTGAAGTCAATCATCTACAAAGTGAGGAAGGTACACTGAAGGCCATATATGCAGTAACCCACTAGGTAATATGAGAAAAAGTTAAAGCTTCTATTATAATAACCTTTTATCTTTTTACTTAAAAAGGAAAAATAAAATTTATAAATTTGAGTTTTTAAAGCTTTACCAAATTTATTTTTTCTTTTTAGCACACCTCTGCTGGCAGGAAAGCTTTACTAATTTTTAACAATGGCAGTCTCATTTATTGGTATGCCAAGCAGGTCACTCCTTATACTCTGTTTACAAGGTAACCTGGGGGCAGAGAAAGCTTCCACAAACAGAGAGTTGACAGTAGGACCTTCAGCATTTTACAAAATACATTGGATTATTTTCAAATTATATTGTTAAAGTTTAACTAAATTACGTCTCCCAAAATGAGCAAGTAGCTTAAGCTGATTTCTACAAAGAAGCCACGAATTGAGATAATAACAATAATAATAATAATAATAAGCACAAGCAAATAAGAAAATAGCAGATCAGGAACTCTTCATCAGACACATGAAGTATAAACAAAGATGATCTAATCCAATCTGACAAGTCAGTACCCCCTCGGAAAAAATTCGAAATTGTCAAAGGCTAAATTGATGCAGATTTATAACCACTATCTTTAATTCAAATCTTGCCATGAGCATATACTGAGCTATTAGTTAATGAATATAATTTAGAAATACATTGTCAAATCTTACAATAACATGATCCATGACAACATGAAATTGGCAGCCGGCTCCTATCCCCATGTTCAAACAGAAGAGAGCTGAAATTTTTATTTTCTGTCAAGTTTTCTGTGAAGCAAGGTCAGGAAAAGGAGGGCAAGGACATGGCAGAGAAGGAGACAGGCAACCTTCAGTCTCAAAAGATGGGGAAGAAGACACATTGAGTCTCTGCTTCCACAGTATACTCTCAGCCTAATCTCTCCTGATTGCACTGATGACACAGGCCAAATAACCAGATTCCTAGTACAGCCACATTGGCTGTATGATAGTGGCGAATCATCTACTCTATTTTTGGCTCATTTCTACATTTGCAAAAGGAAAGAGACAGATCAATACACCCATAAAGCTCCTTCTAAGTAGTCTCATGTTACATGGTCCTAAGCCAAGCTGTTACAATAGTCGTTGTTGACTTGGGAACTGGTAAAGACTGTACTGCATGAACACACTATATGGATAAAGAAGTTTAACTGCTACATAGCTGCCTACAATGTTAAGGTAACAAAACAGACTAAGCAAATTCTTACAATGCCAGCCAACTCCCAAGAGTTTTCATTAATTATTCATTCAGGGAAATATAAAGCACACCTATACAAATCACAGAAGTAGGTAATCGGGGATAAAAGATGAATAAGACACAATTCCTTCCATAATTCATTCATTCTAGACATTTACTGAATGCCTACTATGTGCTGGGCACTATTGTAGACACAGCGATATGGCAATGAACAACAGACAAGGTCCTTGGTTTTCAAGGAACTTATATTCTACTTACGGATATACTCCCTTCCCCATTTTCAGAGCAGAGTAAAATACAGACTACTCCTCAGACCTTGAACTAAAGAATGGGTGGACTCCAAGTGGCAGCAAACAATCAAACAAGATCCTATCATGGCTGAGTAGCAGTGAAAATGCACTGCATCAGGAGCCCTGACACCTGGGCTCTGCTAACTTGCTATGAACCTTTGGAAAGTAAGTTATTATTTTTGAGTCTTGAATTCATGGGAAAAGTTAAAGGGCTAGACTAGATAAATGGTTCTCAAACCTTCCAAATGTCATGGACCTTTTTGAAAATGTTTCCAAAATTAAGGCCTCTCTACTTAAGAGAAATGCACAACTGCACATGTAAACTAACTTTTCAAGATGTTCACTAATTCCAAGATATTCACTAATGCCCTGAAGCTTATCCTATATGCCAGTTTAAGAATCTCTCAACTAGGTAATACTGAAAAGCCTTCCAGCTCCAAGTATTCTATGATTCCATTCCATTTTACTTCCTCTAGTCTTCCTAGGATTCCAGTCTACAACTGCCTCAAGATAGTAGAATAATATGTTTTTTTTTATTGTTGTTGTTTTAATTAAGATACACAGGGGAAAAAAATTTAAAGAGGGAAAAAAGAGGGATGACAAGAAAGAGATATGTAGCTAGCTCACTGTCCTCCACAGAAGAGTGAAAAGCAGAACAAGATATTATGAAAATTATCTAACAGACATATGAATACATTTGTGGTAATTTTTACAACATAGCCTCAAAATTATTTGCTACTTCTCCATCAAGAGGTAAAGGTCTATGTCCCTTCCTCTTGACTCTGAGCTCTGTGACTACCTCACTAATAATATATTTTGAAGTGATGTTGTTCCAGTTTGCAGGCCCACGCCTTAGGAACTGGCAGTTTCTTCTTCCTGGCTCTTCCATTAGATGGTCACTAATGGAACTCAGCCACTATACTGTGCACAGGCACAGGCCACGTGTAGGTGTCTCTACTGGAACTTAACTGCCAGATGTAAGTGAAGACTCGTAGATACCAGCACCGGCTCTCAAGTCATCTCCAGCTTATGAGTCTTTGCAGCTGAGGCTCCAGACATGGTGGAACAGAAACAAACCAACCCTGCTGCAGTCTGTCCAAGTCCCTGACACACAGAGTCCATGAGCATGACAAAGGCTGTTTCATACCACTATGTTTTGGGGTGGTTTCTTACACAATAGATAACTACAGCATCTTTAAGTTCTGAGGGATCGTGTAATACTTCTCACACAGAGATGTCACAAATGCGATTATTTTTCTAAATTATATACAAGAATTGTTAAAGTTACAGTGGGCATTAATTTAAGCCAAAATCAAGATCTAGAAAACCACACTCAAACTCCAATGACAGTCATTATCCTGCCAGATTATCAAATAAAAAGAGAGTGAGAGAGAAGGAGCGACTGAGAGAGAAATATGTGACAGTCATTAAAAGTTCTCATGTCATTAAAGTTCTCATTAACAGAAGTTCCAGAGTTTAGTTTCCAAGTTCATTCATTGACAAGTATTTACAGGTACTCACCAGTGCTGGGCATTGTTCCAGATGCCAGGCACACAACAGTGAACATAACAGATAAAAATCACTGTCCTTATAGCACTAACATTCAGTGGAGGAGAAAGAAACAATAAACAAGACCAATAAGTACATTAAATGGTGTTAAATGCTGAGGAGAAATCTAAAGCAAGGAAGGAGGCCAGGGAGCGTTGCTGGTAGTGCTGATGATGGAAAAAGTTTGCAATTTTAAATATGCGGGTCACAGAACGCCACACGGAGGTGTCACTTGTGTCAAGACTTTAAAGAGGTGGGGGAATAAACCAAGTGGGCACACAAGGAAACAGCATTCCAGGCAGAGCAAATAGTAAGGCTGGTGTGGCTGGGGATGACGGGGCAAGCATGAAAGTAGTAAAAGATGAGGTCAGGCCGGGCGTGGTGGCTCACGCCTGTAATCCCAGCACTTTGGGAGGCTGAGGCAGGCGGATCATGAGGTCAGGAGATCGAGACCATCCTGGCCAATATGGTGAAACCCCATATTACTATACAAAATATTAGTAGGGCGTGGTGGTCCGCGCCTATAGTCCCAGCTACTCAGGAGGCTGAGGCAGGGAAATCTCTTGAACCCAGGATGCGGAGATTGCAGCGAGCCGAGATCGTGCCACTGCACTCCAGCCTGGTGACAGAGACTGTCTTAAAAAAAAAAAAAAAAGATGAGGTCAGAAAGGAAACTGGAGACCTGATCCTATAGGCAAATCCTGGCAAAAATCCAACAGCACTGATCTTGGAATCAAAAGAACCAAATTCAATGAGAACAGTAATGTTTTTGTCCGTTTTGTTCACTAATTTATCACAGCACCTAAAACGGTGCCAGGCAGACATTCAAAACACATTTGCTGAATGAATGAATGAAGTCTTGGCTCTATCACTTAGCAGCTATTTGACTTGTAGCAAGTGATTCAAGTTTTCTGAGCTTTAAAATCCAGTTCTCATCTTTAAAATCAGAATAATCATTTCTCCCCACCTCAAAGGATTATAGTGAGGATCAAAAATGGGGAAGTATTTTGCAAACTGCAAAGCAGTATATATAGGTAAGCTCTTCACATTATTGAAAAAGTTAACAAGAGCAATTACTATTAACAACAACAATGATGTCTCTACCTTTCCCTACTAAATTCAACCACCGAATCATTCTCTCTCTATAGGCCACGGAACTGGGACAAGGCTAATTTTCCCTTCAGCACGAGAGAGGAACTTTAAGCACTTGAAGGCTTTTGTAAATAAGTGGCAGTAATTAAGACATAATAGTTACTTCTACCAACTTTTCTTTGAGCCTCTCTGAGAAAAAGAATGAGGCGCTGTTTCCATGTGAAGATTCAACACCCTTTGGTAAAATCCAGTCTGCCTGAGAACTATTTATTTTCCTGTCAAAATGCAAGAACAACCAGTAAGAACACCTTGACATCTCCCCAGACATCTTGTCCCTCACTTAAACCTATACAAGACCTTGCTGAAAGAAGGGAAAGGGAGAGCATGAGGAACACTCTCGGGACTGAAAAATGTTTTTACAGATCAACTAATCCAATTATCCCAAACTGAGAATCTACCGCCTAACTCGTTCCGACTGAAGAGAGCTTCAGTGTTCTCATCTGTACATGGGGATAATATCTTAAGGATGCTTCAATTCTGGAATAAAATAATGCATATGAAAGCATCTGGCACGGTTTATGCACTCACTAAAACTGGCTGAATCTGGAAATTCTGCATTTATTCAATAAATATTAAGTGAACGTCTACAATATACCAGTCAGTACTCTAGGCACTAGGAAAGGGCCATAAGCAAAAAGCACAAAAATCTCGTTCTCTTGGAGCCAACATCTACCTCCTGTAACTTCCCCGATCGGCCCGCTTCACTTCTTTGGAACTCCGTCTGGCTTTTATACAACACCTCCTCCACGGAATATTGTCCTTTGAGATTTTGCAGATCCCCATGTGTACCTCCCCTCTCCACGCCCCTTTCCTCCATCCTAAACAAGCAGCCTTAATTCTTTCAAGGAGTAAGCAAGGATACGGAAACAGAAGCGAAAACTGGACTGGGTGGGGTGGAGGCGGGTGCCAAGGCGCCAGGGCTGAAAAAGAAATCAACAGAACCGCTCCGACTTCAGGGTCCGAATCAGGTGTGTAACCTGACACCTCTCCCGGGAAGGGCCATCCTCCCCTCCCCAGGCCCACAGATGTCCCCGCCAGGCTCCGGGTACCGGCCCCAGGGGGCGCCCTGGCCAGGGATGGAGGCTGGAGGGGCCGGCTCGGGCCCTCACCCGTCAGTCCTTGCCTTTCCTTCCCAGTCACCTCAGAGAGAATTTCCAGCATCATTCTTGGTGTTTCCAGGCTCCCGCTTCCCAGACGCAGGCCCCGCCGCTCCCGAAACCCCCTCACCGAGCGGCCTCTCACCCACACCGTCCTTTCCTTCACAGCTGCAGTCGCTCTCCTGGCCCCCAGGACAGCCGCCGCCCGGTCGCACTCACCTGCGAGCCCAGCCCCGGCCCCTCCATCTCCCCAGGAACCCACAGCGGCTGAGGTTACTAGGCAAGTAGCGACTGCCGCCAGCCCGCCAGCCCGCCTTGGGCTGCCTCTTCTCCCACTTCCTGCTGGCGCCCTCACCTCCGCCGCTGCGGTCCCCGCTCGTGCCCTGAGCCGTCAATCGGTCCCGGAGAGCCAATCCCAGCGCTCCATCGGCTAGGGGCGGGACTTTCTCACCTCCAGGGAAACCCGCTGTGAATAGTTCGCCAGAGGTTCCACCTCCAGCCCGCGAGTGCCTGTCGCTCCCCCAGCCCCAGCCCAGGACCAAGCGCCCCAGCCCCAGGTGCCACGGTCCCCAGATGTGCGCCCGGGGTCAGGATCAGACTGTTATTCCAACGTCAACCACCATCTATTGAGAGCAAATCTGGACTTGGCTACTTAACTGCTAGATGACCTTGTGAAAGTCTCTTATTTTACCTCAGTTTTCTCATCTATGAAATGAGGAAAATAAGGGTACCTACTTCATGGAATTATCAGGAGGATTAAATGAGAAAACGCATGTAAAGCCTCTCAGCCAGTGCGTCACATATAAAAAGGAATCAATAGATGTTAGCTATTTAAATGTTTTCCATTCCATTTGTGTGATCTTGGGCAAGTCACCTCTACCGGCTGGGGTTCTGCTTCCTCACATGAAACAAAAAATGAGTTCTACGGCGCAGGCTGGACGGGGAGTGGGCGAAAGCCTCCCACTTGAAGGGCACCTCCCCCGACCTCCACGACCCTTTGTGGAGGGCACTGGAGGAGCTGGCATTTTTAAGCTCTGTCCAGCTTGAAGGTCTATGAAGCAAGCATTAGGGATAACTGGGGCGCTCCAATGGGGCAGTGGGGGCTCTCCTACCTCAGCCCCGAGTAAACACTGGGGTTTTTCTAGCCCAGCACTGAACACAGTTCTTTGTAATGGTTCCTTAGATGTGTCTGTTGCCAAGTGGAACCAGATTAAGACTTCCGGAAGCTAATTTGAAAACGATCTGAAAACATTATGATTTCCTTATTTTATAAAAATAATACTAAATCATAAAATAAATATCTAGAAGTCCAACAAAGTGCTGAGTTTTCTCATGAAAAATATTGCTATGATACAATAAAATCGTAGATGTGTTACTGTTGATTTAGTGTCTGTGTCCTTCGGGTACATCAGCCCTGGCTTGCCCCCAAAAGCCCAAGCTCTTTGAGGACAGGAACCATGTCAGATCCATCTCTGAACTCCCAGTGTCTAACACAGCACTGGGACATGGAAAATGCTCAGCACAATTTTAATGAATGATGGATGGATGTACAGGTGTGTCATTAATACACGGACAAATGGAGTGACAAGTAGAAGTGCAAGCAACTTCCACCGAAAGCCAGAGGAAAAAGCAATTAATTCCAACAGGTTAGGATGAGGCATTGGGTGAGGATTCACAGAAGAAAGAATGTTTGGGTTTGGTCATCTTGCTTAACTAATAAGAGCTTTCTTTATTCATCACTTAAAATCTGTTGTCACTGTGCTAGTGTTTCCATACATTATGTCTCATCCACGAGATGGGCGTTATTTTCCCCAACTCCTGGGAGGAGAAACTGAGGTTCAGGCTGATTCCATAAACCCCTAGTCACTCAGCAAGTAAAGTAGTAAAGAATGTATTCAAACCCAGGTTTCTTACTGCAAGCATTTTGGCTGAAGTAGTTTGTTTCTTTCATTTTCAAAGACTGATTTAAAAGATGTTGTAGAACTTGAGGGAAGCTTAAAATCTGTTTCAATGCCTCTGCACTGATATCCTAACACATTGGAAGATTTTGGAGCAACTAAATCCCAACACCCCACTCTTTAGCCAGGCTCCTGGTTTCCCTCCGCTCATGTTTTATGCTTCCAGTGAACTATTTCACATCAAGCATATCCATGTCTAATGGCTATATGAAACCAAACCCAGTGATAGCCTCTAACTGCCAGCAATAGCTCTCATCTTTGAAGACACCTTTGCTGGTAGACATACCCCACTAGAATAGTATGATGGGAGAAGAAGCAGGCTCCTGGAGCCTACTGCCTGAGCCGGAATCTCAGCTCCAGCACTTAGTATCTGCATGCCCTTCGGCAGGTTACGAAGATTTCCTCCTTCAGTTTCCTTCCTTAGGTTTCCTCATCTGTAACAATGAGATAATAACAGTACAGTACTTACTTCATGGTGCTGTCAAGAGAATTAAATGAGCTAATGTATGTGAAGTACCTAGAGGAGGGTCTGTACATACTAGGCACAATATATATGTTAGCTATTCTCACCATTGCCATTGTCATCCTTGGGAGTGGGTGTTGGGGAGGGCACTGACAGTACCAGGTGGGTGCTGTCATGCCAAGGGCCAAGGATAGAGATTCAGCAGACCTGACTTCTAATTCAAGATTTGCCATCACTTTCTGTGTGTATTAGTTTCCTAGCACTGCCATAACAAAGTACCACAGACTGAGTGGCTTAAACAAATTTGTTCCACAGTTCTGGAGACTAAAGGCCTGAGATGAAGGTGTTGACAGGGTTGGTTTTTTCTGAGGCCTCTCTCCTTGGCTTGTAGATGGCCATCTTCCCCTGTGTCTTCACATGGTCTCCTTCTTTGTGTGTAGCCATATCTTCACTTCCTCTTTTTATAAGGACACCAGTTATACTGGATAAGCGGGCACCCTGATGACCCATTTTAACATTGTTACCTCTTTAAAGACTCTATTTCCAAATAAAGTTACATTCTGAGGTACTGGGGGTTAAGACTTCAACATACGAATTTAAGGGGGACAAAATTCAGCTCATTACACTGTGCGACCCTGGGCAAATCACTTTCCCTCTCTAATGACAATTTATTTGTTTGTAAAATAGGGATGAGAACAGAGGCTGGAAGCACTAAACTCTACAGTTCCTCTCAGCTCTGATGATGTCATTTCCCAGCTGAGACTAAACTTTACCTTTCCAGTTCCCCCAGCACTTTTAAGTCTCTTTTAGGTGACACTGTTTCCCTCATTCTACAAACATGGATTGAGTTCCTTCTATGGACCAGGCACTGTTCAGCACTGGGGATTCAGTATTGAGCAAGACAGAAAAAACTGTTTCGTGGCTTCCTGGGGTTTACTCTAGTGTGTAGCAGTAAGAGACAGACTTTCATCAAATGGGCTCACAAATATTTACTTTTTATAGTCAGCCTTGCAGTTCTTAAGTAGATCCTGTTTCCTCCACTTGGCCACCTCTTTCCTTCACTCAGCCTCCACTTGGCTGCTGGTGCACATCCATTTGTCCTCATTATGTTTTGCACAAGGTCTGGCACACGGTAAAGGCTAAAAAGACGCATTTTTGAAATAAATGAAGAAACAAATGAGTCCAATTGAAATAAATGGTTTATAAGATGACATTAAAGGCAGCTCAACTCTATAAATCACTCTAAGATGTGCTGATTTCACAATGCTTAACCACTATTGGATTTAAAAAATTCCATATTAAGGTTTACTAATCCTCACTGTCAAAATAGGAGCATCAGCTGACTTTGTTCTGACTAAACTTTTGATTCTGGCCTCGCTTCTTCCATACGCTTGGAAAGGACAGGGGTGGTTTTTGAACCAGGGACTTGTGGTTGTAATAATTTTGATGGCGGCAACAAAACAACCCTTTGGAATGTCCCAAAACCCCACACATCTGTCAGCAGAGGGCTTCTCACAAACACCAGGTATGAAATCCTGATGCTCTGCGGTACCAAGCCAGAAGGGCTGGGTGGTGTGAGTGCTTGCTGTCCTTTAGGTAGTGAATGTTTGTTGAGCTCTGAACATACACCAGGTCCAGGCTAAACATATGAGTAAAGTGGTGAACACCACAGCCTCTGCTCTTCTGGAATTCAGTCCAAGGGAGGCAAATACTGATAGAGATAAATAAATAGATAAAAAGAACTAGAGACAATGGCAAGTGCTAAAAAGGAAAAGTGCCAAGAATATAATACAGGAACCCACTTTAGCCTGGGGAGATAAGTGGCGTAGAGAGTCCTCTTCAGAAAGTCATAAAACCAGCTCAAAAGGACTTTCCCAACTTCATTTACCTAAAGAGAAACTGAGGCTCAGGGAGGGAAAATGACTTGAACAATGCACTTTCCAAAGTAGTGGTGAATATAGGGCTGGGACAACTCTTCTGACCCCCTATGGCTCTCTTGCCAGCCTTTGGGCAGCCTAAGCTTTCTAACTGTAACCCAACTCACAGATGCTCTGGGCTGGGGATTGGGAGATGGACAGGGATTACTTAGGAGTCTTGCTCAATCTCTTGTCTTCTACTCATGGAAAAGCTTCAACAATGAAAAATTAAAAACTCATTTTATATACAGATCACCAAGATCTAGTCATGAGATATTTTAAGAACCACAGTTACTCTCTGGGTTAGGAGTCCATGGTGTGCATTTTATTTTTTACTTGCCAGATTAACCAGATTAATATGGTGGGGTTTGTGTGTGTGTGTCTCTGTGTCTATGTGTGTGTGTGTGTGCGCGTGTGTGTGTGCAAGAGAGGTGTAGAGAGGGAGAAGGTGAAGCAGGAAGTATTCCTACTACTTTCAGTAGCTACTATTTTGAGTCTTAGTCATCTCCTTGCAGTGATACATTTAAATATCAATGGAGATTTTTTATGGCTATGTCCAAACTGTGACAGCAACACTCAGAATTGGGTAATAAATCTACCTTGACTCTGATACAGATGTGGCAAGACTCCCTTCTCCACCTTCTATATCCTACTATCATAGTTGTGTATTTGTTGATTTATATACCCATCTCCCCATAGTCTCTGTGCTCATAGCAGATACTTAAGTATCACTTCCCCAGGAAGGCCTTCCTGGACTCCTAGACCAGGTTAGGATGCCCTGTTAGGTGCCCCATAGCACTTTGAAGTGCTGCTGTCACAGCACCTGTGGAACATTATTACTTTGCTGCGTTCAGGTTGAGAACATTTATCTTCTCTGCATACCATAAGCCATGAGCACAGAACCTGGGCCTGTCTCAGACACAGATGCATTGCCAGTGAATAGCACGGTACATGGCGCATGGGAGCTGCTCAATATTCAGTTGTTGAATGAGTAAACAACCATATATCATTCATTTGTATTTGCATTTCTAGCATCTAGCACAGTTCCTAACACAAGCTAAGTGCTCAAAAATGTTGACTTGCATTTAAGAATCTCATTTCTGTCTCTATACAGTTTGCAAAACACTTTTGCTTCCACTGAGATTGAGATTTGTAACAGCCTTGTGAAGTAGTCAGAACAGGGATTAGCATCCCACTTTGTAGACATGGCTCAGGAAGTTTAAGCAATTGGCTGAGAGTATCAGGCTAGAGAATATTGAAGAACTGAAGCCAAAAACATTCAATGACAAGGGCAGTGATGTTTCCTTGTCAATATCGTCCCTGACAAAAATTAAGTTCAGAGCCCAGGGACTAGCCACAGATTCGGGGCCTTTCAAAACTTCATATAGCTACTTTTTCAAAGATATTTTCAAATACGCCCACTTGGGGGAATCAAGGTGGGTCAAGGGTTTTGGAGGTTCACTGTCTGCATCCTCCCAGTAAGAGACTGTACCTCCTCCCAGGAAGAGACTATACCACTTTGAGCTTCCATGTTCTCATCTATAAAATGTAATCGCACCCACTTCATAGAGGATTCAATAAAAGGGTTAAACAAAAAAATATATATATATGATGTGCAGTACAGTAAGTGCTCTACAAATGTTGGCTGTTATAAAGGCAATTGAGAAAAACTGAAATCATAGGGAAGACTTGGCCTTAGCATTGATCCTTATGACCAATTTAATCCAGAGCCTAGCTCTGGAATATTCATGACTTTACAGGAAATACAATGACAAAGGATCCATTCACCAAAATTTATTTATAGTTTCAACAGGTGACATTAAATAATTGTTCTCCTTCCATCACCAGCCTACTCTACACACTAAATTATTTGTGCTCGTGAGAAAAGCTGCATTCCCCTCAGCTCTGCTTTCACGGGAGAATGAGCGCTGGTTTAATCTCTTGTTGGCTGCTGCTCTAATTATAGTGATACAGTGGTGTCCACGGTAATGGACCAAGCTGGCCAGCTGTGTTGCAAGTTGTTCAAGATACAGAAGGTGGCACCATCTGAGGCCAAATGGTTACCTTTCATTTCAGTTTCTATATAAAACAATTTTGCATTGTGCTTTGTATAGATCATGAAATATGGCAAAATCAGGATTTCCCAACCTGAAGGCGCTGGGATCATTCCCAGTGCTACTGAGTTGCTGATGTATCTGACTTCTGGACATGTGGATTGTTGTAAGCAAGGGCAATAGGCATGATGGCAGGAGAGGCAGAGCACCGAATAAAATGATAGATTGGAATTCTGTGGGAAGAGTAGGAGGAGGAGGAACGGATGTTACCCCTTGTGCAAAACATCCCTTTATCCCCGGGGCTGTGGTGACTGATATCCTCTACACCTCTGGCCTGGTGCTTGTCTTGCTATATTGTAACTGCCTGTTTACTCCTCTGCCTCTGCCTGCAGCTTGTTTGTGAGTTAAGGATTCTTTCTGTTCATCATTGTATCCCCAGAGCCTAGTACAGAACATACACAGGTAGGTACTTTATAAATACTTGTTGGATGAGGGGTAAAAATTGTCAGAAAACTCATTCTTAGGACATGGTTGGGTAGGAACAGGGAAGGAAGCACTAAATTTGAGGTGAATTGGGACATAGTGGTTCCTAATTTCAGTTAGTCATATGACTCATTTTCAAATTTCACATGTCCTGTCCCCACTCAGAATTGGTTCAGGAGTAGCATGGCCCACCAGTCACCCTTTCTGTGGGAAGCTGGGGGATCAAGGGTGGTGCTCATGGCACAGGCGCTAACACCAGTCATATCAGAAACTCAAGTGTCCTGAGGCTGTGGGGGCCACACTTGACCCCAACAGGAAGAGCTCTCAGGCTGGCGTGTCCCCAGGATGGGGCAGATTAGAAAGGAGTTTCAAGACACAGTGTCACTAGGGACCTGGCTCGAGGGCACCAGAGGCCAGGCCTCCAGATGTGATCAGAGCTGGGCCACATTACAGACCCACAGAAGGCCCATGGCAAGAACCCGCCTTTCCCTGGCTCAGCTTCGTCCTCTACCAGCCTGACGGGAGGTCGCACGTGGAGGAAGAGCTGTGTGACCAGTGAAAGGAGCACTGGGCTGGGCATCGGGAGGCCCAGCTTTCAAGTCTTTACACAGCATGACCAGCTGCCTGGCCTCTGACGAGACAGAGAACCTCTCTGAGTCTTGGTTTCCTCACCTGCAAAATGGAACTTGGGACACAGTAGCTCCTCATATACCACAGATGAGAAAGAAATGAGTCCTCAGTTCCAAGGCCAAGTTAGTTTGATCCCGATTCCAAACATCTATGGACACTTATAGCAGATTGTCCTATTGGACAATTGAACTCCTGCTCAGAAAGAAAGGAACAGTTCCACATCTTTCCCTTAGCACAAAGTCAGGGGTGATAGACCCATGGGCGAGGTAGAGGGAGACAGAATGAAATACCTACAAGATACCTCTCAGAGCATGGGCACTCCGCCCTCTTGTCAGCCCTTCACGTCATGCCCCAGCCGGGTCCTTTCTTTCATGCAGCACTCCCACTGGCCAAGCTCTCCCAGGACAACCTCTAAGGAAGGAGGAACGCTTTATCTCCCATTTCATATAAGAGCCTAGCCTCAGAGCTGCACACAGGCCAAGGCCACATACGGCAAACAAGGTGGTGCTGTTAGGGCTTGATCCCACATGCCAAACACAAGCTCAGCTCCTGTTGTAATTCACTTAGAGTCTGAGGCAGAATATTAAAATCAGTAAAAATATTTTCAAACAAGCGGAGCCATCTTAATTGGATAAAAACGGAGTATTTTAAAAATGATAAACATGAAACTAAAAACTCTGCAAATGTCTGAGACAGATTAAAATGCTTAAAGATACATAAAAATGTACAAAATGTCCCTATGGTATATTCATATTATCAACATGTTTTGTTTTGTTTCCAACCAATGTGCCTTTTGGCTTAACTTTTTTTTTTCTTTGCGACAGAGTCTCACTCTGTTGCCCAGGCTGGAGTGCAGTGGAGTGGTCTCAGCTCACTGCTGCCTTGACCTCCCGGGCTCAAGTGATCCTCCAGCCTCAGCCTCCTGAGTAACTGGGATTACAGGCACCATGTCTGGCTAATTTTTCAACGTTTTGTACAGATGGGATCTCACTATGTTGCCCAGGCTGGTCTCGAACTCCTAGGCTCAAGCAATCCTCCCACATCTGCCTCCCAAAGTGCTGGGATTACAGGCATGAGCCACTGTGACAGGGCTTAACTTAAAAAAAAAAAAAATCAGTTTACCCTCTGGAATTGATTCAGAATCTTGAGTCAGACTTGCAAGGATTCTAACTTCAGGAAATGAGGTTAGCAGAAAACAAGGAGTAATTTCATAGTTGTAGGATCTTTAGAAATCCTCTACCCAATATGCTCCCTGAGTCAGAGTTCTCTCACTTTCCCACATCCCTTAAAAGCTGTTGTCACTATCTCCTTGAATATCCACAGTGGCGGGATACTCACTGTCTTCTATCATACTGGTTAAATTGAACAGAACTATTCCTCACTTTTTTTTTTTTTTGAGAAGGAGTCTTGCTCTGTCGTCCAGGCTGGAGTGCAGTGGCCGATCTCAGCTCACTGCAAGCTCTGCCTCCCAGGTTCATGCCATTCTCCTGCCTCAGCCTCCCCAGTAGCTGGGACTACAGGCACCTGCCACCACACCCGGCTAATTTTTTTTTGTATTTTTAGTAGAGATAGGGTTTCACCGTGTTAGCCAGGATGGTCTGGATCTCCTGATCTCATGATCCGCCCACCTTGGCCTCCCAAAGTGCTGGGATTACAGGAGTGAGCCACTGAGCCAGGCCAACCATCCCTCTTTTATGTTTATAGTCCGTCCTTTTTTCTTGGTTATGGCGCCACAAAAATTCCAGTGAATTCTCTCTTCTACATCACAGCCCGTTAGATACTTGAATGGATAACAGTACCCCTAAGTGTGTTGTCCCCCTGGTTAAACATCCCCAGCTCTTTCAACCATCCCTCAATTTGTGTGGAAACCAAGTGGAGGAAATGCTGCTGTTGTGGGAGCCAGACAGAGCTAGCTTTATATCCCAGCTCTTGCCAAGTAGCCTTGGCTTAGTCACACAATCTTTCTGCATTTCTACTACTATTTTGTAAGGCTGTTAAGAAGACTAAATGAGAGAATGCGTGTAAAGCATATGGTATGGTGTTAGCCTTAAGGTGGGTGTTTTATATATTAATAGGTGACAATATTGTTATGGGACCAGGGACAACTTATTTGCCATCACTTCAGAAGAATTCTACATTAAAAAAAAGGAATGAGGTTGAGATATCCGGGAATGAAAAGAAAGTTGAGGCTGGGGTGGCCTGGCTAAGGGAGCTTGACGAAGAGGGACTTGAAGTCAAAAAGAGAAAAGACAGATCATGGGAAGCCAAAGATTCTACATAGTGAGGATGAGGATGCCAACTTCATAGTGGTTGGCATTGTGAGGAACAAATTGTTTCATGTATGTGAAAGGACTTTGTAGAATAAATGCTCCCCCCTGCTCCCAGAACACCTGGTGCTTTACCACATTATATTAAGACAAGTTTTTAATCTATTTCCCCCGAGACTAAAAGTTCATTGTGGTGGGAAAATTTCTTTTTTTGTCTGCCCATCTTCCACTGGGGAAATGCCTCTCCGTTACCCCAAGTAGTTTAGGTGGGACTGTCAATTTCAGTACCCTGCCTGCTATGAGCCATAAGGCTGAGTCCCTGAGCCAGGCCTGACCATTCAAGGTACACCATCATTTTGTCCAGGGGGACTGTAGGGGTGAGGTTGGGGGGAGCATGTGCCCAAAACAGGGCCAAAAAGAGTCCTTTCATATAATTTGATCTATTGATGCTGTAAAAGCCAAGTTTCTTTCTTTTGAACTATTTTGAATTCTAAGAATATAAACTTGGGGCTAAATTTTGCTTATTCAACAAGTATTTATTGAGGGCCTAAATATTAGCCAGGGTTCACAGGTTCCAGTCATAAGAACATATATCTCTCTAGATATTTTAAACAGAGGGAATTTAACATAAGAAAGTGCTTACACCGTGTTAGGAGGCCTGGGCTGGTGGATTGACCACAGGTGGCTGGCGCCAAGACCATGGAGGGCACTGTGCATGTTGACTGGAGATCTGCTTAGGCTCTGAGGAAGTAGCTCCATTGGTGGGTGCTAGAAGTGCCCAAAACACCCGCTGTGCTCTGTGCCTGTCGGAAGGTTGCTAACAGAAGTCTGAAGCAGGAAAAGAGCCTCTTCTCTCTTCCTCTTGTCTTCCAGTTTCCCACCAGTGCCTTATTAGGCTTATAGAAGGCCTCACTGGTTTTCTATCTGAAAGCCAGTTGCCAAGAGAATCCAGAGAATGTAATTCCAGTGTCCAAGCCTCCTTAAAACCCATAGCAGAACAAAGCAGTGGAAATGAAATTTGAGAGTAATCAGGCAAAAGACAGCCCCCTGTGCAATGTGCTAGGTCTCATTCTAGGGACTGGAGGAATAGTAGTAAGCAAGACAGACAAAAATCCACTCTCCAACAGCTTGCTTCTAGAGGGAATGAGAAGTAATACAAAAGCAAGCCCATAGGCAAGCAAGGTACAAACCAGGATACCAAGCACTATTTGTCTCAGTGCAGACTCCCTAGAAGCCGAGCACCAGATGAGGATTATTATGCAAATGCCTTATTAAGGGAGTGCTCTTAGGAACACCTGCTAGGAAGTGAGGGAATGTGATGGTTAATTTTATGTCACGTTGGCTAGATTATGGTGACCAGCTGCTTGGTCAAACACTAGTTGAGATTTAGTCAACATTTAAAACCAGTTGACTTAAAGTGAAGCAGATACTTTATATGGTATGGATGAGCCTTATCCAATCAGTCGACAGCTTTAACAGCAAAGGCTGAAGTTTCCCAGAGAGAAATGAATTCTGCCTTCAGAGGGCACCATAGAAATTCCAGCCTTCATATTCAAGACTGCAACATCAACTCTTACCTGAATATTCAGCCTCCAGCCCACTGACTTACCCTACGGCTTTCAGACTTGCCAGTCCTGACAATTGCATGAACCAATTTCTGAAAATACATCTGTTGTCTTTCACGTTGGTTCTGTTTCTCTGTAAAATCGTGACTAATACAGGGAAGGGAGAACAAACAACCAAAGCAAGGATGTGATTTCAGGCCAAATCTAGTCTCAGCCTGATGCCACTGGAAGCTCTGGAGTGTCAGCTGAACCACAGAGTTTGCCAGTTCTTGAGGCAAAGGAGGTGAGCTTCATACATCTGTACCAGTCAGTCCCTGGGACAGATTATATACATACTTTGACTATGGGGAATTTCTTTTTTTCTGTTTTTTCAAGGCTACGGTATTTTAATTCCAGGGGTCAGAGATACTCCTGGAAGGAGTAACAGGAATAAAGTATGATTTCTTCGTCATCCATTGACAAATTAGAAGGAATTTCTTTAATTAGAAAACTGGCTTTGGGTCTTGAGAGTTATAGGGCTTGGCTTACGGAATTGGCGGTGTGGATTTAGTTTGCAGGTTGCTTAACTCATCATGTGACCTTAAAAAAAAAGTGCCCACCTTCTTTGAACTTTACCTCTTGGGTATACTAGAGAGCTAGCCAGGGTAGTAACTAGTTCTACTCAATCCAGTTCTCCCACTTACACCCCCGCATCCCTGCCCTGGTAAATTAGGACTTCATCTGGAAGCTTCCCTGATCTCTCCAAGAAGTCATGACTTCCTTCTCTGTTCCCCCTTCAGGTTCTGCATGCTCCTTTATTACATTATTGCATTTTTCTGTAATGAACTCTTCACCTTGTAGGTGGCCAACCATCACAGTTTTCCTGAAACAGGGGACACCAAACTTTCTAGGGTTTTTTGTTGTTGTTGTTGTTTGTTTGTTTGTTTGTTTTGAGACAGAGTCTCACTCTGGCGCCCAGGCTGGAGTGCAGTGGCGCAATCTCCACCTCCCGGATTCAAGCAATTCTCATGCCTCAGCCTCCCAAGTAGCTGGGATTACAGGCACACGCCACCATGCTTAGCTAATTTTTGGTATTTTTAGTAGAGATGGGGTTTCTCCATGTTGACCAGGCTGGTCTCAAACTCCTGGGCTCAGACAACCCACCCATCTCAACTTCCCAAAGTGCTAGGATTACAGGCATGAGCTGCTGCACCTGGCCGGGACACTGGACTTTCAATGCTAAAACCGAAGCGAGATGGTCACCCTATTTTTCTTTGTCCCTCAATGAGAGGTGGAAATATGGGATCCTGTTCTGCTCAATCTGATGTTTGTTCTTGCACAGTTCTTACATGAAGCACATGCTTCATTGTTTTTGGAGTTGTGGGGGTGAAGAAATAATATCTTCTTTTCTCCACCCAAATTCAGAACCCATTAGGATACACACACACACAAGTCAGACACAAAGAGATAAAAATACCAACTTCATTAGTGATGAAAACTGATATCAGGGAAGGGGCTTAGGTCTTCTAGCCAATAGGCTTCTAATACTTCACCCCCTTAATTGGAGACTTACCCAATCACATTTTCCAGCAGTCTTGGACCACTGCAAGCATCTGAGTGCATGGAATGGAGCAAAAGGTAGGCAGATCTCAGAGGGAAAAACAGAAGGCTGATTTGAGTATGAAAGCTTGTCTCCCAAACTCTGTTATAAGTCTTTTCTCCTCTTTTTGGGGTGAGGGAGAAAAACGGGGAGGGGGAAGTAGAGAGTGGAGAGGAGAGAAGCGTTACTTCAAACTCCCTCCACAAAAAACGCAAAGCCAGGAGAAAGGAGAATTCCCAGGAGGATCGGTTGAATGAATGAAACAACAAATAAAAAGTCACTAATGCTGCTCATTCTTCCTCTACCACTTGATCATTTATTGGGGAGTTTGGAGCTGCAGAAGGGTAGAGGCTCTCCACTATAAGCATCGTCACCAGGCCCACCACCTAGTGCAGGGAGGACACTGGTGACCACTTGCTGAGATACTGCACCCCCCCCCCGCCAAAATGTTAATTTGCTTACATGAGATCCTTGCTAAGCACTTGCTCTGTACCCACCTGAGGGACTTCATCGGCTGTACTTACCCCAGGACTTGCCAGTACCACATTGAAAAAGTAGCCATCGTTGTTTTCAGGACTTTGCAGTTACTGAAATAAGTCACCCAGTCTCAAAAACAGGATACCCACCCACATATTGGATATACTATTGCATTTACTTAGGACTGAGGAGTTTGATCATGTTGAGGTTGAGGTAGTAATGAAGGTGTGTGATGCTTCAGCTCAAGTGAGGTTCCTTTAGGGTTTCTGTATATAAAGGCAAGAGTGATTTGAAGTTACGTTAGACCAGAGAAGACTTGGTTCAACCAAAGGACCACTGAAGTCCTTTCATTTCCATATGTCCTGGTGCCCCAATTCAACTTGAAGCTTGTTTCCCAAGAGTAATGGGTAGAGTCTAATAAACCAGATAAACACACTCTAAATGGCACTTTTTTCTTATCCAGCCAAGTGTAAAGTGGCTAGATTTCTCAATTCCACACAATAAATACCTGGTATAGATTAACTTGATTCAGCAAGTACACAAGGAAGGCTGGAGATAAGGCCCATACTGGCTCTGACAAGGTGAGCAGGTGTGTGTGTGTGTGTGTGTGTGTGTGTGTGTGTGTGTGTGTGTGTGTGTTGAGGGATGTTCTAGGAGGCAGCATGGTGAATGGGAAGAGGCATGGGTCCAGGAGTAAAGTTTCTACCGCACACTAATTCATTACACACTGCTGAACTGAGGTTCTCTGAGCCTCAGTCTCCTCATCTGTGAAGTGGGGTGGGGGATGAGGAAGAGTTGGGTTAAATACATTTTAACATATCTTCCAGTTCAAATAGAGCACCAAGAACTACTAGCTATCGAGCATGTCTAGACTGGTAAAAATCTTCACTGAAGCTCTTCTGACAATGATTTTTTTTCTGACAGCTCCATGTCTTCTGTGACTTTTTGCAACGGGTGTTTTCTACTGAGTAATGCGTGTGTAGAATATTTTTTTCCAAGTGGCCCAGTGACTCACAATCTAATATTTGTATTGTGATTATCTACGACAGCCATCTCCTGAATCCTCAGATATTAACATTCCAAGCCTCTCTGAAGCCACATTTCATAGCTTCCCCAACATCCATCCATCCATCCATGAATAAGATATCATTATTAAGAATGTCATTTTTCATAATGGATTTTCTTTTCTAACTCAGGCTCCATAGGCAATGAGCTGAGGTTACATGATTTATTGCTTTCAGTTTGTTGGCCTTGGACTGTTCTGCCTGTGTACTAATTTTATGGCACACTAAACTTCTGCTTATTTACCAGCTTCTTCCTAGAGGAAGAAAACTGCAGCCCTGACACCTTCAAAATGAAAACAAGCAAATGAATAAACAAAAAACCTCCTCCAGGATATGGAGACAAAGCCTTTCTCTTAGAATGAAAGGCTCACATTTGTTCATGATGCTGCTATTCTATCCGTTGGCTTGAAAATGAACTGAAGAAAGCATTGGACAAATAACTGTACTTGGAGGAAATGGAACAGACAGATTGATTCTTAATTAGTACCCATGTAGAGTAAACATCTTCATATAGCAAGCATCTAAGCACATTCTTAGTAAGCATTGGTTTCTACTTAAAACATATCGACTCATCATAGAGGTTTTTCTTATCATTAATGGAATATATATGGAAATACATATTATTTGTTATATAAGGTGTGATAGTGTAGATATTTGTCCCCACCCAAATCTCATGTTGAATTGTAATCCCCAGTGCTGGAGATGGGGCCTGGTGGAAGGTGTTTGGGTCATGGGGACAGATTCTTCATGGCTTGATGCTGTCTTCATAGTGTTGAGTGAGCTTTCGCAAGATCTGGTTATTTATAAGTGTGTGCACCCTGCCCCCACTCTCTTGCTTGCTCCTATTTTTGCTGTGCAATATGCCTGCTCCCCCTTTGCCCTATGCCATGACTGTAAGCTTCCTGAGGTCTTGCTAGAAGCCAAGCAGATGCCAGCTTCCTGTACAGCCCACAGAACTATAAGCCAATTAAACCTCTTTTCTTTGCAAATCACCCAGTCTTAGGTATTTCTTTGTAGCAATGCAAGAATGGCCTAATACAATATGTTTGTGTATGAGTGTGTGTTTTATGGAACTCAGAAAGATTGTGAAAGGAGGGAAAATTAATATTTACAGAGTGTATTAGTTTCTTGTGGCTGCTGTAACAAATGACCACAAAGTTGGTGACTTAAAACAAGAGAAATATACTATCTCACAGTTCTGGCATCCAGAAGTCGGATATCAGTAGCACTGGGCCAAGATCAAGGTGTCAGCAGGGTTGTGCACCTGCCAAAAGCTCTGGAGTAACTCTGTTCCTTGTCTTTTCCTACTTTTAGTTAGAGGCTGTCCATATTCCTTAGCGTATGGATGCATCTCCAAATCCCTCTGCTCCATTTTCAAATCAAATCGG
The DNA here is from genome assembly GCF_024542745.1 of Macaca thibetana thibetana. Lineage (NCBI taxonomy): Eukaryota > Metazoa > Chordata > Mammalia > Primates > Cercopithecidae > Macaca > Macaca thibetana. The sequence goes on from NC_065591.1 coordinate 46,368,874, forward strand.
CCTTTCTGTGTGTGAAATCCCTCTCTGCCTCCTTCTTCTATGTATACACATGATTGTATTTAGGGCCCACTTGGTTAATCCAGAATCACGTCCCCACCTCAAGAATCTTAATTTAACCACATCCGCAAAGACTCATCCCCTTTCTTTTGCCATATAAAGCAATGCTCAGATTCCAGGATTAGAACATGGATGTATTTTGGAGGGCCATTTTTTACTCCACCACACTGAGCATTTACTCTGTGCCATGTCCTCACCTTGATCTACATAGCCGTGCCTCCTCCCACAAGCCTTCTGTGAGGAACAAGCAGTGAGAAAAAGACCTTGGGCAGGGAATCAGAAAACCTGAGTCCCTTAACTTGCCAGCATGCGTGCCATTCTCCTCCTTTTCTGTGCCTAAGGAAGACATTGCTAATTGGTCACAGCACTAACTTTTGCTAAACCCCTGGACTTGACTCCAGAATCCTTAATATAGTGTTTCAGGAAGTAATTGTGAATTTAACCCTATTTGACACCCCTATCTTGAACTCTTAGTCTCCTCATTTGTAAATAAGAATAGTACAAGCACATCTATCTCTTAGGGACAGTGTGAGGATCAAATGACATAATGGATGGAAAACACTTTATGAATCCTAAAGCAGACAGCTAAATAAAGAAGCTATGTTCCCAACAGGAATTCATGGGGAGACTGTCTGGGAGACCTCTGCTTAGAAAGTTAGAGGGCTTCTATTGCAAGGAGATTGTGAAGGTCAGGTTCAGAGTGGTGAGTGAGGCTAGGTCTGAACTTTATCAAGCTTGTCCAACCTACCTTATTTTGTTGTTGTTGTTGTTGTTGTTGTTGTTCTGTTTTGTTTTGTTTTAGGCTTTTAGCAGCCTGAAGCCATAGTTTTTATTTTCTGTGTCTAGTGATAAGCAGAAAAGAGGACTGAAGAAGGGGCTTTACTGACTCAACCAGAAACAGAAACTAAGAACCCATGACTGTATTCTCTCCCTTGGACACCCCTGCTAGATGGTAATTCTTCCCTTTATTCACCCAATAAAATAACATAAGCAAACATAATCTAAATATTCAGTAAGGATAGCTTAAAAATCACATCACTAAGCATGTAAATTGTGCACTACTATCTTGCCTTGCTCATAATAGCCATCTAGTATGTGTCGACCTGATGTCAGGACTATACACTTGCCAGGTATCCAGGCACCCTCAACTCTGTCTGTTCAATTTTGTATTGATCCTTTGAGGATTATTGAAAATGCACCCCTCTAGAAAGTCTTCCCTGATAGGAAGTGTATTTCCCCAACTCTAAACCTCAGTACACTTTATATATGCATTTCAAATGCATGTGCAGGAACAGGGACAACTTAGGATAGGAACAGGGGCAACTCCATCCCTGTTTCCACAGGTATTTTATGGACTCTTGCCAAAAAGACTCTAAGTGAATACTATAAATTCCCCTCCCAGATTTCAAAGTGTCTCCTCTTTTCATTCCTGCCTTTGAAGTCAGAAGATACTCCCTCAACATTTTGGTGCCTGAAATGACTCTGGCTTGGCTGCTTTTACTGGGATCTGGTTGCAAGCTTGGTCCTGCTACAGACCAGCTGTGTGATCTTGACATGTTCTGAGACTCAGCTTCCTTCTCTGTGAAATGAGAAGGGAGTAGAACACTTGCCCCCTCTGCCTCTCGAGGTTGTAGGCAATAACTAATAGAAATATTTGATGACTACTAAAAAGGGGAGACTCACATCCCATCCCTTGACTGGACACTCACTAGGTCTCAGACTTGCTTGCCTGCTCTAGTGCTATCATATTTGGAAAAAGGATACTGAAGGGAGCTGGGGAAGGCCAGGAAGAAAGTGTGCAAGAACCACTCCCTCAAACTCCAGGTTTTTGAGAGATCAGGAAGATGACTTCCACTGATGCACAAGTTTCTAAGGGATAGGGACCAAAGAGGATAGATAAGATTGGAAGTTGTGCGCTTACCAGGGACCATAACTGATGTGGCAAGGAACCACTGGCATTCAGAGAATGCAGTGTGAATTGAGACTGCATGATCAAAGGAGTTATCATTTGTGGAGGAAGATACACTTTTGAGAGGCTCTGCCCTTTGGTTAACACCTCTGTGTCTCAGTCATGCTTTCATACGGTGTGCTTCCATTTTAATCACCATCTTGTCAACACAATTTTAACCACCATCTTGTCAACATAGTACCTTCATACTAGGACATAATTCTCTCCATTTCCCTGTCTGTTGTCATAGCTCTTGCTCTTAAGTGCAAAGTAAAAACGGTACATATAATGTTTCTAGGACCATGCTGGATACAGAACAGGTGTTCGTCACTTGTTCTTTCCCTGCCATTGGTGGAAGAGCACAGTCTCCAGCTGTGATTCTAGACCCACTTGATAGGACAATTTGGGCAATGTGGTTATCAAGCGCAAGGCAGAAACCCAAACTGTAATAGCAATCAAGGACTTGTTGTTAGGAACTAGACAAGACCCAGGTTGTAAGAACAAAGTCCAAGGTCAGCTTCTTCCCCACATTAAGACAACAATTCCATGCTGAGGGTCAGGCTAGAACATGTATTGCTGTAATGTGAGGCCAACTGGGATAAATGCTCTAACAGAGGATAACTTTATTTTATAGGTGAAGAAACTGAGGCTCCAAGAAGTTAAATGACTTGCCCGAAGGTAATTTATATATAAATGACAGAGCCATCCATCACACCCAGGTCTCTTTGAATTTCATCCTTGGCCCTCTCTGCCACACCATGCTGCACTGAGATTCCAGGAAAGAAAGAGGTAAGTCTCACTCCACTCCTTCCCCACTCCCAGTATTTTCTGTCTCTAATGAGTTTACCATTTAAGTAGCACAGTTCAGCCCATTTAGCACCTCTATTGGGGGGGCCCTCACTTTACCCTCCAAACCTTTGCCACGGAGAGTCCTTATTACTCACCAGGAAGCTGGGCAAGGAGGGGAACAGCCATGAGGTTAACAGGAAAATTTGGGGGTTTTATTACTGGAGGTATGTAAATTAGGACACATTTTCTTGGGGAATTGGTAGCAATGTGCAACAAAAATCTTAATACTATGATTAACTTCTTTTTTGTTGTTTGAGACAGGGTCTTGCTCTGTCACCCAGGGTGGAATGCAGTGGCACGATCTCGGCTCACTGCTACCTCCACCCCCTAGGTTCAAGTGATTATCCTGCCTCAGCCTCCTGAGTATCTGCAGTTACAGGTATGCACCACTAAGCCTGGATAATTTTTGTATGTTTCACAGAGATGGGGTTTCACCATGTTGACAAGGCTGGTCTCGAACTCCTGATCTCAAGTGATCCACCCGCCTCAGCCTCCCAAAGTGCTGGGGTTATAGGCATGAGTCACTGTGCCTGGCTGTAACATGAATAACTTTTAATGCAGCAGCTCCACTACTAGAAATTTATCCTGAGGAAATAATCCAACAAGTATATAAAAATACAAACAAGCACAAAACAAAACAAAAAGTCTAACAGATCTTAGTTGGAGACTAGGTAAAGATGCCATATTCACACAATGGAATATATGCAATCATTTAAAGTGATTATGTCAGTTATAGTCATGGTTATGTCAATAACATAATAAACAAAAATGGGCTACATGTAACATGCAATCCCATCTTTTGTAAATAAATTATTTTGGGTGTATATGTATTTATATAGATGTGAACTCTCCTAATTGACCTCCAACCACTTAGTTGACTCAACAGTTGAGTCAGTCTTCTCCATTCCACCTGGAAAGTCTGATGCTTAGGCCCATGGACGGCTCTGGAGGGAAGGCTGTGAGCTTTCGCACCTACCCACTTTTGCTCCCAGCAGGGAGCTTGTGCGCTTAGTAGGAGTCAGTTGTATAGTTCTCTGTGAAGTTCTCCTTATGCCAATTTACTTGCTACTGTAATTACATAGTTAAATATTATATACACTGAAAAAAGGAGATAAGAGCAAAAAAGCTATTTAAAAAAAACTAAGTTGAATGTTTTGAAGAACTAAACTCAATAGCTATTATCTTGTGGGTAGTAGGTAAGGTGGCCAAAAAGGATGGAGGTAAGATAATAAAAATTCAAGTTTCCCCTCTCAGAGTGCTTCACAAATGTTTTTAAGTTCTCTTTCTTATTGAAAGAAGCCAAAACAAGAACTTGAAAACAAAATATTATGATATCTTTGTAAGAAATACAAAGGTGAACTCCCTTCAGCAGACTGAGTCTATATTAAAGAGTGTATTAAAACATTGACGTATTTTAAGTTAAAATAAAATATTTAAAGTACACTTCTATTTTATTATTATCATCATTTCTTATTTAAACTAACTTTTTGCTTAACCTGCTAAATATTGGCCTCTGTACTTACAGATACATTATAGGTCTGGAAAAGGGAAACATAATAGTGAAATATCTGGAAGGATATAGTGAGATTCTGGTTGATTTTTACTCTCTTTTCTATATCTTTATATGCTTTAAGAAAATAAGTGTGTCTATTACTTTTATAATCAGAAAACACAAAGCCATTGCCGTTTGGGGAAGGGAAAACAGAAAGAGAAACTTCAGGATTAAAGGAATGGTGTGCTGATGCTTTAAGGGTGCTCTGGAGAGGCACTGTCTATCTTTCCTTGACGACTGGCACTGTTTGGATTATTTTGTTACACATACTAATAGTGATCATGAGTTTGGCTCCTTGGTTCCACCCCATCCTGAGGGTCAGGTGACGTCTGCACATAGACATTGCAACACACGTGATTACTATGGGAAGAGGGTATAGGACTGGAGCAGGTTAACTCTCAAGGGAGGAGAGATAGACACCTCCCAGTTGACAGCACAAGCTGTCGGGACCATGAGTCAGACAGACCACAATCCCCATACAAAACGAAGAGGAACTCCTCTGAGTACCTCTAATTACTCTCATTCCACAGAGATTGCAGCGAAATGCCAAGAATGTCTTTATGTTTTACAAATATAACTTTCCTTTCATGGAAGCTTTAAAATAAGTATTCATTCTTGACTTAACAATAGAAATATTTGTTGAAAACCAACTTTTAACTATAACAAGCAATTTTAAAATTTTAATAAAGCTGTCCAAAGTCTTATGTAAAGAAACAAATGGAAACAAAAATCAGGCTTTTGTTGTTGCTTTTTGGAGAAGGGGTCTTGCCATGTTGCCCAGGCTGGACTCAAACTCTTAGGCAAAAGAGGTCTTCCTGCTTCAGCCTCCCAAGTAGCTGGGGCTACAGGCTCATGTCACGGTGCCTGACCAAAAATCACTTCTTGTTCCAACGCCTTTCCTTGATGCCTTCTGCTTCAGTGACAAAAACGCTGGGACAATCTGACAGAAAAAAAACAAAAATGAAACAAAAACTCTGACAGGGTCAAAATCTTGGCCTTAGGAAAAGGATTACTAATTGCTCTAGGACATTCTGGGGACATGGAGTTAGCAGGGGCTCAAAGAGAACAGGGGGAGGAGGGCCACAGGGCCACATGGTACTTAAATTCTAGAGGTAGCATTGGCTTTGTGTAGGTTTGAATTCAACTTCTTCACTTACTGGTGTGTGATTTTCAACAAGCTACTTAACCTTTCTGAGATAGACTGTAAATATCAAAAAGGTGGTAACATTTTGCTTACTTTTGTATTCTTAGGTATAGCACTTGGTATACAGAAGGCACTCAATAAATGCACTGAATAAATGAAAACACTTAAGACACCCAGCACAAGTTAAACATATAATAAGTAAGAGCTTCCTTCACCGCCTTTATCCCAGACTACTTTTTAAAGGTTTTATTTTAAAATAATTTTATGCTCACGAGAAATTATAAAAAGAGTATCGAGAAGTCCCATGGACCCATCTCCCTACAGGTGTAATGCATCACCAATCAATTGGCACAATACAGTTTCAGCAGCTGCTGAATGCACTCATGTGTTTTATATATCTACACATGTATAGGTTGGTAGAACCACCACCATAGTCAAGACACAGAACTGTCCATCACCACAAAGAATCTCTCTGGTGCTGCCACTTTACAGTCACAGCCCCTTCCTCTTCCCACACCCCTGGCAACACCGTATCTCTTTTCCATCTCTATAATTTTGAGACTATCTTATACATGAAATCTTTTTAATATCTAATTTTTTGAGATCGGCTTTTTCCACTCAGCACAATACTCTTAGGATCCATCCAACTTGTTTCATCGTATCAATAATTCATTCCGTTTTTACTTCTGGTTCCATGGTATGGATGTACCAGTTTGTTGAACCTTCACCCATTGGAGGACACTTGGGTCGTTTCCAGTTTTTGGTTATTACAAATAAAGCAGCTATGAACATTTGCATACAGGTTTTTGTGTGGACAGAAATGCTCAGGATTTTGATTGACGGGTCATATATTAGCCTGGTGCAAAAGTAATTGTGGTTTTGCCATTGCTTTTAATGCAAAACCACAATTACTTTTGCACCAACCTAATAGTACATTCATGTTTAAGTTTTAAATAAATTGCCAGATTTCCAGAGTGACTGTACCATTTTACATGCCTACCAAAAACATATACAAGATCAAGTTTCTGCATTCTTGCCAGCATTTGTTTTATTCGTTTTTTTTATTTTGACCATTTTGATGGGTATATAGCATCATCACTAGTTTTCCATAAAAACTGGTGAAGTTGAACACCTTTCATGTGTTTATTTTGCCATCTGTGTATGGTGGCAGCCACCATATACAGAAAAACTATAGCCACTTTTTTAGTGAAGTGTCCAAGTCTTCTGTTCATTTTCTAATTTGATTGTTGAGTTTAGAGAATTATTTCTTCTGAAAACAAGTCCTTTGTCAGATATGTAATTTGTAAATATTTTCTCTCAGTTGGTACTTTTCATTTAGTTCTCTTAACTGACTCACAGAGCAAAGGTTTTTAGAAGTTCAGTGAATTAATTTTTTAAAATTATTTTTTGGATTGTTCTTTTAGTGCCATGTCTAAGAACTCTTCTCCTAACATTAGATCACAAACATTTTCACCTATGGTCTCCTCTAAAAGTTTTACGGTTTTACATTTTACATTTAGATCTGTGATCCATTTTGAGTTCGTGTACAAAGTGTGAGGGGCAGGTAAAGGTGCATTTTGTTGGCTGTTGATGTTCTGTTCGTTGTTTCTGCCAAATGAGGTAACACCAGGTTCTATAGGAATCACAGAAGTAAGGTGACATACAGGGAGGCAGGACGTCTGTCCAGCCCCTTGCAGGAAATTAATTACCTTCCCATGTGTATCTAGAATGAGCTTCATGCTATGGAAACCAAATATTTCACCAGTGAGTCTTTCTTCTGTAATCATATTGTTCAACCAAACACAGGATTCATACTGGATCCTCGAGGAAGCTCCTACTGCCCCTTGCATCATAGCCTGGAGCGAATCTCTGAAGCAGGAAGTGAACATGGGAAATTCCTGTTACACATGGTAACATATCATTTAAGGTAGGAAAAGGTGTGTCTTACCTCAGGTGTCCTTAGCCTCAGGGACCTGGAGGTAGAAAGGGCCCAAAGCAGGAGTCACTTATACAGCCTCTCTGCAAAGAAGAACAATCTTTTATTCAACAAATATATGTTGAGTAGTTACTACGTGTCAGAAACTAGGCAATGAAGATGAGAGTGAACGAAACAGACATGGTCCCTGCCCTCTAGTGGGAGAGGAAGGGTGGAGTACAGGTAATAATATGGCACATATAATACTGTACACCAAAAGTTAGTGATAGGTTGCTGAGGGAATATACTACAAGGACACATAACTCAGACTTTGGAAATCCAGGAATGCTTCCCAGAAGAAGTGACACTGAACTTAAGACCTAATAGATAAATAGCAAAGAGCTAGGTAGAGTGGAGTGGGTGGGGTGGGGGGAGTGGTAAGAAATAGTCTTCCAGGCAGGGAGAAACAGCACACATAGGCTCAGAGGTGAGTGTGAGCATGGTGGGCATGTGATCTAGAGTCTCCAGTATAGCTGGTGTGTAAGGTGAAAGGAAAAGGGCATGGGATAGGCTGGCCAGGTCAGGCCATGAAGGACCTTGAAGGTCACTGTAAGGAATTCATCCACTTCATAAGGACATCCAGAATCCACTGGAGGTTTTGAGCAGGTGTGTAACTGATCCAGATTTGTATTTTAGTAATCTCATTCTGGAAGCATAGAGGCAGATTGGTGGGATTCTAGGTGGCAGGCTGGAGCACTGGTTAGACTGTTAGAGACTGTTGCCAGAGATGACAGAACCAGAATGGGGGCCGTGGTGGTGGAACATGGTTGATGCATTTAAAATGGGGTAGAATCTGAGATTTAAGGAGGAAGACACAGTTTTAAAGATGGCTTTGAGAAATGAAGTGAGGGAATCATGCAGAGAAACGGAATTGAGGGCTGTGTTGCAGGAACCATTGTGATTGGAACCTTCACTTGGACATTCCTAATGAGGAAGAGCCAACTCATTCCTTCCTTCTTGTTACTCTTCCAGGTTTGACAGCCCTTCTTGAACAAAACTCTGTTTCCTGTAACTTTGCTGCCTTGGACCAACTTCGGTCCTGAGAGACCACACAGAACTGATTCACCTCTGCTAGTCCAGGCAGCCTTCAACAGTCTTAAAGACATGGATCACCTTGTCTAAGACATTAAAGGATTCTCCCTTCTCTCAAGCTTTCTTTTCTTCAACTCACTAACTCCAAGTTCCTATAGCCACTTCCCATTTAGCATGACTTTCCTCTCCCTCCTCTTCCTGATACCCCTTCTACCTCCTACTTTTAATGTAATTATGTGAAGTCCAAACTGGATAAAATCTGATGAGCCAGAGAATAGTAATTGTCCTTCTTGGAGCCTGGAAATTCTAATCCTAGCATCCACACATACTTTTGGCCTTATTAGGGAACCTGCCTCCCTTCTCTGAATGTTTCAGCCAAACATCATCCCCCACTGTCCCCTAAGCAATGGAGACAGGCCTGAACCCAGAGTCTTAGCTGGGGAAACAGGTTTGACAAGGCCCTCCCTGACTCATCCTCCAACAGCAGGTGAGCTGGGTCTGGAAGCATGTAATCAAGCCTCACAAGGAAATGGGGTTCTTGCCTTTTCCCCTCCAGTGAGAAGGCACTAGAAACTATTCACTGAACATTGCTGGATGTGTGGCTTGAAGGGGCAGGTATGGAGGTGGGACACTGGCTCTGTCTTCAATAAGTGTGCAGTCTTGTTGGGGGAGAGGATATAGAAGGGGTGGTCACAGAAGGCCCTTTCCAGAGGAAATGAGAACACAGCAGGGCCTTGAAGGACAGGAGGAATATCAGCTGGTGAGAAGGATGGGGATGGTGCACCACAATGGAAAAGGAAAGCTTTTTCCTTGTGCAGAAGTCACAATGTCTAAGGTGGACCTGGGAAAAGAAAAGAAGAAACTGTGGTCAGAGAAGAGACTCTATATGTGAGTACTGAGAGAAAATGCTGCAAAGGTAGATTGAAACCATATTGGAACAACAGTTTTGGAGGCTGGACTGTCCTATAGCTGGGAGCCACCAAGAGCTCTTGAACCAAAGAAAAGGAGTGAAGTGATAGATGGCTTGGTTTTTGGTCTGGTGAAGCTAAATAGATGAATTCTACACTCTACACCCTGGTCCAGAGTTTCATAATGTCTATGTGCCAGAGGCGTTTGAACTAGAGTGACTCCATTTGAAAGGGGCTGGGTAAAATAAGGCTGAGACCTACTGGGCTGCATTTCCAGGAGGTTAAGGCATTCATAGTCACAGGATGACACAGCAGGTCAGCACGGGATACAGCTCATAAAGACCTTGCTGATATAACAGGATGCAGTGAAGAAGCTGGCCAAAATGCACCAAAACAAAGATGGTGATAAAAGTGACCTCTGGTTGTCCTCACTGCTCATTATATGCTAATTACAATACATTAGCATGCTAAAAGACACTGCCACCAGCACCACGACAGTTTATAAATGCCATGGCAACATCAGGAAGTTACCTTATGGTCTAAAAAGCGGGTGAACCCTCAGTTCTGGGAATTGCCCACTCCTTTCCTGGAAAACTCATAAATAATCCATCCCTTGTTTAGCATATAATCAAGAAGTAACAATAAGTATAACAAGCTGAGTGGGCTCTGCCACTGCTCTGCCTATGAAGTAGCCATTTTCTATTCCTTTACTTTCTTAATAAACTTGCTTTCACTTTATGGATTCACCTCAAATGTTTTCTTGTGCAAAATCCAAGAATCCTCTCTTGGGGTCTGGACTGAGACCCCTTTCCGGTAACATGGGAAGGCTAAAACCCTTCCAGGAAGTAGTCCAGGGAATCCAGACAGCAACCTGGCTGGCCTAGCATTAGCTCACTTTCAGGTGATCTTTCCAATTGCCCTTCCTAGAGGGATATGGGCAGAGAGGATTGAACTATTCAGGTATAAGACCTGGAAAGTGCTTTAAATGGCAATAATAAAAGCTAGAATCTGGGAGCAGAAATGTCTACATAATTTGCAGGACCTCATTTTTTACAAATCATCAAGAATTTTAAGATGGCAACATTAAGCCAACCACAGGGTCCTTCTAAGCATGTGGTCCCATGCAACATCACAGGTTGCATGCCCATGATACTGGCTCTGTCTAGGGGTAAGGATTGGGGCAGGTTCTTATCCAAATGCACACATAGCATCTTCAGGGGGGCCACCACACTCAGCAGGCTCACAGCCTCTTCCCTGGGCAGATGGTAGCCCAGCATTCCAGCACACACAGTCAGTTCATGGCTCTTGACCTCATGAAAGGAACAAGAGGCAATGAACAGGAAATCTGAGTTCCAGTCCTGGTTTTGCTTTAAAATTGATGTGAGTCACCTAACTTTAGGGCCTTAATTTCCTTGCCCCAGATTACATGTTGAGTAAGTATTGTTCCTCTTCCTTTCGATAAAAAAAGGCCCAATTCTGGGATCTGTACCACATGACCTCTTGCTGGAGTATTTGGAGGAAGACACGGGTCTGATGGTGGGTCTTGGGTTACAGAAAGAACTCAGTGAAATGTATTTGTAAGTCAGAGCAAACTCCAGATACTTTTTTGCATCCCAATCCCTTCTTATTTCACTAGAAAAGTAATCATTGGCCATTCTCTGAAGAATTTATTTGAAGAGACTTCAGGTCTTTTCTTACCTCCTCACCAACTCTTTGTAGGCCCACATGCAACTGATGCCCTCTCTCTGTGCCTCAATTTCCTCTTCTGTAAAATTGACACCTGGATTAGAGATCTCTTCTATGTCCCTTTCAGCTCCCATTTCTGCATTTCTTTGAATCTATGAAGTAACTGGTCCAGCATATAGCATCACCTGGTATTGGGATGAACTTAGCTGTCTCTGTCAATAGAAGGTAAGCTCACTGAGGTCAAGAATGACGTGTGATTCACTCTAAATCTCCGGTTCCTGGCACAGTACCTCACGATCAGTTAAGAACAGAATAGACAAATCTATCAATGGATAGACAGGGTCTCTGGAAGAGCCTTAAAACAAATGATCCAAGGAAGTGAACACAGAGATGTAATAAAAAGCAAAACCCAAGGCAAAGAAAGAGAATTGGGGTAACCACCTATCAAGGGAGATTGAGTACTGGGTGATCAACATCTGAAAAGATACAAAGGCAACGAGAAAATTTAAGGCTAAAAAAAGACAAAAAGGGCTGGTCACAGTGGCTCACACCTGTAATCCCAGTATTTTGGGAGGCCAAGGAGGGAGGATCACTTGAGGTTAGGAGTTCGAGACCAGCCTGGCCAACATGGTGAAAGCCTGTTTCTACTGATAATATAAAAAATAGCTGGGCGTGGTGGCACATGCCTGTAATCCTGACTACTTGGGAATCTAAGTTAGGAGAATTGCTTGAACCCGGGAGGCTGAAGTTGCAGTGAGCCGAGATCACACACAGATCTCACAAGATGGGTGAGAGTGAGACTCTGTCTCACACAGACACACACAAAAGGCAAAAAGATTTCACAATGGGGAGGTCATTAGTGACCCTTGAGAGAAAAGAAGATACCAAAAGTTAAGGAACAGGTAGATCATAAGGAAGGGGACAACAGGCATAAATGACTATTTCAAAAAATTTGTTGGAAACAATGAGAGTGATGAGAAGGTAACTGGGCACATGTAAAATCAAAAGAATTATTGTTTATCAATTTATTTTCTTTAAGAGGATACCTGTGTGTTTATCACAGTACTATTCGGAATAGCAAAGACATGGAATCAACCCAGGTGCCCATCAATGGTGAATTGGATAAAGAAAATTTGGTACATACACACCTGAAATACTATACAGCCATAAAAAAAAATAACGTCATGTCCTTTGCACAACATGGATGCAGCTGGAGGTCATTATCCTAAGTGAATTATCACAGAAATAGAAAACCAAATAATGTATGTTCTCACTTATAAGTGGGAGCTAAACATTGGGTACACACAGGCACAAATATGGAAACAGTAGACACTGGGGATACCAAAAGGGGGAAGGGAGAAAGAGGAATAAGGATTGAAAAACTACCTATCAGGTATTATGTTTGCTGCTTCGGCGATGAGATCATTAGAGGCCCAAACCTCAGCATCACGCAATGTACATATGTAACAAACCTGCACGTGTACCTCTGAATTGAAAATTTCAATAAATAAAATAAAATGAAAAAGAAGAGAAGAAGACCCACAATATTTGTTAACCAAGAGGAAAGACTGAAGGAGGAAAAGGCAGAAAATTTTATAGAGGGAGAGAGGAGGTAACTGATGGATTAACATCCTGGAGGAGTCAGGAGACAAAGGGGACCAAGAGCACAGTTTTCCCCCCCTCATCTCTGTCACCTATAAATCTAACAAGCAGATCGCTGGGTGCTATAGAGGAAATCCAAACATCAGAAAGAAATTGGGAAGGGTGACTCTTGAGGTCCCATCTTACCAATCCTATGACCTCGATGTTCATGCATCCTTACTGTGGCATGTGGTTCACAAGCAGATGACAGCAATGTGAAGAACATCTTTGAAATATAGTCTAGTGCCTGCAGCTTACCCTGGACCACATTTCCAAAGAGGAAATGAACCATTTGAGATGTACTCCACCTGTTTGGGAATGTGGTCCAAGGATGGAGAGTAGCATAGTAGGAAAAGCACTAGGTTGGAAGTCAGGAGTTCAGATCTAGTCTCTCCTTGTAATTCTTTATGTGCCCTTGGCCATATCCCTTTTTCTTTGGGAGCTGCAGTTTTCCTTGGAAACACAGGAGTTTGAAATAGATGACTGGTTTATTTCTACATGCTCTGATTGAAGTGTTACAGAGTCATCCTGAAAGAGTTGGCTCTCATCTCTGTGGTTCTTGGGCAGCTCTGTGCCTAATGTGGCCACTGAGATACAAAGAGCAAAATAGGTAGTAAGTCCTCCTTGGCAATTCTTACTCATGTCACTAGACAGCTCACAGTATTGGCATGACCTCCAACAGGAAAACCCACATGTTTGTCAGTGACATTTCAGACCCTCCTGTTTGGTCTGTGGCATCAGCATGACCAAATCATGTTGGCAAAGGAAGGCTCATGTCTGGCTGTGTGCTGGTGACATTGATGAAATTCAGTATTGCCTTGGGAGACTGATTTCCTGACTGAGTTCCAAGTTCTGAGTTTATAACTTGGTTTGCCCTTTGTCAACCAATTTCCACATAGGATTAAAAGGCAGGTAGATGTATCTTTGCCATTAAATCATGACAAATTAGTTATTCATTAATTCATACAAAAATGTGCATTGAGCAACTTCTATATACATTAAATGTATATAAGATGGATGGATGGATGATGAATGAATAAATGGAAGGATGGATAAGTGGAAGGATAATTTAGTAAATGGATGGATGACTAGAATGGATGGATGAGTGGGTGAAAGATGGATGGATGGATGGATGGATGATGAATGGGTAAAATCATCAGGAGGGAGCTTGACAAAGAACTAGGAGACCCAGGATCTGGTTTGCAACATCATTTATCAGCTAAACATATAAGCAAAGATTTTTTCAGTTACAAGTTACAGAAACTTAAAGTAGCAAACAGGCAAATAAAAAAGAAATGTATTGACTAATATATCTGAAAAATTATCATGAGTTTACAAAGGTCTCTCTTTGTCTTGCAGCTCTGATTTCTTTCATGTTAACATCATCCTTACATAGTCTTTCCCCATCCAGTGGCCAGATTTACCACCAGCAGCTCCAGCCTTACATTCTTCCAGCTTTGCAACCTCCAAAGGAGTGTCTTTCCCCCAAGAGTCCTAGAAAAAGTTCTTGAGAGGGTTCTCATTGGCCCAGCTTAAGTCATTTGCTCATCCCTGAACAAATCCTGTGGCAATTTGAACAAACCCTGTGGCAGAGGGTACAGTTCTCCAACTGGTCAGGTCTGCCCTGGACCCACCCACAAAGTCCAGAGGTGATGTCTTGTACAATGAAACGCATAGATTCAGAGTGAAGACAGGATGGCATTCCCAGAAGAGAAAGGAATGGATGCTGGGCAGGCAAAAACCTCAGAAGTCCTCTTGCTGGGTGACTACAAGGCAGTTCCTTTGCCACTTGGAGCCTCTCAACTCCCTCCCACAGCAGTCCTCACTGCATAGATTTCTTGTGATGTGAAAGTTTTTTGACAAAGTGAGGCTTATGCTTTTCACTTGTCCCTTATTCAGCACCCATCTGTGGCTCTTCCTCCTTCTCCAAGCCTTCGCCAACATTTGGCTTTCAAATGCTGACTTTCTGACTTATGCCATTTAACTTTTCAGGTCACGCAACCTGACAACTAACCATTAGGTGTATTTGGAGCAGAAAAAGTGCCCAGGCCTTTGTTAGGCCCAACAAGAAATACTGCAATGAATAAGACCCTCTCTCTCCACACAGGGAACTCCCAGTTTAGTCAGAGACAAATATCCTTCTTGCATTGTGCTCTAACTGCTCTCTGTGTGAGTCTAATCTCCAAAATAAAACTACTGGCTCTTCAGGGGCAAGACCATGACGCATCTTTCTCTCTGTCACCCATATCCCTCTAGGCCATTTTATCCCAAGAGCACCAACAAGAGAACTAGGGTCCTTAGTGCCCCCAACAGTGAAATAGTTGAAAGTCCTACCCCACTGGTCCCAACCTTCCTGCTAAAGGACCCAATATCCAGGACAGTCTTCCTCTTTGCTACCTCACAGCACCTGCCTTGCCTTCCACACCACCTCAGTCACTGCGTCACTGGGACCTAGTTTAGCAATGACTTCCATCTTTGGCTTCTGAAGTCACTGGAGCTGTGTGGCCCTGGCTGTCCTTTGGATCTAGACATCTCCAAGCTGAGGAAGGAAAGGATCCTCCTCGGGCTATTTCAGACCACCTTGCAAGGCCAGAAATAGGGTGGCAGCTTCATGATCCCTTCCTTTAGCCAGCAAATATGTCCTGAACATCTGTCCTTCTGCACACGGCTAGTGTGCTGCGGAAAGAATGGTGAGTAGATAGGCAGAGTCCTATCTTTCAGGAACTCACAGACTAGGTGAGAAGACTGCTGGCTCCTCATCCAACCCGAGTGAAGCTTGTTGGACTCCATAGTGACACCCTCTATCCACTCATTGGAACAAGAATGATGGGAACTTAGTAACAGTACCCTAGGTCCTTGATGGAGGGAAGTTGGGAGTGAAGGAGAGGAGTGGCCCCATGATGAGCTACTCAAAATGATCTTCAGATGTCATTTGTCAGTCGGGTTCCTGGACTTAGCATATGTGCCCAAATTTACTTTTTCTCTACCTACTTCCAGGGAAATATTGTGGCAACCATTGGCCACATGCTGAACATCTTGGCCTTGACTTCAGTCATATATTTAAGGAAGCCTATTTGGGCTCTCCTGGGAGGTTCCTGTGGCATTTGCTGCTTACACCAATGTGCCCAAATCTGCAATCTTGCTTCACTTACATCCTTCACATTATGTAGCACAGGTCTGAATGCTGGTGACTGCTCAAAGGAGAGCTGATGATGAATAAGTCTAAAGTGAAATAAGGCCAATGATCCAATGGAATTGAACTGCAATAAACAAAATGACCCTCTCTTAAGCACTTACAGACACAAGTTTTTGTTTGTTTGTTTTTGGGTTTTTTTGTTTTGTTTTGCTTTGTTTTGTTGTTAGGGTCTTACTCTGTTGCCCA
Source organism: Macaca thibetana thibetana (assembly GCF_024542745.1). Classification (NCBI taxonomy): domain Eukaryota; kingdom Metazoa; phylum Chordata; class Mammalia; order Primates; family Cercopithecidae; genus Macaca; species Macaca thibetana. Next base: position 46,385,048 of record NC_065591.1, read on the forward strand.
GGCTGGAGTGCAGTGGCATCATCATGGCTCATAGCAGCCTCTAACTCCTGGACTCAAGTGATCCTTCCGCCTCAGCCTCTCAAATAGCTGGGACTATAGGCACATGCCACCACATCTGGCTAATTTTTTGTTTTTGTTTTTGTTTTGTTTTATAGAGATGAAGTCTCACTATGTCCTAGGCAACATAGTAGTGAGACCTCATCTCTACAGAACAAAACAAAAGAGGAGTTCCAGTTGATCGCATGAACTCTTGGGCTGAAGCGTTCCTCCTGCCTCAGCTGCCCAAAGTGCTGAGATTACAGGTGTGAGCCACCATGCCTGGCAGAGTTGATTTTTTAAAAAGGAGGACCATTTCCTGACCCATCTGCTCTTGACTAAATATCCCATGAACTCCTTCCAAAGGTGAGCATTTCTCTGGCATATTTCTGCTCTTCACTCCCTTAAACTCAGAGGTAAAATTACTCCCAGGATCTCAGTCCCTTTTTCTCTCCCTGCCACATCTTCTTTCTGACATTAAAATCAGTCTCTGTCTTTCATATCCACACAGGGAGGAGGTGGGGCTCAGCTAATGAACATTTGAGAAGCCCTTTGAGATCTTGGATGAAAGGTACCTTATAAAATACAATTAAAAATAATGTGGGTAATTACTAGCTGGGCTAATCTCCATAGGATAATTAGAGAGTTTTCCTCTGGCAGATTCTGAATTCATGCAGAAACGCATGAGTTCAAAAGGCAAAACTGATTTGAAACTTCAGGGGCCACTGATATGCTTCCTCTGTTCCAGCATCATATCCCTGAGTCTTTTCTGAAGTCTGAGGAGCTTCTTAGCAGGCCAGAGCTGGAAAAGATCTTTGAGATGATCTTTCCAACCTCTTTGCATTACGGATGAAGCCACCAAGGCCCAGAGAACTGATGCGTCTGGCTTAAAACTGCAGAGCAAGCGTGGGAGAGCCACAGCTCAGGTCCAGTCCCTAGACACCCCAATTTAGGGGTTCCTGTCACCACTCCTAATCTATACACGCTATCCAAATCTCTGCATACTGCACAGTAGAGTACTGGAACAAGAGTCACACAGAGTTGAATTCAAATCCCAGCTCTGACACAGATGAAAGCAAAGTAGCTGGCAAGTAAGCCTCAGTTTCTCTAGATGTATAATGGGAATAATAACACCTGCCTCATAGGGTTGTTGTGAGGAGTCAATGAGTAATGGCACGGAAGCATCTGGCACAAAGCATGTGTTCAGTCAAAGCTGCTGGAATGAATGGAGTCTTTGCAGTCCTAGGGTTTGACCTACAGTCTTGTTTTGTATAGCTATGTTCAATCTGCACTTATGGGGCACTTACATGATGCAGACCGTGCTAAGCTCTCCAGCACTTTATGTCATTTAGTCCTCACCACATCCCCTCACGGTCAGCAGTGTGAAGTTGAGCTTCAGGTTGGTTAGCTAACTTGTCCAAGGCCACAGCTGAAGAGGAGGCAGGACTTGGCCCTGTGCACTTAGCCACCACGCAACACTGTTGTCACTTGTGAGAAGAGGAATGCACATTGTTATAACCAGAGCAGAGCCCTAAAAGAGTTTTCTGCTGGGATACAGTGGAGGAGTGATGGAGGGAGATTGGGAATGGTTGTAGCCTAAGAGGATCCACTGAAGCATTTTTGTTTCCAGTTATACACATTAAACTCTTCTCCTGTATAAGATTTAATTATTCTGAGGAGGCTGCACTGATGAAAGTAGTTAAATTATCTTCTTGGAAAAGAGAATCAAGAAATCTGGATTCAGGTTGTGGATCTGCTCCTTAGAAACTGTGTGCCTTGCTCAAGTCCCTCAACCTTTCCATCTCCCCAAGACTTGTGTTCCTCATCTATGTAATGCCTTATCCCACATGGAGTCTGTGGAGGCTCAAATATGAGTAACACAGAAGTGCTCTGTCAATTGCAACTTCTGTACAAATGGGAATCATTACTGGTACCATTCATGGTTTAGAAGATTTTCAGTCTGAAGGAGGAGATAGCTGGAAGCCCCAGGCTGGCTACTAGCCCAGCACACTTTGCAGGCTGGTGACAAAACACATCACATAATTTACAGCTCTGAGCTCAAATTATTTGGTTGGAAGAGGGCATTTTAGGGGAACAGCCCTTTGAAATTTAATTGTAAATTAATGGGTTTCACTTGTTTCAGGTTTCAAATTTTTTTCTGGGCTGAGATCCAAGATTAAAACCTGATGTGTCACATTCTTTCATTCTGTGTGTTTAGAAGAAAACAGGCCCCTGTGAAAGGCTGCTGGGTGAGGCTGGCAAAGGAGGAAGGAGCTGATCCAAGAGTTGTTAATCACTCCCAACGATTTCCTCATCAACCGAGCCTTTCTCAAGGACTCCCTAGAAACTCGAATAACCAGGAACGTATTCTTCTGAACCACCCTGTTTAAAATGGATGGCTGAGTCATCCTCTCCAGGGATGTCCAGGGCTGACCAAGAGAACGACAGTGGCTAAGGCTATCAGAGCCAAAGGAAACGCAGAGGTTGCTCTCTGCAGCCACTCCAGGCAGGGGTTTCTTGGGGCCTTCTGAAGAGATGGTCATCTCACACCCCCAGCGATGGGGAACTCACTCCCTCTCATTGTCAGACACTTGCTGGAAGCTGCTCCAGATCTCCAGCCTCCATTTATCTCTGTGTAATTCTCACCCACTGCTCAAGGGTCCGTCCTCTGGAGCCACAGGGCCATGTACAGCCCTCTCCACCACCACTGGTAATGCATCAACCCTGAGACAACCCTTCACAAGACTAAGTCCTCCAAGTTAAAGAGATGGATGTAGCTGAAAATATACACCTTGAGGCATCAGAAGGCTTGAATTCAAATCTCAGCTTAACAACTCATTAGCTTTGTGACTTTTGGAAATTTACTCAACATCTCTGATCCTTAGTGTACTTTCTTTAAAACAAATACCTTTGGGGATTGTTGCGAGGATCTAACATATAAAGGAAGAGGAACCTAAGGCCAGAAGTGAAGTCAGGCCCAAGTGAATAAATGGAAAGAAACTATCACACACTCTGGGGAATTCTGTACAGTCTGGTGGCCTAGACCTGATACACACAGAACTTTACTAGGAATGAAGGGGTGACACTGCACTAATCCTTGTATCCATGCAGGGAGTCATATTGGAGAGCCCTCTGCATAAAGCCAGGACTCAGAAAGAGCTATACTCTCTGAGAAAAAGGCTGATTGATGAAAAATAAAATGAACAAAACATAAAACCTGCACAGTATAACTAAGCAGCAAGGAAAAGTGTCTGTGTCCACCTTGATTTAGGGTAGTTGGGGGAGAAAATAGTGCCCTGACGTTTTAGTGCTACTGGTTGACCATTGCGTAACTAGGGATTCTGAAATGACACTAATTTACACATGGTCTTAAAACCCTCAAGATGATCAATTGAATTTAAGTGGACCTTGAAAAAGAAAAAAATAAAGTGGACTCTGTTCTATTATCAGTATGTCCTGATGCCTGACAGAAGCAATCAGGAAACTTCCCTGCAGAAATGTACTCTCAAGCCAAGCCTTAGAGAATTGTCATAAGATTCCAAAAACTAGAGGCTCACAATCAAAATGATGCATGCAAGGAAACAGACCACCATGAGCCAGTGGCAGCGGAAACAGCAAATTATAGAACCAGGGCCACAAACACTTCAGATATTGAGAAAAATATAGACTATAGAACAATTACGTTTAATATGTTTAAAGAAACATATTAAAGAAAGACTCAAAAGAAGACTCACACCCACATCTTCTGGCATGGCCCAGTGCTCTTTCCACTAATTCAAGAAAGAAAGAATAAAAAATGAGTCAAGAGCAAGAGAATATAAAAATGACCAGGCAGATTTGAAAAACAATCCAAGTGCCTACTAATGATGAATAAGTATCCCAAGCTTCCTCTGTGAAAGCCAACACACTTCCTATTAGACAAAAATTTAGAAAATATCCAGTCCACGCCTAGCTATTAAATGCATCCTGTGCCAGCAGCAGGAAACAGTCATAAATATTCTTCCAGAATCATCGTTTTTGCCTGACCCATTCCTTCTTGTGCTGCTTTTCCTAGCTCTGGGATTCCCTGGATCCCTTTTCCAGCTCCAGGCACCAACTTCTGGCCCTCCTCCTTACCTAGGTGACACATTCAGACACTCCTCACCTCCCCTCTCAACTCCACATTTCATGGGGCACCTTCAGCCCATGTGTGGGGGGTCTCAAATATGACCGTGCTAGCAGCAATTGTTATAAACACGCCACGTGCTACCACCACCATCTGCATGCTTCTTTACAAAATAACTTTTATGTCTATGGAAGCTTGGTCATCCTCACAAATGAAGGAGACAGGCTCACAGAGTTATAGTCATTCAGCTAGAAATGGACAGAGCCAAGATTCAAAAGAAGACTCACACCCACATCTTCTGGCATGGCCCAGTGCTCTTTCCACTAATTCAAGCTACCTCCAATTAGAGCAATGATTAATAACCAACCAGCACTGTCTGTTCTTTATTATTGCATATGTTAAACCCTCACCTGTTTTCATCAAACTGAACTGAAACATTCTCAGAGTTACCCAGTTGGTTGAGAAATCTTTGGGTCATTGCCAAGTATGGTCTTAGGATCAAGGAAATGTTAATTTATGTCCCAATTGTTTGGAGATCACTGGCTACAGTTAGTGGAGACGTAAGTACAAGTTCTTTCGCGCAAAAGCCAGACTGAGCATAGCACAGGATGGAGAGGTACCCAAGGGGAACAGAGTCCCTATGTATCCCCCCTTTCCTTGTCTCAGGGGAACATCTGAAGTTCCACAGAAAAACATTTTTTAAACTCTCAAGCAAAACATTAAAATCCTACAAAAGAAAATGAGAGCATGTGTACCTAGCTAGGTAAAGAGTGCAATTTGAGTCTGTTTTCTGATCATTTTACTCCTAGGGAGATTTTATAGAAAAAAGCAGAAAAGGAACTTTGTGGGCGCCCTCTTGTGGGCGAGGCCTAGCACTGCACCCCCAGCCAGCCTTGCCCTTCAGAGCTGCTGAATGAGACAGACAAGGGGCCGCCTGCCCGTGGAATTTACATTCTAGTGGAAGCAGATGGGGACAATCCCAAGCAGATAAATGAACAAGATCTTTCCAGATCATGAAAGTAAAGAGCATAAAACAAGGTAATGTAATGGAATGCGTAGAGGAGGATGTGGGTCAGGCTACAAGTTATGTGTTCAAGAAAGGCCAGCTGGCTCAGGGGAGAGGAGATGACTGAGCTGAGCCTCGAGTGTCAAGAAGTTACCAACCACGGGAAGGTCAGGGCAACCAGCCCAGGCAGTGCCAAAGCCTCGAGATAGGAGTGAGTTCAGGGTGTCCAGCACAGAGAAGCCAGTGTGGCAAGTGGCAAAAGCAAACAGAAGTATCCAGTGAGTGAGGATGGAGGGTGAGGCACCTCTGGGAGCACCTATCTCATCCAAGTGGGAAAACAGGGTCTGTTTTACACTTTCAGGAAATTTACTTCTCAGCCCTGCACCCACCTCCCACAGCCAGTTCTTCAGCAAATCCAGTTGGCTCTGCCTCAAACCATCCACTTCCCTCATCCCCCTAGCCACTCCCAGCCTGAGTTATCACCCTCTTCTGCAATAGCTTCCTAGTGGATCTCCTTGCCCCTTGCAAGGCATTCTCCTCTCCACAGAAAAGTGATCTGCTTAATGTAAATGAGAAAATCATAGTGTCTCTTCCTTGCTTAGAACTCTTCGATGGCTTTGCACTTAGAATAAACCTCCTCTTAGGTCTGGCTTCTCCCTCCCTCTGCTCCAGCCACAGTAAACTCTAATCCCTTTCCTGCCTCAGGGCATTTGCACTCGTAGTTCCCTACACCAGGAAAGTTTTTTCCTTGGTTTTTGACAAATCTGGTTCCTTTTCATCTTCCTGGGCTCAGCTTAAACTTTTCAGGGAATCCTTCCTTGACCACTCTATCCAAAGGAGACCCCAAGTGACTCTCCATCACCTTGTCCTATTGATTTCCTTTGTGGCAGCTATGATAATGTGCCATTATTCCATTTATTCATTATTTTCTTATTTTTCATCTTTTTTCACATGGGATTTGAGGTCCACGAGGGCAGGGACTTAACTCTTATTCACCGCTGGATCCTCAGTGTCTGCAGAGCTCCTGGCATTTGCATGATATTTGACAAATGAATGAATGAGCCCTAGGAGGTAGAAGTCAAGATGGAATCTAGGGATTATCTAGCCCAACAGCCCTCAAATTCTGTTTTTAGCACAGAAACTGTTTCCAAATGGACTCTTACACAGAACCTAAGAATGAAGCAAGACATAACAGACATGAGCCCTGCCCTCCTGGCTCTGTCTCCGTGTCACCAAGAGCCCTGACTGAGCCAACGTCGCTGGCAGCTCTTGAGAAACACCTCCCGGGTAGCTGAGTCCTCATGAATTTTCCCTCAGCCCATGTTTCTCTGGCTTCCCCTGTTCTACAAATGAGAACAGAGGCAGAATGGAAAATAGCATTTTAAATTGTTATCAGCAATTGAGAAGGGGGGCGGGTAGAGTTAAATGTATTAGAGAAAATTTTCATGGGGGAATGTATTTGGGAACACTCCTGGGGTGTGAGTGAGCTCTGTGGTTTTTACTTTAGAGCACCTTTGTGGGCTCAGGCACATTTGGGAGAATTTCTGGAAGCCCTGTGTGCCCCAAGGAGGGAGCAGAGACCAGTCACTCTCCTGCCACCCTTTTCCTTCTCCAGAACATTGATGCGCCCCCTTCAGGTGCCAGGCAGCACAACTCAGTGGGCACAAAAAGAGAGTGAGTCGGCAGAGGCCTGGTGTCCAAGTGTCCTGGGAAAGTCCTTAGCTGTGTTCACATCATTTATGCCCCAGTTTGTATATTCTCAACTCACCTTTTTACCTTGGCCATTGATGTGGCAACCAACTGTATGCAAATGTAGCCTGACAACTGTCCAGAATAGATCTTTATTTCGTGTTTTGTTGTTGTTTTGTTTTGTTTGTTCGTTTGTTTGAGACAGAATTTCGCTCTGTCACCTAGGCTGGAGTGCAATGGTGCGATCTTGGCTCACTGCAACCTCTGCCTGCCAGGTTCAAGCAATTCTCCTGCCTCAGCCTCCTGAGTAGCTGGGATTACAGGCACGCGCCACCATGCCTGGCTAATTTTTGTATTTTTAAGTAGAGACGGGGTTTCACCATGTTGCCCAGGCTGGTCTCGAACTCCTGACCTCAGGTGATCCGCCTGCCTTGGTCTTCCACACTTGATCTTAGCCAAAAGGCCGAGAAGCGATTGCCTTGGCCTTCCAAAGTGCTGGGATTACAGGCATGAACCACCGTGCCCAGCCACGTCTCTTGATTTCTAATGGCTACTTATCAGCTGTGTGATCTTGGGCAAGTTGCTTAATCTCTCTAGGTTTCATTATCTGAAAAAGAGGGATGATAATGATACCACTTCATATGATTGTACCAAAGAGTAAATGAGTTAGTAAATGTAAAGTGCTTACAACAGTGCCTGGTACAAAGCAAGTGCTATCAAAAAGATCAACATTGTTATAATAACTATTATCGTTGTTGTTACTCTCGCTAGGGCTGAGTGCCAAAAGAGGGAGATGGGACTTTCTATAGCTCCGAGTCTGCTAAGTTGGAGCCTGATTTGCCATGGATGAGAGTTGACTTCAGTCCTCAGGCTTGTGGGGTGGGGGCAGGGAGGACAGGAGCTACCATTTACTGAAGGCACAGAATTGAAGAATTCTCAAAACACTTTAGGGAGAAGATACTCTTGGTATCGAAGCGGTGTCATTTGTCTGGGGCAATACCCAAGGTTCATTGCCTCATGCCAAGGAAATCGAGGACGCGGACACACACAAGGAGTGAGTTTAAGAGAGAGGTTTAATAGGCCAAAGAAAGAGAAAAGAGAAAACCTCTGTCCTGCAGAGAGAGGGGCTCCGGGGTGGGTCTTCCAGTCCCATGGTGAAATGCATGGGGGCATTTTATAGATGAGCTTGAGGAGGGAGTGTCTGACTGACATAGGGCATGAGAGATTGGCTGAACCAGGTGTGCTGTTTGCATAGCATGCAAAGAAGCTGGTCATCCCATCCTAATCTTTTATTATGCAGATGGGGTTTCTCCCTGGCTGGTGCCATGTGGTGTGCTTTTTACTGCACATGTGGTGACAAAGAAAAGGGAAGAGGAAACCTCCATGTTGAATATACCTGGCTTCCAGATACCCCTTTTCTATTGGCACAGCTACCAGTATTTACCTATGTAAGCTTTTAGCTTGCTTATCTATGCTTATGGCTTGATTTTTCAGGCTGCTTTCTGTTAGAAAAGAAATGAGTTAGGGGCTGCTTTTTATTAAAAGGAAACCTTACTGAGGACTCTCTTACCCTCACTATCTGCCTAAATAATTTATTTCTAGTTCCTGTATCGCTATCACCTTTTTAGAGATGAGAAAACCAAGGCTTAAAGGGGTTACAGGAGTCATCTGAGGTCATGTAGCCTGCAGTGTCTGAACCAGGGTTCCCCCTAGGCTCAGTAAGTGTGGCCCTGGTCTCTGTCGCGACCCTGCAAAAGGAAGGAAAGGGTAATGCATATCCCTCTGGTTCGCAGAATGTCCTAGGGGAAGAAGGAAACTGCAAAGATGTACCTCTCAGCCCTTTGTGCCTGCTGGAAAATGCTGCAGGCAATATCCTATCAGGACTCTGAGGGGAAGGTGGGGCTCTGGACACTGCTTCCCTGACCTACCTCCAGGAGGCTGGGCTCTGGGTGAGGTAGGTGGGGATGGGAATCTGTTGGGAGGAGCACTGGGCCAGGAGTCAGGAGCTGAATTTCAGACCTCACTCAGTGTGCCAGTTCCAGCACCTAAAACAAGGCCTATCAAGTAACAAGGAGTGCACAGTCAATATTCATTGAAGAAATGGATGAGTGAATCCATGAATGAATAACATAGGCCCTGCTCTCAGGGAGCTTTCAGCCTAGAGGAACAGAGGAGACAGCTGCAGCAGCTACAGACTTCAGATGAGGGGAGTGCCCTAGGAGCTGGGTTACACCCCAAAAGGGGAGCCTTCTGGGGCCTGACAGGTAAAGGGGACTCCAGAAGGCAGAGAGGAGAGAGGAGTGCAGAGCACGGAGGCCTGTGAAACATGGGCTTGGAGGCTGAGCAGGTTAGCACTTGAGGGGAATGTGAGAAACGGCTCGCACTGTTTGGATCCTTATATTCTGAACACAAGCCCTTCCCTTCACTCTCTCAAAGCATAACTCCAAACTGCAGTTATCTATGGATTGGGGTGAGCTTGGCTCCCCCACACTGATTTTCTAAAGTTGGGCTGGACACAGAGGCCCCACAGGTCTCCTCAATCCAACAAGCAAAGCCTGAGACCAGCCCAGCCTTCAGGGAGTCGCCCTCAGCCTCCTGAGCTATAGGCCTTCACTGGATCCAAGTTTTCACTGACTCAGAGCTCCACCCTCTGCCCTCTTCCCCGGCTGCCCAACCCTCTACCGCGGGGTCAGACACACCCTGCCCACCCCTGGCAGCTGGTCCCCACAGCCTCTCCCGGATCCACCCTGGTCAAATACTGGCAGGGAAGCCTGGGAAAACCAGACGGACTGGCCTTTCCAGATGGCAGCCAGGCCTGAAGGAACCTGGGGAGAAGAGGGTGACATGAAGGTCACTAGGGCTCCCTGAAAGTCAGAAAGACGTGGAGATAAGTTGTTGTTACTGAGACCTAATGGGCAGTAAGTCTTACTCTTTTTGTTTCCCAAGAAATGAGAGAATTATACCAGAGGTAATAACCCTTTCCATCATTATAGGGCTTTCCAGTCTCCAGCCCATGGTCACATGAGGTATCCACTCTAACAGAGAAGCAGGAACAGAAGGGAACCTGGGGCATCCCTCCCTGCATCGCATAGCAGCAGGTGCAGGCACCACGTCTTTACCCAGTGCTTCCATCTGCTGTCCGCAGGCTACTGCCCTGCCCCAAAGCCTAACGTGGCAGGCGTGTGCTGAGCAGTTTTAGACCCTGCTAGCCTTGAGGACTGGGATTTTAGGAGCAAGTTTCAGAGACCCTGTGGAAGACTGGGAAAGTCGGTGAAATAATAACGATGGTCCTGACGATGACAGAAAGCACGTTCTGACGTCACAGAGCTTTAAGCATGTGCTAATCACTCCTGTGTGCACCCTAAATACCTCACAACAGCCACCTTACTGATGAGGAAGCCAAGGACTGACTGGTGAGGCTAAGCAACGTGACAGTTAATAAGATTAAATTAGTAACCCTAACTAGGATTCATAGACTTAGTAGATCAGGATTTGAGACCAGCATTTCAGTGGTTGATTTAATAGATGCTCGCAGCAGCTGCTGTACATGCTGCCATCCATGAATGCTCAGGTTGCAAAAAATTACATGGATCCCCTTCATTGTTCTACTTTAAATTGGGATGGGTAATCTTGGCTACTTGGGAGGCTGAGGTGGGAGGACAGCTTGAGCCCAGGAGTTTGGAGATACGAGCTGTGATCCTGCCACTGCACTTCAGCCTGGGTGCAGGGGGAAACGTTGTCAAAAAAAAAAAAAGAGAAGAAGAGAAAAGAGAAAAAAGAAATGGGTAGAGACCGGTTCCCAAACTTCACAGAGCATTCTTCTCACTTGGATTCATCCTCTTGTCCCCTCCCTCTGTCTTTGCCCTCCCTCCCCATTCCCTCTTGCGCGCATGCACACACACCACGCACAAATACTCGTGGGCTTGAGATCCCAGGCTTTTTCCAGCGATGTCATTGACATGCGCCCCCTGCTGGCCAGTCAAGGGTTAACTCATACTAACAAAGCAATGATCCTTGACTACCACCTAGTGGCGTAATGTGGTAATGTTACATTTCTATCCCTTCTGAATCCGATGCGATGTTAAATATTTCAGTAACCAGAAGCCAAAATGTTAAGAGCTTGCTCTTTGTTGCTCCCGGCTTCAGAATCCCTAAAAAAATTCCTCACTAAAGTTTATAACAGTAAAATATTGACGAAGTTGAAGCTCTAAATTTAACTCGAAACGACAGTGAAATTTGAACTAGAATAAGATACTATTTATCGAGCATCTATAAGCTAGGCATTGTACCAGTTGCAGTATATTGTTTAATTTACAATTTAATTCAATACTTCTATAAGGCATATCTTATACTCATTTAACAGATTTCAAAATTGGGGATCTGAGAGGGAAAACGGCTTATTCAATATCAAAGAGTTATTATGCAGAAGACTCAGGACTAATCAATACCTTCATTTATGAAGCATTCAAAAGTTAACCAAATGACCCTCAAAACACCCTTGGAGAACTACAGGAATAGTCCTATTTTAGGAATGAGTAATAGAGATCCAGGAAAGTTAAGGAGCTTCTTAAAGGTCACACAATGAGTATTGCAAAAAGTTAAGAGTCAGACCTCACTCCCCAGGAAGTGGAGTCTTTGCTGTGCTGCTCCTTGCCCCGCAGGGCCAAGACCACAGTTGTGATCTGCCATTTTAGGGTCCTTGCTGCCATTGTACCTGGCCTCACAGAATCTAAAACACACCTCACCATCCCCAGGATCTAGAGTCACCACATGGTTCTGCATCCCTGATGCCTGAGTTGCCACCAAGCCCTATTGTCTCAGGTTCCTGAATTGCAGCCATATTCTGCTTCTGGGGCCCAAACCTCTAGAGCCCTCCTTCTTCTCCTGAGTCAGATCAGTTCTTTGCCCTGGCCCCCAGAAGTAGAATTGCAGCTACAACCCAGCCCCGAGCCCAAACTGCTAATGGTGCCTCAGTGTCCCATATCATGGCTCTCTGGACAACCTACATCCAATAAACACAGACAGCAAATCTGCACCACAAGACCCAGGTGACACAATAGGTTTGTGGTACCCTGAGTCTAGGACCCCAGCCCCACAAATGCTCTAAGCACCTTCACCTGGAAGCTAGTACCACTGCAGCTGCATGTAGGCCATGTCTGACCTGATACTAAGAGGGATTCTCTCAGTTAAGTCTCCACATAGTGGGGGAAATAAGAATAAGAGAACCCCAAAAGCCCTCGCCCATGAAGACTTTAACAGCCTCCACCACTACTGCCACCGCCACGAACTTCTACAACCTAAGTCACTGAGGCACCCACAGTTATTCAATGAGCCAATAATGAATACAGCTGAGGAAGCTGCATAGAGATTATATCACTCAACTTACCCAAAAACAGAATTGTCCTTACCAACCAGCACACTAAGACCAAACTGCTGGTGAAAGTCTTTCTCTACAAAGACGATTCTAGAAGTTTGGAAGAGATAAATGTTCCATAGGATGCACAGATACAAGAAACATCATGCAGAGACAGAAGAAACATAAACAAGCAAGGAAATATGACACCACTAAAGGAATACAATAACTCTCTAGTAACAGACCCTGCCAAAAATGAAATTTAAAAATTTCTGGAAAAGGAGTTCAAAATAATGATTTTAAGGAAACTCAGTGAGATACAAAAAAATGCAGATAGACAGTTTAGCAAAATCAGGAAAACAATTCATAATATGAATGAGAAATTTAACAAAAGGTAGATATTATTTTCAAAAATAAACAAATCCTGAAGCTGAATAATTCAATGAATAAAATAAATAATATAATAGAGAAATTGAACAACAGACTTGATCAAGCAGAAGAAAGAACTCTAAATTCAAAGATAGATCTTTTGAAATTATCCAGTCTGAGAAAAAAAAAAAAGAATGAAAAATAGTGAAGAAAGCCTATAAGACTTATGGAACACCATTAAGAGAACAAATATTAATAGTATGGTGCTGGAAACATTGGATATCCATATGCAGAAGAATTAAACTAGATCCCTATCTCTTATATACAAAAGTCAACTCTGAGTGAATTAATGACTCAAATACAAGACCTGAAACTACAAAACTATTGGAAGAAAACAAAAACACTATATTAGAACATTGTGTGGGCAAAGACTTTGTGAAGAGGACCTCAAAAGCACATGAATCAAAAGCAGAACTAGACAAATAGGATTGTATCAAACTACAAAATTCCTGCACATTGAAGGAAACAATCATCAGAGTGAAGAGACAACTAGCAGAATGGGAGAAAACATTTGCAAACTATTTATTCAACAAGGGAGTACTATCTGGAATATACAAGGAACTCAAACAATTCAAAAGCAAAAACCAACCAACCAAACAAAAACACCCACCAACAATCCAATTTAAAAATGAGCAAATGAGCTGAATAGACGTCTCTTAAAAGAATACACAGGAATAGACAACAGGTATATGAAAAAACATGCTCAAAATCACTAATCGTCAGAGAAATGCAAATCAAAACTACAATATCATCTTAATACAGTTAGAATGATTATTATCAAAAAGACAAAAAGTAAATAAATGCTGGTGGGGATGCAGAGAAAGAGAACTCTTATACACAGTTGGTGAGAATGGAAATTAGTGCAGCCATTATGGAAAATAGTATGGCGCTTCCTCAGAAAGCTACAAATCAAACTACCACATGATCCAGCAATCCCACTACTGGATTTATACCCGAAGGGAAGGAAATCAGTATGTTGAGAGATGTCTGCACTCTCATGCTTAGTGCAGTACTATTCACAATAGCCAAGACACAGACTCAAACTGTCCATCAACAGACAAATGGATAAAGACAATGTGGTACATAGACACAAGGGAGTACTATTCAGCCACAAGAAAGAACGAATCTTGTCATTTGCAGCAACGTGGATAAGTCTGGAGGATATTATTTTAAGTGGAATAATTCAGGAACAGAAGGACAGATACCATATGTTCTCACACATGTGAAAGCTAAAAAAGTTGATGTCATAGAAATAGAGAGTAGAATAGAGGTTACTAGAAGCTGGGAAGGATGGAGAGGTAGATAGCCTAATTGTGGTTAACAGATACAAAATTACAGCTACATAGGAGAAATAAGTTCTAGAGTTCTATGGCATTGTAGGGTGATTATAATTAATGACAATTTACTGTATATTTTTAAATAGCTAGAAGAGTATATTTTGGATATTCCCAATACAAAGAAATGGTAAATGTTTGTGGTGATGGATATGTTAATAAACCCGATTTGATCATTATACATTGTATACATATATTGAAATATCACATTGTAAGCCATGGAGAGGGGCCTAGGTTGATGACTTCATCACAGTTATGAAAACTCTGGAAGTCACTAAGGATCTAAAAGATGAGAGTCATCCTGGAACCCAAGTTTGGCCTCAGAGAGAGGCCTATTTGAGGTCTCTACTACCTTTGGCACTTGGATGAGAGAAACCTCCATAGGCTCCAGGGTTCTCTTAGTTTCAGATTCATCACAACTGTAAGGCATCCCATGTTACAGATGGGGAACTGAGATCAAAAGAGTTGTCATTTATGTTGGAGGTCCCACAATCATTAATTACCAAATTAGAAATAAACCACATATTATAAAACAATATCAATTGTATATTTTGTATGCATATACTAAAGTATTTATGCAGCTGTTTCTGTGTAGAAGTATAACCAGTGATTTATGCTTTCATCTATATTCTGTATCTTGTACACTAAGCAGTCTGATAAGACTTTTCTGAAGCACAGACCTGATCACTTCATTTCCTAAATGGTTATCTTTTCCTCTCAGAAGGAGATTCTCATTTCGTATTATGGCTACAAGCCTAAAAGGAATGAAAGAGTTTAGAACAACTCATGGTGGGAAGTTTAACAGGAAAACCTCATGAAAATGCAGGACTTCAAAAGACCGAAACTTTAGTGTATTCTCATTCATGAGAAATACAACTGCCAAGAAACTGCCTGATGCACACTTGGCTCTGGGACAAAAACAAAACAAAACAAAACAAAAACCAAACCAAAACAAAACATAAAGCTTTTCTTGAGAATTTATAACCATAAGTCAGTATCACAGTGTGATCCAAATTCATACAACCTGTGGTCTACCTAAAATTTCAAAAGACAAATGGGGTTTCTGAGTCCAACCTGATATATGAAAGCACACTGCGGAGTTCCTCCAGTCAACCAGAAAAAGAAAACACAAGCTCTCTCTAAACGAACTCAGCTACAATTCAGGCCTTAAAGAATTTCCACAAATAAACTCCCAAGGAAAGTGGCAACTCACAGTCAAAAATCACAAACCTATAAAAATAAAGCACCACATGAAAGTGCCAGAAGAAATCACAGACAGTAAAGTCAGACACACATAGACTTTAGCACTAGAATTACCAGATAATTATAATATTGCCATGCTTAATAGGATTAAAGACATAAAAGAAAGAATTGACAATACAAACCAGCATCAAGAAATGAAAAAATGACTAAGAAAGTTGAAAAACAAAATATCAAATAGATTATACTTAAATGTAAATGCGCTAAATGCCCCCAGTTAAAAGACACAGACTGGTAAATTAGATAAAGAGTTAAGAACAATCGGTGTGCTATATTCAGGAGACCCATCTCATGTGCAAAGACACACATAGGCTCAAAATAAAGGGGCGGAGGAATATTTACCAAGCAAATGGAAAGCAAAAAAAAAAAAAAAAAGAGGGATTGCAATCCTAGTCGCTAATAAAACAGACTTTAAACCAACAATGATCAAAAGAGACAAAGAAGGCCATTACATAATGGTAAAGGGATCAATGCAACAAGAAGAGCTCACTATCCTAAATACGTATGCACCCAATATGGGAGCACCCAGATTCATAAAGCAAGTTCTTAGAGACCTATAAGGAGACTTAGACTCCCACACAATAATAGTGGGAGACCTTAACACCCCACTGTCAGTAATAGACAGATCAACGAGACAGAAAATTAACAAAGATATTCAGGACTTGAACTCAGCTCCGGACCAAATGGACCTAATAGACATCTCCAGAACTCTCCACCCCAAATCAACAGAATATACATTCTTCTCAGTACCACATTGCACTTATTCTAAAATTGACCACATAATTGGAAGTAAAACACTCTTCAACAAATGCAAAAGAACGGAAATAATAACTGTCTCTCAAACTGCAGTGCAATCAAATTAGAACTCATGATTTAAAAACTCACTCAGAACCACACAACTACATGGAAACTGAACAACTTGCTCCTGAATGACTACTGGGTAAATAACAAAATTAAGGCAGAAATAAATAAGTTATTTGAAACCAATAAGAACAAAGACAGAACATACCAGATTCTCTGGGACACAGCTAAAGCAGTGTTTAGAGATAAATTTATAGCACTAAATGCCCACAGGAGAAAGCACGAAAGATCTAAAATCGACACCCTAACATCACAATTGCAAGAACTAGAAAAGCAAAAGCAAACAAATTGAAAAGCTAGCAGAAGACAAGAAATAATTAAGATCAGAGCAGAAGTGAAGGAGATAGAGACATGAAAAACCCTTCAAAAAATCAATAAATCCAGGAGCTGGTTTTGGGAAAAGATTAACAAAATACATAGCCCACTAGCAAGACTAATAAAGAAGAAAAAAGAGAATAATCAAAAAGACATAATAATATCACCACTGAGCCCACAGAAATACAAACTGCCATCAGACAGTACTATTAACACCTCTATGCAAATAAACTAGAAAATCTGGAAGAAGTGCATAAATTCCTGGACACATACACCCTCCCAAGACTAAACCAGGAAGAAGCTGAATCCCTGAATAAACCAATAACAACTTCTGAAATTGAGGCAGTAATTAATAGCCTACCAACCAAAAAAAGCCCAGGACTAGACAGATTCACAGCCAAATTCTACCAGAGGTACAAAGAGGAGCTAAAACCATTCCTTCTGAAACTATTCTGAAAAAGAGGGACTCCTCCCTAATTCATTTTATGAGGCCAGCCTTATCCTGATACCAAAACCTTGCAGAGACAAAAAAAAAAAAAAAAAAAAGAAAAAGAAAATTTCAGGCCAATATCCCTGATGAACATCGAAGTGAAAATCCTCAATAAAACACTGGCAAACCGAATACAGCAGCACGTCCAAAAACTTATCCACCATGATCAACTTGGCTTCATCCCTGGGATGTGAAGCTGGCTCAACATACACAAATCAGTAAATGTAATCCATTGCATAAGTAGAACCAGTGGCAAAAACCACGATTATCTCAATAGATGCAGAAAAGGCCTTTGATAAAATTCAACACCCCTTCATGCTAAAAAGTCTCAATAAACGAGGTATTGATGGGACGTATCTCAAAATCATAAGAGCTATTTTTGACAAACCCACAGCAAATATCACACTGAATGGGAAAAGCTGGAAGCATTCCCTTTAAAAAATGCCACAAGACAAGGATACCCTCTCTCATCACTCCTATTCAACACAGTATTGGAAGTTCTGCCCAGGGAAATCAGACAAGAGAAAGAAATAAGGGGTATTCAAATAGGAGGAAAGGAAGTCAAATTGTCTCTGTTTACAGATGACATGATTATATGTTTAGAAAACCCCATCGTCTCAGCCCAAAATCTCCTTAAGCCGATAAGCAACTTCTACAAGTCTCAGGATACAAAATCAATGTGCAAAAATCACAAGCATTCCTATACACCAATAACAGACAGAGAGCCAAATCATGAGCTAACTCCCATTTACAATTGCTATAAAGAGAATAAAATACCTAGGAATACAACTTACAAAAGATGTGAAGGACCTCTTCAAGGAGAACTACAAGCCACTGCCCAAGGAAATAAGAGAGGACACAAAAAAATGGAAAAAATTCCAGGCTCATGGATAGGAAGAATAAATATTGTGAAAATGTCCATACTGCCCAAAGCAATTTATAGATTTACTGCTATCCACATCAAGCTACCATTGACTTTCTTCACAGAAGTAGATAAAAGCACTTTAAATTTCATATGGAAACAAAAAAGAGCTTGTATAGCCAAGACAATCCTAAGCAAAAAGAACAAAGCTGGAGACATCATGCTACCTGACCTCAAACTATATTACAAGGCTACAGTAACCACAACAACATGGTACTGGTACTAAAATAGATATATAGACCAGTGGAACAGAACAGAGACCTCAGAAATAATGCCACACATGTACAACCATCTGATCTTTGACAAACCTGACAAAAACAAGCAATGGGGAAACGATTCCCTATTTAATAAATGGTGTTGGGGAAACCAGCTAGCCATATGCAGAAAACTGAAACTGGACCCCTTCCTTACACCTTATACAAAAATTAACTCAAAATGGATTAAAGGCTTAAACGTAAGACCTAAAACCATAAAAAACCTAGAAGAAAACCTAGACAATACCATTCAGGACATAGGCATGCACAAAGACTTCATGACTAAAACACCAAAAGCAATGCAACAAAAGCCAAAATTGACAAATGGGATCTAATTAAACTAAAGAGCTTCTGCACAGCAAAAGAAACTATCATCAGAGTGAACAGGCAACCTAAGGAATGGGAGAAAATTTTTGCAGTCTATCCATCTGACAAAGGGCTAATATCCAGAATTTACAAGAAACTTAAACAAATTTACAAGGAAAAAATTAACAACCCATCAAAAAGTGGGTGAAGAATATGAACAGACACTTCTCAAAAGAAGACATTTATGCAGCCAACAAACATGAAAAAATGCTCATCATCACTGATCATTAGAGAAATGCAAATTAAAACCCAATGAAATACTACCTCACACCAGTTAGAATGGCTATCATTAAAAAGTCAGGAAACAACAGGTGCTGGAGAGGATGTAGAGAAATAGGAATGCTTTTACACTGCTGGTGGGACTGTAAACTAGTTCAACCATTGTGGAAGACATTGGCGGTTCCTCAAGGATCTAGAACCAGAAATATCATTTGACCCAGCAATCCCATTACTGGGTGTATACCCAAAGGATTATAAATCATTCTACTATAAAGGCACATGCACACGTATGTTTGTTGCAGCACTATTCACAATAGCAAAGACCTGGAACCAACCCAAATGCCCATCAATGATAGATTGGATAAAGAAAATGTGGTACATATACACCATGGAATACTATGCAGCCATAAAAAAGGCTGAGTTCATGTTCTTTGCAGAGACATGGATGAAACTGGAAAGCACCATTTTCAGCAAACTAACACAGTAACAGAAAACCAAACACCGCATGTACTCACTCATGTGGTAGCTGAACAATGGGAACATATGGATACAGGGAGGGGAACATCACACACCCATGCCTGTTGTGGAGTGGGGAGCGAGGAGAGGGATAGCATTAGGAGAAATACTTAATGTAGATAACGGGTTGATGGGTGTCGCAAACCACCATGGCGTGTATATACATAGGTAACAAACCTGCATGTCTGCACATGTATCCCAGAACTTAAAGTATAATTTTTAAAACATCAAATAGAACTTCTAGAAATCAGTAATATAAAAATTGGATTTAAACTTCAGTGGATAGATTAAACAGATGATTAGACAGAATGGAAAGAATCTAGTTAACTGTAAGATATATCTGAAGAAATTACCCAGAAAGCAGCCTTAGAGACAAAGAGATGAGACATAAGGAAGAGGTTAAGAAATAAGGATGATAGAAGAAGAGGTCTAACATATGTTGAATTAGACTTCCAGAAAGAGATAATACTAAAAGTGATCATAAGAGGTAATAATTATATAGTACTTACTATGTGCTCCTATTGTAAATCATTTATATACATTAAATTATTCATCTTCACAGCAAACCTATAGACTAATAATGTTATCCCATTTTACCGATGAGGAAACAAACACAAGAGTTAGAAAATTTGGCTAAGGTCCCATAGGAGAAATGCCAAGTAGCCTGGTCTTGTGTTCTTCACCATTATGTAATATTTTAAGAGATTATAGCATTAAATTGTCTAAAAATGTTAAATGATAATTGTAAAATCTCAGAAACTCCACAAATCCCAAACAAGATTTGAAAAAGAGTCACTAGATACATTTTGGTGAGACTGTACCATAGCTGAGAAAAATAAAAGCTCTTAGAGAAAAAAAAAGCAGATCACCACAAGTGAATGGCAACCTGACTGATGGCTGCAACAGTAACCATACTGATGGCCACAGCAGTAACACTGGCAGTCGGAAGGTGGATATTCAGTGTGCTGGAAGAAAGTAACTATCACCCTACAATGTCATGAGTGGAAAAACCATCTTTAGAAGATGAGGGTGAAACAATAACATTTTCAGACAGATAAAAGGAGGCATTTACCATGCAGAGACTCTCACAAGAGGAACTCCTGAAGAATGTGTTTTGAGAAATGGAAGATATGAGATGTAAAATGGGAGGATGAGCAAAAGCATTGGTGATTATGTGGATAAACCTGTACAAACATTGACTATTTAAAACAATAATAAGTGTATCATTTGTTGGAGGGAAACAGAATCAAAATAAAATAATAGAGCACAGTAGGTTAGACGGTAACAGAGGTTAAAGCTTACTAAGGTCCTGGTGTTACTCGTGAGGAGAGCAGATTTCTGGGGACAAATGCATGCTTTGCCCACTGCACCAGAGTATAATACAAGAAAATGCTGAGTCTCAGAACTCTCTTCAATCAACACATGTTCCCTGTCTGAGGTCACCCAGCTGCTCTGGAATGCAAAGGGGCATGATCTTGTATGGTGTTCATCATTGTGTCTTCATTGCCTGCAACGGTACCTGGCATATCATAGGCAAACAATAAACAGTGTTGAATGAATCAATAAATGAGTGAATAGTTTCTTCTGATTGTCTTAAATGCTTCATAATTGTTACTTATAACTCAATTTGGCTGCAGCATAGGCACATGAAAGGAAGTCATAGGAGATAAGGCTGAAAATATTGGTTGGCTCTAGATGATCTAAAAATAATCTAGCTAATAAATATCATGATGTAGAGGGAGAAACGTGACAGATGGTGCATGTGATGTGCTAAGTCCCCTATATTTATAAGGAGACTCAATATATCCAGTTGTTAACATTGATAAATCAAAAATAGAAACATTGTTTTATTATGCAAAGCTTTTTTAAAAAAAAAAAAAAGAATGGCAACAGTATGCAGTGGTTGCTTTTGGGGAATGAGACTTGGAGAGACTTTACATTTCATTTTATACACCTTAGTGTCATTTGAAATAAACCTGATTTTAAAAGATCAAGTGAGCCCCAGGGCCTTGAATGCCAACCAGAAGAGGGCAGACTATTCTTTAGCTATGAAAGCTCATGTTGCTTGATTCATCTGCTTCCTGCAGAGGCTCCTTGTGGGCAACAAAAGACTTCAGGATGGTGATTCCTTGCAGGGAGTGGGGCCAGAGAGGGTAGGGGAAAAACCAAGAGAAGTGATTGGAGTCAGGGCAAATGCTGAGAAACATCTCATGTGGTTTCATGTGTCGTACTCTTATTTTCCAGCACCCTCTGCACAGGAAATCACAGGGTTGTTGAGCGTCTTGATAAGCTTTACTTAGTCATCAGTTTTCACTCCAGCTCCTGCAGGCATCTCCCCATCCTCAGCTGTTTGCCAGTCCCAGGAAAGCACTTCTCAACTCACCAACTCCAGTAGAAAGAAGGGTGTTAAGGTAAGAGTTTGTTCAAGAACCATCTTCTTTCAAAGGCAGTTTTGGTTTTTACCTTGGTCCACATCCTGATGAATTCATCAGGAAAAGGAGACAGGAAGCGCCTTTGAGGGAGCTTTGGATGCTGGCAGCTTAGATGGTGGGAGATCCGAATGGGGTCAGGCAGAGATTCGTCCCACTTCTGTTCTATCTACCTATATTCTCCCCTTTTCTTCAACCATTCAAATCTGCAACTATGGAGAGAAAAAATTTGCTAATTTTAATTTAGGGGCAGGGTAGGATGAAGGCATTTCTTCCCTAAGCTAAATTGTTATTAATAACCTCAGGTTGCACCGATTTTCTTGTTATTCAAAAGGTTTTTTTCTTCATATCTGTCATTGTCTCAGCAGAAAACACACATCACACACTCTAACAGGGTAGTTTAGAAGAGTTTAGTGAAGAGACTGTTTACAAAGGTGTGAATAGGGATTAAGGAAATATTTAAAGAATGTTGAAGCCCTCAAAGGCAAGTGATAGTGGAGGGCTGTTACCATTGCTAGGTGTGAAGTGATAAGGAGAAAGAGAGGTTCTGAGAACTCAGAATGTACTGTAGTGGTAGCTGTAGCTGTAACTGTAACTGTAGCTGCGGAAACGGGCCACCAGACAGGCCTATGTCCTTAGGTAGAAGAACACCGCCACTGCCAACTCACAGCCCTTCATGGAGCAGGGAGAGAGCCAGGACATTTTTTAAAAATCACCCTTCAATCTCCTGTCAAGGTGTCCCTTTGGAGCCTGAGTGCCAGGTAGCCCATTGATGAGGCACAGACATGTCTCCTCCCAGGATGCAAAGGCAGGTAGAGAAGGGTGGACATGAGATCCTAACGGCAAATAGGAAAAATCCATTTCTTCCCATAGCCTCTTCTCAGTTTGTATTTCCTGAGACTTTCTCTATTAATGTGATTGAATCAATTTCTCATTCTATCACCTCCCTTTTTTTTTTAATTGTTTGACCTTCCCATCTAGTGTCACTTCTTTGGACTAGTCTCTCACCATCATCATAAATGCCTTGAGAATGGAATGTGGTTGGAAAAAAAGGGATTGGGAATACATAGGTACTCCCAGGTATAAATACACAGGTATAAGTAATTTAAGTTTATGATTTTGGCTTATTTAAAAAGAAACCTATTATAGTGATAATCAAAAAGAATGTTTATTAGATTTGGGCTGATGACTCCAAGACATCAAACATCAAGGCTCCTTCCAATTTCTATTTCCCCATCCCTAAAGAGATACACTTACCCTTGTGGTCCTACCTGGCTCCCAAACGCAGCAGCATTCCAGCCTGAGAGAAGAGAAAGAAAGAAAGAGTACAGGAGGAGCTGGTTATATCACTTTCTCTCACCTCCCCTTGACCATCACATATGGTTACGTGGTGCCATCAGCATAAAGGGAAGCTGAGAAATGGACTTTTTTCTGATTTAAGACTCAGAATTATTATGTGTGAGAAAAGGAGAATGGCTTTTGGGGCAACTAGCAGTCTCTATAGCCCCTGATTCTCTTTTAGCATCTGTGCTCAAATGGAGATTTTTCTCAAGACTGCCTCACAAATAGTGAATGATGTAGGCATGGAACAGAAATAAACCCAGGACAGGGCCCCAGGAGACTGGAGTTGGTATTGGACCTGCTTTTCACCATGGGATTCAGAAAACGGTTTTGTACACATTAAGCCTGTCTTTCTTTCTTTGTTACAAGAGCATATTACAATCGATGGCCTCCAAGGGACATGTGCTGGAGGCTGGAGATGCAATAGTGAACAACCACAACAAAAATGTTGAGTTTAATGAGGGAGATAAAAGAAAAAACAGACATACACTTAAAAATACAGGTGCAGACTGTGTTCAGTGCCACAAATAAAAAGGCCAACCTGCACTGAGGGACAACAACAGAAGTGGTTTTCCTCCATATCCTCATCTGGCCAACCAGGCCTACAGGAACTAAGACAGCATGTGATGGATGCATTCAGTCCTTGATGCCAATCCTGTACCCCCATGGAGGACTCATTCACTTTCCCCTTTGAGGCCTCCAACCCATGAGAGTTTTCTGCAGTGTGGAGTGATTGACAGCTGTTTTTCTGAAGCAAGAAAGAGCTCTTGCATTCAGTTGCTTGTTCTCAGTTGCTTATTTTCAGTTGGCTTCTATTCTCATCTCCTTATTTGATTAATTTATCTTCCTGTTTCTTAAAGTTGCTTAATCTAGGCTTTAAAAAACTGCAATTTTGACATTCCATTTTGGATTTGATATGAGCATTATTTGTTGCTTTTCTCCTTTCTTCATGTGTAGTCGGCACTGAACCCTTGCAATGGGGCTGCAAGGCTGGTTAAGAACAAGCCCTCTGACACAGATCTGTGGGTTCAAATGCAGGCTCTACCACTTGTTTGTGAGACCTGGAGCATAGTACTCAATATATTTGTGCTTTAATCTACTTATCTGTAAAATGGGACTAATAATAGTACTGACTTCTCCGGGCTCTGAAGAGGATTTAAAGAGGCTATACCTGAGGAGCACTCAGCCAGCTGCTATTGTGCACCCCACTGTGAGTAAGGGCTCCTTCCCAAGTGTAATTGACATAGGCAGCTGGCTTTTCCCCCAAAGCCCTGCACAGTGTAAACGTGGTTCTTTTTTCCTAATTTCCCACTCCCTTCCCCAAATGATCCTTTTTCACAAGTGCTTTAATTCGCAAAGAAAGCTCAAAATCATCTGGGGGAAATAATGGGTCCCCTCCCTTACATGTATTCATACCTCAACACCCTCTAGTCACCTCTAGACACTAGACACTCTGAATTGCCGCCTCTCTCTCCTTTTCCCAAACTGCCCCCTTTTCCTCCAAGATACAGAAAAATTCAGATAAACCCTGAATCCTTTCCATAAACTGGAAGTTAAAACTCTTTTGGGTGCTGAGCAAAAGCCATATACTAGCCCTTCCTGGACTGAAGATATGACAGTGGCCATTATTCACTGTCTGTGCAGGCAGAAGCAATCCCTTCAAATACACCAGAGCTTTCCCAGAAGGAAACATGAGGAGTGATGTTTTCTTCATTTCTTTACATGTGTGTTTTTTAGTGACTAATTTCATTTTAAAATGTTGGTGTTCCATTTAGCCCAAATTTTCAACTACTCTTGGCTCCCCATGCATTCATTCATTCATTCATTCATTCATTCATTCATTCATTCATATGTGGTAAAAACTTCTTGACTCTCCACTATGCCTTCACATTGAACTAGGCACTGAGGACACAGAAATGGATAAGAGAAAAATTCTTCCTGTTTTCATAAAGCTGACCCACTGAGCCATTTCTAGCCTGACAGGCCTGGCCATCCTCAGACCTGTCCTAGCAAGAAGTCACATCTCCTTTATGACCCTAAATCATGATCTCCATTCTAACTGTTAATGAACCCCTCTCAGTCATTATGGGTGGCCATGGGTCATGGCCTGGGTCATTTCTTCTGGCCCCTGAGAGGAAATCTGTATGCCAGGATAAAAAGGATGCTGAACTCTAAGTCCTGTCTCTTGCTGTCCCACATATTCTGCCTAGACTTTTCTCCTCCTGCCTCTAGGAGACATGACATGGTGACAGTGAGTGCGGGTGTTTGGGCCTTGGAATATTTCCATATCAGTAGAGGATCTATCTTGTAATAGAAAGAGCCCAGGATTTAGAGTCAGCAAGAAATGAGTTTGAATCCAGGTGCTAGAACTCCCTGGCCTTTAATAAATGACTTAATCTCTTCAAGCCTCTGATTTCCTCTCCTGTAAAACAGGGGAGGTAATTACTACATAACAGGCTGGTCATGACAATCAGTGAACATGCAGCAGGTGTTCAAGTCTTGTTTTTGTTCCCAGGGGCGCCAGTGGAGGTTTTCTGAGCATGGATCCAACCACCCCGGCCTGGGGAACCGAAAGTACAACAATGAATGGAAATGATCAAGCCCTTCCTCTGCTTTGTGGCAAGGAGACCATGATCTCGGTCTTCCTGATCCTCTTCATTGCCCTGGTAGGGCTGGTAGGAAACGCGTTTGTGCTCTGGCTCCTGGGCTTCCGCATGCGCAGAAACGCCTTCTCGGTCTACGTCCTCAGCCTGGCCGGGGCCGACTTCCTCTTCCTCTGCTTCCAGATGACAAATTGCCTGGCATACCTCATTAACTTCTTCGGTTCCATCTCCATCAATTTCCCTAGCTTCTTCACCACTGTGATGACCTGTGCCTACCTTGCAGGCCTGAGCATGCTAAGCGCCATCAGCACCGAGCGCTGCCTGTCCGTCCTGTGGCCCATCTGGTACCGCTGCCGCCGCCCCAGACACCTGTCAGCGGTCATGTGTGTCCTGCTCTGGGCCCTGTCCCTGCTGCTGAGCATCTTGGAAGGGAAGTTCTGTGGCTTCTTATTTAGTGATGATGACTCTGGTTGGTGTCAGACATTTGATTTCATCACAGCAGCGTGGCTGATGTTTTTATTTGTGGTTCTCTGTGGATCCAGCCTGGCCCTGCTGGTCAGGATCCTCTGTGGCTCCCGGAGTCTGCCACTGACCAGGCTGTACCTGACCATCCTGCTCACCGTGCTGATCTTCCTCCTCTGCGGCCTGCCCTTCGGCATTCAGTGGTTCCTAATATTATGGATCTGGAAGAATTCTGATGTGTTATTTTGTCATATTCATCCAATTTCAGTTGTCCTGTCGTCTTTTAACAGCAGTGCCAACCCTATCATTTACTTCTTCGTGGGCTCCTTTAGGAAGCAGTGGCGGCTCCGGCAGCCGATCCTCAAGCTGGCTCTCCAGAGGGCTCTGCAGGACACTGCTGAGGTGGATCACAGTGAAGGATGCTTCAGTCAGGGCACCCTGGAGATGTCCAGAAGCAGTCTGGTGTAGAGATGGACAGCCTCTACTTCCATCAGATATATGTGGCTTTGAGAGGCAACTTTGCCCCTGTCTGTCTGATTTGCTAAACTTTCTCAGCCCTGATCTTAAAACAGTTAAGATAGTCCTTGTGAGGATTAAGTGAGACTGTGCCTACGAAACAAACACTAAGTGCAGTGTCTATGGAACTGCCTTACTCACCGGCCTCCACCACATCCCCATGAGAGCTTTGCCAACTCTGGGGTCCAGAACTGTTCCCACTTTTAATGAATCCTACCTTTGACAGAAGGCTGAAAGCAATGCAGAAAAGGTCTACATTTCTTTGGTCACTGCACTTGATAGGGACTCAAAGAATGTTATATATTTAATAAGTTTCTTTTTCTCTTCCATACAATTCCTGTCTCAACAAAATTAGAATTAAATTTAAATCTAGCTCCAAAAGAGCAGCTGTCTTTCATTTTGGTAGACCTTAGAATATGCCCCTAGCTTAATAAATCTTTGTTGAATAAATGGCTTAATAAATGAACAAACTGGTTAATTTTTATTTTAAACCTCTGAAAAGTTTTTTTTACCAGATCTGAGTAACTGTCTAAATTTATTGCTTTTGAATTTTGCAAACATGAAATTAAGTTTTATAATTAGATAAATCAATGTCAACACATATTTAAAGTTTGAGGTAGACTGTCTTCCTGTGGTTTCCTTTCACATGCCATCCCTTAAAATCCCAGCTACACTTCTTCCCATCCCTTCCCCTTTGCCTTCGCCCTAATCCTCCCTCTCCGGGGGCTCTCTAATTCGTCCTGGAAGTTTCCAATGGTCTTATAGACTCTATGTTCTTGGAGGACAGGCTCTATGTCAGATTTACCTTTTATTCCAAAGAGCTCAGAGCATATATTTTATTAATTAAATTGCACATATTTTTAAAAGTTATGTGTTCCACAAAATCAAATACTAATTGTAAATGCTGCATCTTTTAATAAGTTTTTATTATTTTTAATTGAGGTATTATTAAGAGAATGATATGCACAGATCATAAATGTACAGCTTAATGAGTTTTGTTAAATGAATACACCTATGTGACCCAAACTTTATTCAAGACAAAATATTTTCATTATCTCTGAAAGTTCCCCTGTGCTCCTCCCAGTCATTCCTCCTGCCCCTAGAGGCAACCATTGTTTCTATTTCCATCAACAAGTATTAGTTTTGCCTGACCTTTAACTGTATCTTTTTAGAATCATAATACGTGTATTTTTTGTTTCTGGCTCTTACACTCAACATAATATTTTCAAGATTTACCTATGTTATTGCATCTCATATATCAGTAGTTTGTTCCTTTCATAAAGCTGAGTACTATTTAATTGTGTGAGTGTACTATGGTGTAGCTATTTTCATATTGACAGACACGTGTGATGTTTTATGAATTTTTTGGCTATTTTAAATAAAGCTGCTGTAAGCATTCTTATTCAAGTCTTTTTGTAGATATATGTTTTCATTTCTCTTGTATAGACAACCTGGAATGAAATTGCAGAATGATGGAAAGATGTATGTTTAACTCTATAAGAAATTATCAAGCTATTTTCTAAAATGGTTATACCATTTCACATACTCACCAGCAATGTATGAGAGCTCCAGTTGCTCCACATGCTCCCAACAAACATGGTTTTGCCAGTGCTTGAATTTTAGTCATTGTAATGAGTGTTAAGTAGTATCTAATTGTGTTTTAATTTCCATAATGACTTATTAAATTGAGCATCTTTTATGTGTTTTTAGCTACTCTTTTTTTTGGCAGTGTCTGCTTAAGTTTTGCCTATTTTTATTAAGTATTTGTGTTTTTCATTATTAATTTGTATACATTTTTTCATATGCTGAATGATTTCTTTGGTGGTTATGTGTATTATACTTATCCAGCTGGTGGTTTGCCTATTCATTTTTACATATTTATTTATTTTTAATTAACAATTACATGTATTTATGGGGCACTATGTGATGTTTTGATCTATTTATACCTTGTAGAAAGACTAAATCAAACTAATTAACATATCCATCACCTTACCAACTTATTTGTGTGTGTGTAATGTGAAGGTTAAAAATCTATTCTTTAAACCAAACACTGCATGTTCTCACTTATAAGTGGGAACTGAACAATGAGAATACGTGAATACAGGGAGGTGAAGAACACACACTGGGGTCTGTTGGGGGGTGGAGTGGGGTGGGGGGAGGGAGAGCATTAGGAAAACTAAGTAATGCATGCTGGGCTTAATACCTAGGTGATGGGTTGATAGGTACACAAACCACCATGGCACACATTTATCTATATAACAAACCTGCATATCCTGCACATGTACCCCATAACTTAAAATAAAAATAAAAATAAAATTTAACATCTTTTTTTTTTTTTTTTTTTGAGACATAGTCTCAACTCTGTCACCTAGGCTGGAATGCGGTGGCACAATCTTGGTTCACTGCAACTTCTGCCTCCTGGGTTCAAGTGATTCTCATGCCTCAGCCTCCCAAGTAGCTGGGATTACAGGTGTGCCCTACCATGCCCGGCTAATTTTTAAAAATTTTTAGAGATGGGGTTTCACCTTGTTGACCTGGCTGGTCTTGAACTCCTGGCCTCAAGTGCTCCACCTGCCTCAGCCTCTCAAAGTGCTGGGATTATAGGCATAAGCCACTGCACATGGATGAATCTCTTCTTCTTCTTTAAAAAAGAAAAAAAACCTTTTATTTTAGGTTCGGGGGGTACATGTGAAGGTTTGTTACATAGATAAACTCATGTTGTGGGGCTTTATTGTACAGATTATTTCAACACCAAGGTATTAAGCTCAGTATCCAATAGCTATCTTTTCTGATCCTCTCCCTCCTTCCACCCAGTGCCCTCGAGTAGACCCCAGTGTTGTTGTTCCTTTCTTTGTGTTGTGAGTTCTCATCATTTAGCTCCCATTTATAAGTGAGAACATGTGGCATTTGGTTTTCTGTTCCTGAATTAGTTTGCTGAGGATAATAGTCTCCAGCTCCATCCATGTTCCCACAAAAGACATGATCTCATTCTTTTTTATGGTTGAATAGTATTCCATGGTGCATATGTTCCTCATTTTTTAAAACTTTTATTTTAGGTTTGGGGGTACCTGTGAACATTTGGTACATCGGTAAACATGTGTCATGGGGATTTGCTGTATAAATTATTTCATCACCCAGGTATTAAGCCGGGTACCCAATAGTTATCTTTTCTGCTCCCCTCCCACCTCCCACTTCCCATCAAGTAGACCCTGATATCTCTTGTTTTCTTCTTTATGTTCATAAGTTCTCATCATTTAGTTTTCACTTGTAAGTGAGAACATGTGATATTTGGTTATATGTTCCTGTGTTCATTTGCTAAGGATGATAGCCTCCAGCTTAATTCACGTTCCCACAAAAGACATGACCTCATTCTTTTTATGGCTGCATAGTATTCCATGGTGTATATGTACCACATTTTCTTTATTCAATGTCATTGATGGGCACTTAGGATAATTCTATGCCTTTGCTGTTGTGAATAGTGCTGCAGTGAACATTTACATGCATGTGTCTTTATGATACAATGCTTTATATTCCCCTGGGTATATACCCAGTAATGGGACTGCTCAGCTGAATGGTAGTTCTGCTTTTAGCTCTTTGAGGAATCACCATATTGCTTTCCACAATGATTGAACTAATTTACATTCCCACCAACAGTGTACAAGTATTTTCGTTTCTCTGCAACCTCGCTAGCATTTGTTCTGTTTTGACTTTTTAATAGTAGCCATCCTGACTGGTGTGAGATGGTATCCCATTATGGTTTTGATTTGAATTTCCTTAATGATCAGTGATATTGAGCTTTTTTCATATGTTTGTTGGCAGCATGTATGTCTTCTTTTGAGAAGTATCTGTAAGTGTCCTTTGCCCACTTTTAATGAGGTTATTTCTCTCTTGTAAACTTGTCTAAGTTTTTAACAGAAACTGGATATTAGACCTTTGTCAGATAATTTGCAAATATTGTCTCCCATTTTGTAGGTTGTCTGTTTACTGTTAATAGTTTCTTTTCCTGTGCAAAAGCTTAATTAGTTTCCATTTGTAAATTGTTGCTTTTGTTGCAATTGCTTTTGGTGTCTTTGTCATGAAATCTTTGCCCGTTCCTAGGTCCAGCGTTTTTATAGTTTTGTGTTTTACACTTAAGTCTTTAATTCATCTTGAGTTGATTTTTGTATGTGGTATAAGAAAGGGGTCCAGCTTCAATATTTTGCATATGGCTAGTCAGTAATCCCAGCACCATTCATTGAATAGGAAGTCTTTTCCCCATCACTTGTTTTGGTCAGCTTTGTCAAAGATCAGATGGGTTGTAGATGTATGGCCTTATTTCTGGGCTGTCTATTCTGTTCCATTGGTCTATGTGCTTGTTTTTGTACCAGTATCATGCTGTTTTGGTTACTGTAACCTTGTAGTATAGTTTGAAGTCAGGTAATGTGATTCCTCCAGCTTTGTTCTTTTTGCTTAGGATTGCCTTGGCTATTCTGGCTCTTTTTTGGTTCTACATGAATTTTTAAACAGTTTTTTCTAGTTCTATGAAGAATGTCATTGGTAGTTTGATAAGAATAGCAAAAAATCTATTCTTATAGCAATGTTGAAATACACAATTCATTGTTATCAATTGTGGTGACAATGTAATGCAATGGATCACAAAAACTTATTTCTCCAGTTTAACTGCAACTTTGTACCCTTTGATAATCATCTTCCCTTTTCCATTTCTCTGTCCCTCTCTAGCCTCTACTCTGAGACTGATGTTTTTACATTTCACATGTAAGTGGGATGATACAGTATTTGTTTTTTTTTGGTTTTTTTTTTTTTGTTTTTTGAGATGGAGTCTGGCTCTGTCGTCCAGGCTGGAGTGCAGTGGTGCGATCTCCACTCACTGCAAGCTCCACCGCCTCCTGGGTTCACGCCATTCTCCTGCCTCAGCCTCCCTAGAAGCTGGGACTACAGGCGCCCGCCACCATGCCCGGCTAATTTTTTTGTATTTTTGGTAGAGACGGGGTTTCACTGTGTTCTCCAGGATGGTCTCAATCTCCTGTCCTCGTGATCCGCCGGCCTCAGCCTCCTAAAGTGCTAGGATTACAGGCGTGAGCCACCGCGCCTAGCCCAGTATTTATTTTTTTGTGCCTGCCTTATTTCACTTAGGATAATATCCTCCAGTTTCATCTATGTTGTCCAAATGACAAAACTTCTTTCTTTTTAAGGCTGTATAGTATTCCACTGTATATACTACATTTTATTTTTCTATTCCTTCATTAACAAATGCTTAGGTTGCTTTCATATATTAGCTATTGTAAATAATGCTGAAATAAACATGAGGTTGCTGATATCTCTTCAACATATTGATTTCAATTCCTTTGGATATAAACTCAGAAGTGGGATTGCTGGATCATATGGTAATTCCATTTTTAGTATTTTGAGAAACCTCCATTTCATTTTCCGAAATGGTTATACTAATTTACACTCCCACCAACAGTATGCGAGGGTTCTTTTTTCTCCACATACTTGCCAACACTTGTTATGTTTCATCTTTTTTATAATAGCCATTCTAACAGATGTGAGGTGACATCTTATTGCGGTTTTAATTTGCATTTCCCTGATGATCAGAGATGTTGAGCATTTTTAAATATATCTGTTGGCTATTTGTATGTCCTGTTTTGAGAAATGCCTGTTCAGGCCCTTTGCCCATTTTTATAGTTATACATTTTCTTGCCAAGGAGATGTTTGAGTTCCTTATACATTTTGGCTAAGAAGCCCTTATCATATGCATGGTTTGTAAATATTTTTTTTTTCAACATACGATTAACACATAATAATTGTACACATTTATGAGATACAACATCATGTTTCAATACTTAAACAAATTGTGTAATGATCAAATCAGGATAATTGACATATCCATCACCTTAAACACATTTGTGATGAAAACATTCAAAAATGTATCTTCTAGTTATTTTAAAATATACAATACATTATTGTATATACAATACTCTAGTTATCCTACTCTGCAATAGAGAGAGGTTTGCATATATTTGCTTCCATTTCATGGGTTGTCTTTTCACTCTGTTAATTGTTTCCTTTGTTATGCAATAGCTTTTGGTATGATGTAATCTCATTTGTATATTTTTGCTTTTGTTGTCTGTGTTTTTTGGGTCATATCCAATAAATTATTGTCCAGACCAATGTCACGAAACTTTCTCCTATGTTTTCTTCCAGTAGTTTTACAGTGTCAGGTCTTATATATAAGTCTTTAATCTATTTTAATTTTTGTATGTGGTGAGAGATAAGTGTCTAATTTTATCTTCTGCATGTGGATATCCAGTATTCCCAAACAATTTATTGAAAAGACTATTTTTCCCCATTGTATATTCTTCATACTTTTATTGAAAATCAATTGACTGTGAATACTTGGGTTTATTTCTGGGATTTCTATCCTGTTTCATTGGTTGATGTGTCTATTTTTATGCCAGTACCATGCTGTTTTTATTACAATAGCTTTATAATATATTTTGAAGTCAGAGGGTCTGATACCTTCAGCTTTGTTCTTTTTCTCAAGATTTCTTGGGCTATTTGGGGCTTTTGTGGTTTCATAAGAATTTTAAGGTTATTTTTTTCTGTTTATGTAACAAATAACATTGGAATTTTGATAGAGATTGCATTGAATTTGTAGATCACTTTGGGTGATCTACAAGCACGGACATTTTAACAATATTAATTCTTCTAATCCATGAACATGAGATATCATTCCATTTATGTATTTTCAGTTTCTTTCATCAGTGTTTCAGAGTTTTCCATGTACAAAATTTTACCTCCTTGGTTAAATGTATTTCTAATTATTTTAATTTTGATGCTATTGTAAATGGAAACTGTTTTCTTATTTTTCAGATACTTCGTTATTAGTGCATAGCATTGCTACTCATTTTTGTATGTTGATTTTGTAACCTGAAACTTTGATTTTGAATCAGTTCTAGCCAGTTTTGGGGGAATCCTTAGGGTTTTCTACATTTCATTAGCAAACAGACAATTTCACTTTTTCCTTTCCTATTTAGATACTTTTTATTTCTTTTTCTTGCCTAACTGCTCTGGCTAGGACTTCCAGTACCATATGGAATAGAAGTGGCAAGAAAGAAATCATTGTCTTGTTCCTGTTCTTAGAGGACAAGCTTTCAATTTTTTACCATTGAGTTTGATGTTAGCTGTGGGCTTGTCATATATGTACTTTATCATGTTGAGGTGCATTCCTTCTATACCTATCTGACTGGGAATTTTAATCATGAACAGATATTGAATTTCATAAAAACTTTTTCTGCATCTATTCAGGTAATTGTGAGGTTTTGGCCTTCATTTTGTTAATATGGTATCACATTTATAAATTTGCATATGTTGAAGCATCCTTGCATCCTAGGGAGAAATCTCACTTGATCATGGTGAATGATCTCTTTAATATGTTGCTGAGTTTGCTTTGCTAGTATTTTACTGAGAATTTTTCAATCTATGTCCATCAGAAATATTGGCTTGTAGTTTTGTTTTCCTGTACTGTCCTTGTCTGGCTATTATATCCGAGTAATGCAGGCCTTGTAAAATGAGTTTGGAAGTATTTTCTCATCTTTAATTTCTTGGAAGAGTTTAAGAAAGATTAGTGTTAGTTCTTCAAATAGTGGGTAGAATTTAGTAGTGAAGTCTTTGGGCTTTGTTGAGAGGTTTAGGTGATTACTGATTCAATTTTCTTATTCATTATTGGTTTGTTCAGATTTTTCTGTCTTCATGATTCAGTCTTGGTAGATGTATGTTTCTAGAAATACACCCATTTATTTTAGGTTATTCAATGTGTTGATGTATCATTGTTTATGGTCATCTCTGATCTTTTATATTTTTGTGGTATCTGTTGTAATGTCTACTCTTTTATTTGTGACTTATTTTGATTATTGTTTCCTTTTTTCTTTTAGTCTTGGTAACAATATAACAATTTTGCTTATCTTTTCAAAAAACTTTAGTTTTTTGTATTTTCTATTGTTTTGTAGTCTATTTATTTCTGCACTGATCTTTGTTATATGATTCCTTTTGCTAAGTTGGAGTTTACTTTCTTCTTGTTTTAGTTATTTGAGGTATAACATTAGCTTGTTCATTTGAGGTCATTCTTCTTTTTTGATAGGTATTTATTTCTATAAAATTTTCTCTCAAGAGTACTTTTGCTGTATCCCATAAGTTTTGCAATATTGTGTTTTCATTTTCATTTGCCTCAAGATATTTTAAATTTTCCTTTTTTCTTTTGATTCATTGACCATTCAGAAGCCCATTAATTTCCACATATTTATGAATTTTCCAAGGTACTTCCTGTTACAGATTTCTAGTTTCATGCCATTGTAATTGGAAAAGATATTTGACATGATTTCAATCTTCTTTAATTTACTAAGATTTTCTTTGCAGCTTAACATACATCATTTATCCTGGGAGAACATTCCTGGTATGCTCCAGAGGAAAGTATATTCTGCTGCTGTTGGATGAAATGTTCTGTAAATTACTGTTAGGTCCATTTGGCCTAAAGTGTAGTTCAAGTCTTCTGTTTCCTTAATGATTTTCTGTCCGTTTGATCTGTCCAGTGTTGAAAGTACGGTATTGCAGTTTTCTATTATTATATTACAGTCTATGTTTCCAATAAGATCTTTTACTTTGCTTTATATATTTAGGTGAGCTGATGTTGAATATACATTATCTACAACTGTTATATCCTCTTGATGGATTGACCACTTGAGCATTATTAAACAAACTTGTTTTTAAGTAAAAACAAGTTTTTGACTTAAAGTATATTTTGTTTGATGTAAGTATAGCAACCCCCTGCTCTCTTTTGGTTTCCATTTGCATGGAATATTTTTTCCATCCCTTATTTTCAGTATATGTATGTCCTTAAAGGTAAAGTGAGTCTCTCATGGGTAGCATATGGTTTGATCTTTAAAAAAAAAAAAAAAATCCATTCAGCCATTCTAGCCATTTTAATTGAATAATTTAATCCATTTACATTCAAAGTAATTATTCATAAGGACTTATTGCTTCCATTTTGTTAATTTTTTAATTTATAAATTCTTTGTTTCTCTTTTTCTTTCTTGCTGTCTTCCTTTGTAGTCTGATGATTTTCTGTAGTTGTATACTTTGAATTATTTCTTTATATCTTTTTTTGTATCTAGTAAAGATTTTTGCTTTACTGGTTACCATGAGACTTACATAAAACATCTTAACTAATAAGAGGTTATTTTATTTTAACCTGATAACTACTTAACTTTGATCATTTGCACAATGTCTACACTTTTACTCCTACCACACAATTTATGTTTTTGATATCAAGTATCTGTTGTTTCTTGACTTTAATAATGGCCGTTCTGACTGGTGTGAGATGGTATCTCACTGCGGTTTTGATTTGCATTTCCCTAATAATCAGTGATGTTGAACTTTTTTCACGTTTGTTGGATGTATGAATGTATTCTTTTAACAAGTGTCTGTTCATGTCCTTTGCCTACTTTTTAATGGGGTTGTTGGGTTTTTTTCTTGCAAATTTGAGCCCCTTGTAGACTCTGGATATTAGACCTTTGTTGGATGGATAGACTGCAAAGTTTTTCTCTGACTCTGCAGGTTTGCATATCACTCTGATGATAGTTTCTTTGCTGTGCAAAAGCTCTTTAATTAGATCCCATTTGTCAATTTTTACTTTTGTTGCAATTGCTTTTAGTGATTTTATCATCTTTATCCTTGCCAAAATCCTGAATGGTATTGCCTAGATTTTCTTCTAGGGTTTTTATACTTCTAGGTTTTACATTTAAGTCTTAACCCATCTTTAGTTAATTTTTGTATAAGGTGGGAGGAAGGGTCTCAGTTTCAATTTTCTACAAATGGATAGTAAGTTCTCCCAGCACTATTTATTAGATAGGGAATCTTTTCCTCATTGCTTGTTTTTGTCAGGTTTGTTGAAGATCAGATGGTTGTGGATGTGCGATCTTATTTCTGAGTTCTCTGTTCTGTTCTATTGGCCTATGTGTCTGTTTTTGTACCAATACCATGCTGTTTTGGTTATTGTAGCCTTATAGTATAGTTTAAGTCAGTAGCATGATGCCTCCAGCTTTGTTCTTTTTTCTTAGGATTGTCTTAGCTTTACAAGCTCTTTTTTGGCTCCATATGAATTTTAATATAGTTTTTTCTAATTATGTGAAGAATGTCAATGGTAGTTTGATGGGAATAGCATTGAATCTATAAATTACTTTGAGCAGTATGGCCATTTTCACAATATTAATTCTTCCTATAAATGAACATGTAATACTTTTCCATTTGTTTATGTGCTCTCTGGTTTCCTTGAGCTGTGGTTTGTAGTTCTCTTTAAAGAGGTCCTTCACTTCTCTTGTTAGCTGTATTCCGAGGTATTTTATTCTCTCTGTAGCAATTATGAATGGGAGTTCATTCATGATTTGGCTCTCTGCTTGCGTGTTGTTGCTGTATACAAATGCTTGTGACTTCTGCACATTGATTTTGTATTTTGAGACTTTGCTAAAGTTGCTAATTGGCTTAAGGAGCTTTGGGGCTGAGACAATGGGGTTTTCTAGATATAGGATCATGTTATCTGCAAACAAAGACAATTTGACTTCATCCTTTCGTATTTAAATACCCTTTATTTCTTTCTCTTGCCCTATTGCTCTGGCCAGAACTTCCAAAACTATGTTGAATCAGAGTGGTGACAGAAGGTATCCTTGTCTTGTGCTGGTTTTCAAGGGGAATGCTTCTAGCTTTTGTTCATTCAGTATAATATTGGTTTTGGTTTTGTCATAAATGGCTCTTATTATTTTGAGGTATGTTCCTTCAATACCTCGTTTATTGAGAGTTTTTAACATGAAGAGGTGTTGAATTTTATCAAAGGCCTTTTCTTTGTCTATTGAGATAGTCATGTGGTTTTTGTCTTTAGATCTGTTTACGTGATGGATTATGCTTATTGATTTGCATATGTTGAACCAGCCTTGCATCCCAGGAATGAAGGCAACTTGATTGTGGTGGATAAGCTTTTTGATGTGCTGCTGGATTTGGTTTGCCAGTATTTTATTGAGAATTTTTGCATTGATGTTCATCAGGGATATTGGCCTGAAGTTTTCTTTTCTTTTCTTTTTTCTTTTTTTTGTATCTCCACTAGTTTTGGTAGAAGGATAATGCTGGCCTCATAGAATGCGTTAGGGAGGAGTCTCTCCTTTTCAGTTGTTTGGAATAATTTCAGAAGAAATGGAATCAGCCCCTGTTTGTATTTCTGACAGAATTCAGCTGTAAATCTATCTGGTTATTGGCTTTTTTTGGTTGGTAGGCCATTTATTACTGCTTCAATTTTGGAACTTGTTATCGCTCTATTCAGGGATTCAACTTCTTCTGGGTTCACTCTTGGGAGGGTATATGTGTCCAGGAATTTATCCATTTCTTCTAGATTTTCTCCTTTATTTGCATAGAGCTGTTTATAGAATTCTGTAATAGTTGTTTGCATATTTTGGGGGTAAGTGGTGATATCTTCTTTACCATTTTTAGGGTATGTATTTGATTCTTCTTTCTTTTCTTCATTAGTCTAGCTAGTGGCCTATTTATTAATAAAATAGTGGTCTATTTTATTAACATTTTCCAAAAAACAGCTCCTGGATTGATTTTTTTGAAGGATTTTTTAAGTCTCTATCTCCCTCAGTTCCACTCTGATCTTGGTTATTTCTTGTCTTCTGCTAGCCTTGGGGTTTGTTTGCTCTTGGTTCTCTAGTTCTTTCAGTTGTAACACTAGGGTGTCAATTTGAGATCTTTCTAGCTTTTTGATGTGGGCATTTAGTGCTATAAACTTCCCTCTCAAGACTGCTTTAGCTGTATCCCAGAGATTCTGGCATGTTATCTCTTTGTTTTCACTGATTTCAAAGAACTGATTTCTGCCTTAATTTCATTACTTACCCAGTAGTCATTCAAAAGCAGATTGTTCAATTTCCATGTAGTTGTGTGGTTTTGAGTTATTTTCTTACTCTTGAGTTCTAATTTGATTGCGCTGTGGTCTGAGAGACTGTTATGATTTTAGTTCTTTTGCATTTGCTGAAGTGTGATTTACTTTCAATTATGTGATCAATTTAAGAGTAAGTGACATGTGGCACTGAGAAGAATGTATATTCTGTTGCTTTGGGGTGGAAAGATCTATAGGTATCTATCAGGTCTACTTGATCCAGAGCTGAATTCAAGTCCTGAATATCTTTGTTAATTTTCTGTCTTGATGATCTGTCTAATATTGATATTGGGGTGTTAAGATCTCCCACTATTGATGTGTGAGAGTCTCTCTTTGTAGGTCTCTAACAAGCTGTTTTATGAATCTGGGTGTAGGTATTGGTTGCATATATATTTAGGATAGTTAGCTATTCTTGTTGAATTGACCCCTTTATCAATAGGTAATGCCCTTCTTTGTCTTGTTTGATTTTTGTTGGTTTAAAGTCTATTTTATCAGAAACTAGGATTGCATCTCCTGCTTTTTTCTGCTTCCCATTTGCTAGGTAAATTTTCTTCTATACTTTTATTTTGAGTCTATGTGTGTCTTTGCATATGAGATGGGTCTCTTGAATACAGCACACTGATGGATTTTTACTTTACCCAGCTTGTTACTCCATGTCTTTTAATTGGGGCATTTAGCCCATTTACATTTAAGGTCAATATTGTTATGTGTGAATTTGATCCTGACATTATGATGCTAGTTGGTTATTTTGCAGATTTGTTTACATATTTGCTTCATAGTGTCAGTGGTCTGTGTATTTCAGTGTATTTTTTGCAGTGGCTGGTAATGGTTTTTCCTTTGCATATTTAGTGCTTCCTTCAGGGGCTCTTGCAGGGCAGGCCTGGTGATGCTGAATTCCCTCAGCATTTGCTTATCTAAAAAAATTTTGTTTCCTTCACTTATGAAGCTTAGTTTGGCCAGATATGAAATTCTAGGTTGGAAATTCTTTTCTTTAAGAATGTTGAAAATTGGCCCCAATCTCTTCTGGCTTGCAGAGTTCCTGCTTGAAGGTCTGCTGTTAGTCTGATGGGCTCCCTTTGTAGGTGACCTGACCCTTCTCTTTGGCTGCCCTTAACATTTTTTTCGTTCATTTTGGCCTTGGATATCTGATGATTATGTGTCTTGGGGTTGATCTTCCCATGGTGTATTTTACTGGGGTTCTCTGGATTTCCTGATTTTGACTATTGGCCTGTCTTGCTAAGTTAAGGAAGTTCTCCTGAATGATATCCTGAAATATGTTTTCCAACTTGGTTCCATTCTCCCCATCTCTTTCAGGTACCCCTATCAGTCAGAGGTTTGGTCTTTTAACATAATCCCATAGTTCTTGGAGGTTTTGTTCATTCCTTTTCATTCTTTTTTCTCTAATCTTGTCTGCCTGCCTTATTTAAGCAAGACAGTCTTCAAGCTCTGATATCCTTTCTTTCACTTGGTCTATTTGGCTATTGATACTTGTGTTTGCATTATGAAGTTCTTGTGCTTTTCAGCTCCATCAGGTCATATATGTTCCTCTCTAAACTGGTTATTCTGGTTAACAGCTCCTATAATGTTTTATTATGGTTCTTAGCTTCTTTGCAGTGGGTTAGAACACAATCCTTTAGCTTGGTGAAGTTTGTTATTACCCATCTTCCAAAGCCTACTTCTGTCAATTCATCCGTCTCAGCCTCAGCCCAGTTCTGTGCCCTTGCTGGAGACATGTTGTGATCTTTTGCAGGAGAAGAGGCACTCTGGCTTTTTGAGTTTTTAGCATTTTTGCATTTATTCTTTCTCATCTTCTTGGGTTATCTACCTTTAATCTTTGAGGCTGCTGACTTTTGGATGGTTTTTTGTGGTTTATTTTTCATGATGTTGTTGCATTCCATTTGTTTTTCTTTTAGCAGTCAGGCCTCTATTCTTGTAGGGTTGCTGTGGTTTGCTTGGGGTGTACTCCAGCCCCTATTCACCTGAGTCCCTCCTGCCCTGGAGATATCGCCAGCAGAGGCTGCAGGCCAGCAAATATGGCAGCCTGTTCCTTCCTCTGGGAGCTCTGTCCCAGAGGGGCACTGGCCTGATGCAGGCAGGAAGGCTCTTGTATAAGGTATCTGAGACTCCTATTGGGAGGTCTCACTCAGTCTGAAGGAGGAGGTTCAGAGACCCACTTAAATAAACAGTCTATCTGCCCCTTGGCAGGGCGGGCATGCTGCCCTGTGGGGAAATCTCCCTCACCTGGGCTTCCCTGGCTCTTCAGAGCCAGCAGGCAGAAAAGACAAAGATCGCTTATCCAGAGTACGCAGCTGCTCCTCCTCCTCTTAGGGGCTCTTCTCAGGGGTATCAGTGTTCTATCCATAAACCCCTGGCTGGGGATGCTGAGATTCCCACAGGGAATCCCCTCCCAGCGAGAAGGAGTGAATCCAGGTCCCTCCCTATCTCGCAGGCAAAAGAAAGTGGCTGACTGGAGCTGCAATGATGGTGGCCACCCTTCCCCTCGGTACCTCAGTCTTCTTAGGCAGTTTCTAGCTAGGTGCACTGGCCGGCAGTGATGCCAAACCAGTGGGTTTTAGCTTGTGGACCTCCGTGGGAGTGAGGCCATTTGACTCCCTGGCTTCAACCCCCTCCCCAAGAGAGTGAACAGAGATCTCCTGCCTCACGGGAGTTCCCAGAGCCAGAGTATGCAAACACTCCAGTGTCTCAGTATCCGCTCAAAGCGCCGCCCACCCAATTAGCCACCATGATTCTTCACAGCTTTATGCTTGGGACCCAAGGCTCTGGTAGCGGGGGCTCAGGAGGGGACCTACTAATCTGCAGGTTGCCAGGATCCATGGGAAAAGCCTGGTTTTCAGGGAGGGGAAGCACAGTCCCTCACTATCTCCCTTGGCTGAGGGAATGAGTTCCCTTTGCCACCTGCAGCTCCTGGGTAGGATCTTGCTCCACCCTGTTTTTGCTGGCCCTCCGTGGGTTACACCAACCATCCAGTCAGTCCCAATAAGAGAACATTGGTACCTCAATTGAAGATGCAGCGTTCACTCCCAGTTTTTGTCCTTCTTGGTGGGAGAAGCAGAGAGGAGCTGCCTCGATTCAGCCATCTCAGTTCCACCCAACATTTCTTATAAGGTAGTTCTCATGGTGATAAATTCCCTCAGCTTTTGTTTGCCTCAGGAAGTTTTTACCTCCTCTTCATTTTCTAATGACAGAATTGCTAAGTGTAGTATTTTTTATTGACAGGGGTATTTTTTTTCTTTACGTTTTTTAAATATATCATCCTACTTCCTTCTGGCCTGCAAAGTTTCTGCTGAAAAATCCACTGATAGTCTCACATGTTCCCTTGTACATAACAAGTGACTTTTTCATTTTTTTCCTTTCTGCCCCTCATATTGGATGATTTATAAGTACCAGCCTTCAAGTTTGTTAATCTTTTCTTCTGCTTGATGTAGTCTGTTATTGAATCCTTGTGTCGAAGTTTCGAATTTGGTTATTGTATTGTTTAGCTTGATTTCTGTTTGGCACCTTTTTAGGTTTTCTTCTTGTTGAAATTTTCTATTTGTTCATTCATTGCTCTCCCTACCTCAGTAAACATCTTTATAATTGCTCTTTGGAATTCCCTGCCGGGTAAAGAATATATCTCTATTTCATTGGGGTTGGCTTTTGGAGATTTATCTTGTTCTTTTATTTGGAACCTATTTTCATGTTTCTTCATTTTCCTTTACTTTTTATGCTGGTGTCTGCACATTAGATAAGACAATAACCTTCTTTAGACTTGTTAAACTGGTCTCATGTATATGTTCCTCCCCAGTAAGCTCTGCCAGAGATTCTAAGTGCCTCTAAACTGTTTGGGATTGTCTAACACACTCTTCGTTCTTAGTGGCCCCAAGAGACTGCAGAGTACCAATGGTTCTATTGCCTTGAGATAGGTGGGTTAAAATCCAGTCCCTCAGGATGCAGCTGGAGAAGTTGGAGTGTTAGATGCGTGTTCCAGTTCCTTCTTTCCTGTGGAGAAGCTGAGTGCCAGAGTTTACCTTCCACTTGTTCTGCTGTACACCAAAAAGAGGATCTGTGGCAGATGCCAATACTCTTGTTCAAAATGCTCACTTTGAACATGGGGAGACAGATGCTGAATGTTTGTAGTTTAGAAAATACCTTTTTGTTCTCTGTGGTCTAGGACACTGAGTGTGAGCCTCATCAACTCCCAGAGCCAGGTGATTTAGGATCCAGTCCCTCGGTTAGGAGCTATAAAACTTGGGGCACTCAATGCACACAGAAAATACTACCAGAGATAGTCTGAACATCTAGATATTTTGCTGGAGCAAGCAAGGAAAGTGCCATCTCTCTTGTTCCTGCTGGCGGAGACCTCCGACTTCTTTCTAGGAAGAGACTGTAGGGCTGGAAGTTATCACTGAAGCAAGCTGGAGAAGAAGGCATAGGGAGTGCCCACTCTCCTGGTTAAGCAAGCAGAAGGCTCCCACCCTCCTTTCAGAGAGAGACTTCTGAATTGCAGTTATTGCTGAAGTAAGCCAAGGAAGAAGACACAAGGGGTGCCGACTTTCCTTTTTAGGCATGGGGAGGTTCGCTAGCCTTCTTCCAATGAGAGATTGCAGGGATATATTTCTGGAGCAAGCTGAGGAAGAAAGCACAGGCAGTCCTGTCCTTCCCATTCTTGTTGGCGGAGTCTCTCTTTCCACAGAGAGATTGCAGGGCTGGAATTATTGCTGGAGTAATCCAGGGAAGAAGGTGTGGGGAGTGCCCACTTTCCCCTTAGGCCATGGTGATAT
Organism: Macaca thibetana thibetana; assembly: GCF_024542745.1. Classification (NCBI taxonomy): domain Eukaryota; kingdom Metazoa; phylum Chordata; class Mammalia; order Primates; family Cercopithecidae; genus Macaca; species Macaca thibetana. The sequence goes on from NC_065591.1 coordinate 46,428,312, forward strand.
TCCCTCTGTCTCCTTGCAATGAGAAATTGCAGGGAATTATCACTGAAGCAAGCCAGGGAAGAAGGTGCAAGTTGCCATCCTTGCCATTTAGGCTGGAGTAGGTTTATTCTTTATTTGCTATATAACCCCCAAGATACTAGCTTGTTAGAGGCCAGAACCACAGGGAACTACCAGAAAAGTGTGAAGTCAACTCTTTCTAGGGGATTTTGGAAAATGTGTTGGTCCTGGGGACTACAGGTGCTGGGAATGTTTTCATGGTTCAAAGCCCTGCTTTGTTTTTTGTGTTTGAGGAAAATCTTTCTCCATACTGTTCCTCAAGCAAGGAGATTTAAAGGCCAAGTCCTTAGACAGGAACTGTAAAAGTTGTATATCATATGTGTGGTACAACCCCAGGCCCCTCAGAAAGAAGCTAAGAGTTGGAGATTCATTCCGGATCGTAAGGTGCTGTGCTCAAGGTGGGGCTAGTGTACAAGTGTATCTCTGCTTCTCCTATCAAATTTGATGTGGGAATTTCCTCAGTATTCTGATGTGTAGCAGTCTTTCAACTAAATTCTATCTTTCTCTTGGACTGAACTGATCCATACGTAGGTGTTTACTCAGTATGTCAGTGGGAGGAGAGATAGTCAAGAGCCTCCTATTCCAACATGTTGCATGTTGTTGATGACGTCTTTTGTTTTGTTTTTTTTTCAAAAGGTCCAGCTCTGTGGCCCAGGCTGTAGTGCAGTGGCACAATCTTGGCTCAATGCAACCTCTGCCTCCTGGGCTCAAACCATCCTCCTACCTCAGCCTCCCAAGTAGTTGGGATTACTGGGATTACAGGTGCATACTACCACACCAGGTTAATTTTTCTATTTTTTTTGTAGAGATGGGGTCTCACCTCATTGCCCAGGCTGGTCTCAAACTCCTGAGCTCAAGTGATCTGGCCACCTTGGCCTCAAAGTGCTGGAATTACAGCAGTGAGCCACTGCACCTGGCCACCCTTTATTTTTAATGCAATATTTTTTATAGTACTTTTAGGTTTTCAAAAAACGCATAGAAAATACAAATGGTTTCCATAAACTCCCTCTTCCTATCCCCACTCCCATACATTCTTCTATGTTTAACAGATTGAATTAGTGTGGTATATTTGTTAACATTGATAAACCAAGACTGATGTATTACTATAAATTAAAATCCATAGTTTACATTATGGGTTATTCTTTATGTTGTACAGTTTGATGGGTTTTGACAAATCCAGAATGTCGTGCATCTACTATTACAGTAATGTACATAATAGTTTCACTGCCCTAAAAACAACTTTTACTCCACTTATTCATTCTTCCCCACCACGCCATCCTCAAACCACTGGCAATCATTGTTCTATTTACTATTTCCATAGTTTTGCCTTTTCTAGATGTCACATAGCTGGAATTACACAGTATGTAGCTCTTTCAAACTAACTTCTTTCACTTAGCAATAGGCATTTAAAGTGCTTCCTTATGTTTTCATAGCTTGATAGCTTCTATTGATGAATAATACTTCATTATAAATATTCCACAGTTTTTCTATTCACTATTAAATGATATCTCGATTGCTCCCAAATTTTAGTAATTATGACTAAAGTTGCCATAAACATTTTTGTGTAAGTTTTGTGTGGATATAAATTTTCAACTCATTTGAATAAATATCTAGGAGCATGATTGCTAGATCTTATAACAAGCCTAACTTTGTCTTTATTAAAAACTTGTAGACTGTTTTCCTAAGTGGCTTTACTATTTTGTATTCCAACCAGCTATGTGTAAGAATGCCTCTTGTGCCACATCTTCCCCAGAATTTAGTGTTGTCAGTGTTTCAAATTTCAGGTTCAAACACTAATAGGTATGTAGTAGTATCTCATTTGTTTATAACTCTCTAATGACATATCATAGTATGCATTTTTTCACATGCTTATTTGCCATCTTTGTAACTTCTTTGGTAATAAGTCTATTGAGATCTTTTGCCCATTTTAAATTGTGTTGTCTATTTTCTTATTGTTGAATTTTAAATGTTATTTGTATATCTGGATACTAGTCCTTTTCAGATATATATTTTGCAAACATTTTCCTCCAGTTCATGGCTTACGTTTTCATTCTGTTAAGAGTGTAGTGTCTTTTGCAGAGCAAATATTTTAGTTTTAGTAATGTTGTCCAATATCTGGACTTGGTTGATTAAGGCAGGAGAATATTGTCTTCAAGGGTGGGAGCTTCTTAAAGGAGATGGTTGGGGATACAGGCTTAGGATTGGTTGGTTTACAAATAAAAATAATGCTCTCATGGGAGTAGTTTTCTATACCTAAGAATTACCTAACCTGGGGAGGGGCAGTATCTCCCAGGTCAGTATGGTTTTGAGATGTCAAAGCATAATAAAGTAAGGAAAACATTTTAAAACATGATTAATCAGCAACTAACATCACACATAAAGATGAAAAGCCAGATGCTCTTTCTAGTAATGTCTCTTTTGGGTTTTGGTATTCAGGTAATGCTGGCCTCACAGAATGAGACAGGAAATACTTACTCTGTTTCTATTTTCTGGGAGAGATTGTAGAGAATAGTATCATTTCTTCTTTCAATATTTGATAGAATTGAGCAGTGAAAACATCTGGACCTGGGGCTTTATGTTTTGGGAGGTTGTTTATTATTGAGTCAATTTTAAAAGTAGATATAGGTCTACTCACGGTATCTATTTCTTCTGTGTGAATTTTAGTAGATACATGTTTCATGAATTATATCTCATCCAAGTTATCCAATTTGTGGGCATAAAGTTATTCATCGTATTCCTTTATTGTCCTTTTAATGTCCATGGGATCACCTGTGATACTCTCCTCTTTCCTTTCTGATATTAATAATCTGTGTCTTTTTTTCCCTTTGGTTATGCTGGCCAAAGGTATATCAATCTTATTTATATTTTCAAAGAAAAACTTTTGGTTACATTGATTTTCTCTATCAATTTCCTATTTTTAATTTCACTAATTTCTGATCTGTTTTTTCTTTATCTGTTTACTTTGCAGTTAATTTGCTCTTTTTTTTTTTTAAATTTCCTAAGGTAGAAGCTTAGATAATTGATTTTAGTTCTTTCTTTTTTTGTAATTACATGATTTCACTGCTATCAATTTTACTCATTAACTGCTTTTGCTGCATTCCACACATTTTGATGTTTTATTTTTATGTAGTTGATAATATTTTAAAATTTTTATTGAGACTTCTTCAACCCATGTGATTTTTTTAATTTTAATTTTTATTTTTTGAGACAGAGTGTCACTCTGTCCGCCAGGCTGGAGTACAGTGGTGCAATCTTGGCTCACTGCAACCTCTGTCTCCTGAGTTCAAGCGATTCTCCTGCCTCAGCTTCCCAAGTAGCTGGGATTACAGGTGCACACCACCATGCCCAGCTAATTTTTGTATTTTTAGTAGAGACGGGGTTTCACCATATTGGCCAGGGTGGTCTTAAACTCCTGATCTCAGGTGGTTCACCCACCTCAGCCTCCCAAAGTGCTGGGATTACAGGCATGAGTCACTGCGCCCAGCCACCCATGTGATTTTTAGAAGTGTGTTGTTTAATCTCAAATCCTCCAAATGTGAGGATTTTCTGTCTTTCTGCTATTGATCTCTGGGTTAATTGTATTATTGTATGAAAACACATGCTGTATGATTTATATTCTTTAATTTTGTTAAGGTATGTTTCATGGCCCAGGATATGATTTATCTTGAATGTTCCATGTAAACTTGAGACTATGCATTCTACTGTTATTGGATCAATCTGTTGGAAGTCAACAAGATCCAGTTGATTGATGGTGCTGTTCAATTCAATTGTATATATACTTAATAATTTCCTGCCTACTGGATCTCTCAATTACTGAAAGAGAGGTGTTAAGGCTCCAATGCTAATAGTGGACTTATCTATTTTCCCTTACTTTCCTATCAGTTTTTTTGCCACAGATATTTTGTTGCTATGCTGTTAGGCACATACGAATTTAGGACTATTATATCTTATTGGAGAATTGATCCCTTTATTGTGGGGCCAATGCCCTTATTTATCCCTGATAGTTTTCCTTGCTCTGAAGTCTTCATCTGAAATAAATATAGCTACTATAAGCTTCTTTCGATTAGTATTAGTATGACCTCACTTTCTTCATCTTTTATTTTAATCCATTGTATCATTATATTTGAAGTGGGTTTCTGTACACAACATAGAGTTAGGTATTGCTCTTTTTCCACTCTTATAGACTCTTTCTTTAAATTGATATATTTAAACCATTCACATTTAAAGTGATTATTGATACAGTTGGATTTATATCTACCATATATGTAATTGAATTCTATTCATTGCCCCTGTTCTCTTTCTCTCCCCACTTCCACTTTTTTGCCCTCTCTTGTTTTAACTGAGCAGTTTATGATTCCATTTTCTTTTCTCTCTTGACATATCAATTATACTTCTTTTAAAAGTTTATTTTAGTGATTGCCTTAGAATTTATAATATATATTCACAACTACTCTAAGTCCACTTTTACTTCATGAATAGTGTGGGTACCATATGATAGAATATTTTCAATTCCTCTCTCTGCTGTCTTACAACGTTCCTGTCATACATTTTTCACTTACATAGTACACAAACTACAATCATCCAATATTGTTACTACTATTTTGAACTAACTGTTACTTGCTAGTTAAGAATAGAAGATATAAAAAATACTACTTTACCTTCATTTATTCCTTCTTGAAAGTTCTTCCTTTATGTAGGGCTGCATTTCTGATCAGTATCAGTTTCCTTTTCTCTAAAGAATTTCTTTAACCTTTCTTGCATGGCAGGTCTACTGAAACAAATGTCTTCAATTTTTGTTCCTTTGAAACAGCCCTCTTTATCCCTCACATTTAAAGGATGATTTCACTAGGTACAGTTTTAAGTTGGTGGTTGTTTTCTTTCAACACTTTAAATATTTCATGCCAAGCCCTTTTTGCTTGCCAGAATCCTGAAGAGAACTCTAGTGTTATTCTTCTGCTTGCTCCTCTATAGGTAAGGTATTTCCTCTCTGCCTTCATTCAAGAGTTTCTTTGTCTTTGATTTTCTGCAGTTTGAATACCATATGCTGAGGTATAGATTGTTTGGTATTTATCCTGCTTGGTGTTTTCTGAGTTTCCTGTTCTGTGGTTTGGTGTCTGTCAATAATTTTAGAAAAATCCTTGGACATTACTACTTCATATATTTTTTCTGTTCTTTCTTAATTTCTTCTTCAGTATTTCTATTATATGTATGTTGCTATCCTTTTTAAATATTTGTCCCCTACTTGTGAACATTCTGTTTCATTTTAGATTTTTTTTTGTTTTTTTCCTCTTTGCTTTTCATTTTTGGGAAGTTTCTATTGACATATCTTCAGGCTTATTCTTTTCTAGGTGGGTCCAGTCTACTCATGAGCCCATCAAAGACATTCTACATTTCTGATACAGCATTTTTTTTTTAATTTCTAGCATTTCCTCTTAGAATTTTCATCTCTCTGCTTATATTATTCATCTGCTCTTGCATAATGTTCGCTTTCCCTTAGCATCCTTAGCACATTAATCAGTTATTTTAAATTTCCAATCTGATAACTCAAAATTCTCTATCATATCCTAAACACTTTACATCTTATACAGGGAATCAGTTGATCCTGTTATTAATGCTGGTAAACTTTAAAAATAGAAATAAAAAATGTACTGCTCAAATTTATAATTATCTATATTTACAATCTATATTTACATAACCTATATTAACAATCTATACAAATATTTATATTAACTAGTAAAATATACATTCATATATAATACATTAATATATAACATTATTAATCTATAATCAGAATAAGATAGTTTAACATAATAATAAAAGAACTGAAGCAAGTTGTTGGTTCTGGAGACTAGGATTCATTAAGACTTTCACCTTTTGAATGAATTAACAGCATTTGCAGTGACCTGAATGAGACTATTATCCTAAGTGAAGTAACTCAGGAATGAAAAACCAAACATCGTATGTTCTCACTGATATGTGGGAGCTAAGCTATGAGGATACAAAAGCATAAGAATGACACAATGGACTTTGGGGACTTGCGGGGAAGAGTTGGCGGGGGCAGGCAAGGGATAAAAGACAACAAATTTAGTGCAGTGTATACTGCTCGGGTGATGGGTGCACCAGGATCTCACGAATCACCATTAAATAACTTACTCATGTAACCAAATACCACCTGTATCCCAATAACTTATGGAAAGATAAACCAAAAGACTTTCACCTTTTATTTGACACACATCTGTGTCAATTGGAAAGAAAATGAAAACCAGCATAGACTTCCTCTTTCCTGCTGCCAGATTATAAATTCCCTGCTGAAACTCATCAGCTCCTTCCACCCCATCTCCATCTCCATCCCCTACTTCTATGTCACTATAACCTCTTTCTACATTATGAGTCTATCTATGCTCAGTGCCATTAACACCAAGCACTGCAGTCCACACTGTGGTGCATCTGGTATACTGCTACCACACCTGAGACAGAAGTCAGCTGCCATATGTGTCATCTTGGTCCTGTCCCTGCCGCTGAGCATCCTTGAAAGGAACTACTGTAGCTTCTTTTGGGGTACTCTAATTTTGTTTGGTGTCAGGCACTTTATTTCATTATGATGTAGCTGATATTCTTATTTGTGTCAATTCATTCTTTTGTTTTGATTGCATTGTGTTTATCTTGACCTGCTAGCAGCTGCACCAACCCTATTATTTGCTTTCTTTGTTGGCTCCTTTAGGCAGTATCAATATGGGAAGACCCTCAAGCTGGTTCTCCAGAGGGCTCTGCAGGACACTGCTGAGGTAGATGAAGGCGGAGGCAGACTTGTTCAGGAAACCCTGAAGCTGTCGGGAAGCAGACTGAGGCAGTGAGGAAAAGCCTCTGCCTTGATCAGTCAGATGTGACTTTGACAGTAAACACTGCCCTGCCAGACTTGACAATTACCTGCTCTTCTCTCAGCCTCATGCTGCCAAAGTGCCTCAGTTATTCTTCAGATAAACTTCTCATATTATCTCTTCTGGATCTTTTCTTATTCAACACTTTTTACTTTTCTCAATTTACTTAAATTTTAATTATTTTGGATACAAAAGAGTTGTACATATATATGGGCTATATGTGATATTTTAATATAAACATACAACGTATTATAATCAAGTGGGATAATTGGGGTATCCATCACCTCAAGCATCTAACTTTTTGTGTTAGGAACATTTCAATTCCACTCAGTTATTTTGAAAAATACAATAAAATTTTGTTAACTATTGTCACCATACTGTGCTACCAAACACTAGATCTTATTCCTTCTAACCATATATTTATACCCATTAACCAACCCCTCTTCATCCCCTACTCCCCACTACCCCTCCCAGCCTCTGGTAATCATCATTCTACTCCCTCTCCCACCCCGCTGCCCCCTGCTGCCACTGACAGCATGCTCATGTCCCAGATGGATCCCCACTTCATGTCGGCCCTATGAGGCATGCAGCCTTCTTCTCTCTGGGATCTGGAAGTAATAAATGACCTCTATTATTGTGTTTTGTTAAGTTGCCTCCTCTGTCTTACCTGACCAATACACTTGAACCTAACTTCTTTCCTGGTCAGAGTTGTCCTAGAGAGTGAGTTGTCCTAGAGAGTGGCTATCTTGGAAAAAGTAAACTGGACACAGATAATACAAAAGCCACAAGGGTATCTGCCAGTATAAACTAGTTTCCTGTGCAAGGAATACCGGGTTGTGGGTCAGACACTTAGTCATTAGGCCATCTGCCAGCATAAAGAAGCATTATTTGAAAGGCACACTGTAAACAGCCATGACCACAGTCCCTGAGTCACATCAGGGCAGGACTAGAGTTCACTGCCACTCTCTTCAGAGAGAGATTTCAAGGCCAGGTTAAAAAGAAAAAATATACAACATCAGGTTTTCTGACTCCAGATTTGATATTCTTCTAGGTTTAGTACTCTGTTGACTCTGCATCCTATACATACATCCTTGACTTCCAAATGCTGTCGTAGGTCTTGGCTATAGGTGAGGGCTTCCTACAGGAGGGAAGAGGCAGGAAGACAGTGTTTGCAGCCCATGCAGTAGGCATGGTGCTTTAATGTGATGTCATCAGTTCAGACTAAGAATTATTATGAGTCAGCCCCAGGAATCGACCATCAATTTTACAGCTGTGGCTGAAGATGTTGTCCATCATGAAGAATCCCGTAATGCAAGGCCAAAATGAGACAGGTGGAGATGACTTATTTTATATTAAATACAACATTTTTATCCTACCATAAAAATTCAACTCAATCTTTTTATACCCTGATATAGATGATGTCTAGAGAGTTGGGTAACCAATTTTAAAGTAAGACTTTTAAAATAAATTGGAAACTTTATTTTAAAATTCTACATGTCATACAGCACCGTTTTTGAAATATATTTTCGATAGTATCTTCATACTTAGATAAAATTGGATTAACTTCCAGTTATCAAAATTGGATTAACTTCCACTATCTTCTTAGATAAAATTGGATTGTTAACTTCCATCATTCTGATGGGCAGAAAAATGCCCATCAATTTCAGAATCTTTGAAGAGCCACAGAGAGAGAAGCAATGCAGGATTGGAGCATTAGTTGTATCTGTAGTTTTATTCATTTTAAAAGAGAAATTGGTGATAAATATGACACATTTTTAATATATGCTTAATTTGCAGAGTGGGTATGTGAATGTTTATTATATATTTTTCTGGCTTACGTAGCCAGTTTATAGACTTCTCCAGCATCCCCCTGGCCTCATTCTTGATGACTCCAATGTCCTTGTAAATGGCAATCCAACATCCTAAACTTTCCATCTCCTAAACACCTCCTTCCTTTAATCTTGTCACCCACCCCATTCTAACCATCCAGCCTTAGATCTTGTCATCACCCACAATGGCATCACCTCCACAATCTCAGTTTCAAAATTCCACTGCCTGCCCCTCACCTCTAATCTGTACAAGTTATTTTCCCTAATGCCTCAACTCTTGCACACCATCTCAGCCTCCAGTATCTTCATCCAACATGACTCATTGACCATGGCTTCCTCACTGTCACCATTGCTAACTTTAGATTTCACACCCCACTTTTGTAATCACTACCTTGCACATACCCTCCACCTCCTTGCCACACTCTCCTCTGCCAACTTGCCAGACAAAACTCCATCTGGTTAAATTCATCTCTCACTCACTCCACACTTGTTCCTAGAGAGCCGAGTGTGACTAGTATGTGTGTTAACTTCTTTACATCTCACAAGGGGAGACAATTTATCCAGTTGTTAACACAGAAAAATGTTAAACAGAGTAATAAAATTTACTGTTCAAAGCTAATGAAAGATTTAAGAACAAAAACTCTTACAAGTTGTTGCTTCTAGAGAACACGATTTAGGAAGACTTTGACCTTGTATTTGATACACTTCTGATGTGGATTGGGTGTGTGTCCCTGCTCAAATCTCACGTCAAATTGAAATCCCCAGTATTGGAGGTGGGACCTGGTGGGCAGTGAATAGACCACGGGAGCAGATTCTCCCTTTGGAGCTGTTCTCCGGATAGTGAGTTATCACAAGCTCCTGCTCCGGCCATGAAAGTAGTGCCTGCTTCACCTTCCGCCATTATTGAAAATGGCCTGAAGCTTCCTCAATCATGCTTCCTGTACAGCCTGAGGAAACGTAAACCAATTAAACCTCTTTTCTTTATAAATTACCCCCCTCAGGTAGTTATTTATAACAGTACAAGAATGAATTAATACAATTTCTGTGCTCTGGAAAGAAAGAGCAAACATACACACATTATTACTTTGATAAAGAAAAAGGGTGGGATAGGCCAGAGGGCCTTGAGTGACAAGTGAGGAGGGTGTGCTTCATTCTTAGTTATAAACTCTCCCAGCACAGGCTCACATTGGTTGGCATTACTGGTCATGTACACAGTTAGCAGCAAAATACTCCAAAACAACAATCATTTACAGGGATAGGAATTGGATGTGGGTGGGGATAGGCAGAAGTTCAAAGACAAGAGCAGAGTGAGACTAAATATCGAGACACATCCCATGAGAGATCATGACTGAAACGACTCTGCACTCTCATTTGCCAGCAGATCCCTGCACAGGAAACCACAGGGCTGTTCAGCACTTTGATAAGCACCAGGCTTCCCTTCAACTACTGCAGGCACCTCTCTAGGTCAGAGAAGTGCCCTCTAGCAACTGTCAATGCAGTTTGTCACTGTCTTGAGCACAGATCAGCCTTCTACCTCCAGCAAGGAGAATGAAAGAAATGTTAGAATTTATTGAGCTTATTTCCAAAGCCATTACTATGTTTTTTCTCTAAGTGAACATTCACATAACTCCACCTTGGTATGGCATATTCAGGGAACAATAGGGACTCCAGAGGGAAAAGACAGGAGACATGATGCTCCCTCCTGGCAACTTTGGGAGCTGGCAGGCTTGACAGTGGGAGAGCTGAATGCTCAAAAACAGGACTGTGCCCCCTTATTGCACACTCTCACCATTCTCTTCTTCATCAAACCACACTAATTTGCCGTCTTAGTGACAAATCTGATGTTTTCCTTCATTCAAGAGGCAAGCTGGGGCACATGCATTTTTCTCAAGGCTAAAATGCTGTTAATAACCCAGATTTCACCAATTTCCTTGCTTTTCAAAAGTTTTCCTTTTTGTATATCTGGCATTGCCTTGGCATGAAATGCAAGGTCCAAACTGAAATAATTGAAAAGAGTTTAATTAAAGCACTATTTACGAAAATGGACAGGTCAAGCAACTCTTGAGAGATAAAAACCCAAAGGCAATTAATAATTGGGAGTAGATTTACTCAAGGCTGAAGAAATAAGAAGAAGCAACAGCTATCAAGAAGTCAGAGGGCTGTAGCTGTGGCTGTAGGTGTAGCTGCAGCTATAGAAAGGGCCAACAGGAGGGACCATGTCATGAGGTAAAGGAACACTGCCACTGTCAACTTATAGCCTAGCAGGGAGAGAGCCAGGAGACAGGTGAACAATTCCCATATCCCTCACATCCTGCCCGCCAATCTCATCAGTGTTCATCTTTAATGGAACTTTAGAAGGAGCCACAGGAAAAGGAGGCCCATTGGTAAGGTACGGAAATGTGTCCTACTGGGTTGTTAATTGTGCTAGAGAAGAAGAGCAAATAGACTTTAAGGGTGAGTGGAGAACATCCATCACCTTCTTATATCCATCATACAGTTTGTACTTCTTGGAACTAAAAGAAAGGGTCAAACTCTTATAGAGAGTAGAATTGTGATTACCAGAGGCTAGGGGTTGGGGACAGAAATGGGGAGATGTTGGTCAAAGCGTACAAAGTTTCAGTAAGATGGGATAAATTCTAGAGATCTATTGTTTTGTAAAAAAAAAATTCTCAAATTTTCTTACATAATTTATTCAAGGGATAATGTCAGTAAAACGTGGGAGTAGGATCCCCAAGCTTATCTTCACAGAAACATCAAAACAAGCAGAAATTGTCCAAAACAACTTTTCAGAACTCTAGAAACTAGTCAAATATTTACAGCAACCAAGAGAATGCCAAATCAAGAAAAAGGAAACACGAAAATGCTAGGAACGCTTTGTGGCTTTTTTACTCATCTGCTCCACATCCTTGCCATCACAGCACAGTTTGAAGTGACAGCAGCCCCTGTTTCATTGTGGCACTTAAGACCCTGTTCCAAAGAGAGCAGGGCAGACTCCATTTGAAAATTAATGTGAATGTGTGATCTAACTTGTGTAGGAGCTACCCAAAGCAAGGTACTCATCTCTTTCTTACCCATCATTGAACTCAAGCCAAAAAAGCTGCAGGTATTACTCAAAAATGCTGCAAGGTGAACTAGTAATCCCAGGACATTTGAAGCAAAGGATTGTGGGTCAAGACATGCAATAAATCACCTAAAACCCAGGAGGAAAAGCTGGGGGAACGTTCCTTGGGAAATTAGGACTTTCAAAAGCACTCAGGTTTACAGAGAAATTTCGAAAGTCATGTGCATGCTCAGGGCAAGATTCATGCTCAGAAAACATCTGAGAAGACTTAAGCTTTCAGTTCAGTCTGAATCCATTGGCTCAGTGCAAGTCTTGCTAAAGATTGAAGGAGAACCCAACACAGAGCCAATCTGCAAAAACTAGAAGAGGTGTTCATTTCGCAGGGTTGGGTTGGGAGAGACATTGCTTTCTTTTGTTCCTATTTTGTTGCTTTTTTTAAACCTCCTGCATTCAAGGAAATCTCTGTCATTTAAGATTAGCTGAAGTACAAGCTAAAGGAACAGCAAGACTGTTTATTTTTGCATAGACTGTATTCCTTGTGTGTGTTCACTGAACTGCATTCCTTCACTGAACACACACAGGAATGCAGTCTATGCAAAAATAAATATAAAAATTATCAAATGAATGACATCCTTCAAAATAAAGAAGCCCAGTAAACCATGAGAAGAATCATCTTTTTCTCAATTGCCTCAATTACTCGAATGCCCTGATTTCAGCATTTGGCAACCATTAGAATAACAGTTTAATTCAAGCAAGAAAAGAAAAATCAATGCATGTTAAAACTAGTGGGTTGAAATCGGGGTGAGGAATGGTATTTATTATAATCTCAAAACACTTCCTCACAAAATTCTTACTACTTACAAAGTAGGGGTGGAGGGAAATAACAATAGTGGAGAATCATGGCAGATACCATTTTGATCAACTGATGACATTAATGCCACGGATGGTGGGATGAATTCACATCATGTAGCATGCAATGAGAACACAGCATCATTTTTGTGGTATTCTAGCCAAAACATATAACCCAGGTCTAATCTTGAGGAAATACTGGACAAAACCAAATTGAGGGACATTCTACAAAAAGACTAGCCTATAATTTTCAACAAAATATCAAGGTCATGAAAATTAAGGAAACACTGATGAGCTGCTGCAGATCGAAGACCACCATGGGGACATAAAAAGTAAATGCAACATGTGATTCTGGACTTGATCTTTAAGTTATAAAGGACATTCTTGAAATCTGAATGGGGTTTCCGAGAGAAAGGTGTACAAGATTTCTTAGAACTATTCTTGTAACTTTTCTGTAACTTTGAAATTGTTTCAAAACAAAAAAGTTTAAAATAATCTACATTTTATTTTGGAGAAAGAAAAGCTAAGTCCACTTAAGCAAGGGCCCTGAAATACCATTGTGTGTATAATGATTCCTCCAGTCCTTCCCTGAAGAGACCTATTGCCAGTATTTTGGTAACTATAGTGCCAGCATTTGGGTAAAGCAGAATACCTAGATCTAATAAGGGCTGTTATTTCTGAGCTGACACAGAAACCTAGGTACACAAAGCACCATCATCACCCCATTAGTGAAGTGGCACATGGAATCAAGAAACATATGGAGTCTTGGGCGAGGTCTGTCTGAGCCCACTGGGTCTACAAATCAACTAGTGGTCATCTCTCCGGTTCTGAAATGTATCATTGGTATGGACTGATTTAGCAGTCAGCAAAAGCTTCATATTGGTTCCTTGACCATGAAATGAAAACTACTATAGTGTGAAAGACTAAGTGGAAGCCCCTGAAATTATACCCTCTTCTGTTCAAAGTAGTAAAAAATAACATTGCATTCCAGGGGTAGTGACTGCGATTGGTACTACCTACAACAATTTAAATGATGCACCAGTTGTTGTCTTAATGACATGCTATTTTCACTGGTCTGACTCTTGTAAAAAGCAAATGGATATTGTAGATGACAGTAGTCTATTGACAACTACCAAATCATAGTAATGACCACAGCTGCTGTGCCACATCTGGCATCTTTGCTAAAACATAGCAACATGACCTTGGGTGTATGGTATTGCTTTTGATCTGGCAAATGTATTACTTAAAAATACATTAGGAATGAGGTTCAGAAGGAGTTTGCTTCAGTTTACTTTTACTTTGAGGTCTTCTTCAAAGTAAAAGACAAGATATGGTACCTTGTACCCCCTACCACCAAGAAAAAAACTCAAGGTTTGGTCAGTCTCTTTGGAGTTTGAAGGCAGAATAGTTCACAATGGAAAACACTGAGATGACTCATCTATCGAGTGATGTGAAAAGATGCCAGTTTTGAGGGGAACCCGAAGAAAGAAAAAGACCCTGTAGCAGGTTTGGTCTGCAGAACAAGCAACTCTGTCACTTAAGGCACATGACCCAAAGATCCCATGGTACTAGAGGCATCTGAGGTAGGAAAAGAAGTTATATGGAGTCTCGTAAATGCCTGGCAGGAATGCAAAATGGTACAACCACTGTGTAAATGTTTGTTAGTTCTTCAAAACACCAGAGTTACCATATGACCCAGCAATTTCACACCTAAGCAGATACTCAAGAGAAATATCTGAAATATGAAAATACATGTCTACATAAAAACTTGTGCAGAATTGTTCATAGCAACATTATCCATAATAGACAAAACTGGAAGCAACCTAAATATATATTAATGGATAAACAAAATATGGATAAAAATGAGGTACTAATACATGCTACAACATAAATAAATCTTGAGAGCATTTTGCTCAGTGAAAGATAACAGACACCACATGTTACATGATTCAAATTCTATGAAATGCCCAGAGTAGACAAATCCTTAGGGACAGAAAGCAAATTAGTGGTTGCTTGGTGCTCAGGCAGATCCAGGGGAAGAGGAGCAGGTATTGGAAATAATTGCTTAAGGGGACAAAGATTCTTTCTAGAATGATGAAAATGTTCTAAAATTAAAGTGTGATGATGTTTGCACAGCTCCATGAATATCTTAAGAACCACTAAACTGTGCTTTTTGTATCACAGTAATACCCACTAGAGAGCATCCACTGCAGAAGAGGCAGGAAACAATCACATGAATAGAATCCAGTAGATGTCAGCTAGATGCTGTCAGTGTCCCCTTCCCCAGGGATTCCCTTTTTCCAGTTTGGTACAGTTACCCCCAGCTGCCAACTGAATTCCTGCTAATAGCTCATGCTTGTAACCTCGCCAGTGAATTGTCCTTGGATGGCTGGAGAGATCTCACATTTCACATTACCTCCAACCCAGGCTGACTAGAGCCAAAACTGACCAATATGTGGAGTGTAGAGAAGCCCAGCTCACCTGACTCAAGCTGGACAAATCTACAGTGCAGTCTATGCTCCAGGGTCTCCCACAGGAGCCAGCTGAAGCTAGACTTTTCTGAAATCATATTCCCAGTTTTTGTCTCCTTCCCTGTCCTCCTTTCCCCACTCCCTTACAGGCTTCCCCTGAGGGCACTCCTTAACAAGTCACATGCATATGAATCCTCACCTTGGATTCTGCTTCTGGAGAACCTGACCTGAAATTACAAACGTGATCTCAACATCGACATTGACACAAAGTTTAAGTGAAGTTTGAATTGAAGTAATGAACATTTGAAAGTCTTCCTCTCAACCAGTGGTTCCCAGATCTACCTGTGATGGAAATCACATAGCAAGTTTTTTAAATGCCATTTCCCAGGTCCTGTCTTAGATCTCCTTAACCAAAACTCCAGAAGTGTGACTTAGGAGTCTTTTTTTCAAGTTCTGGTATTTCTGATGATCAAGGCTTTGGAATCCATTGGTTTAGACAAGTCATAGTGACTGGTTTAGAACCTATAGGGTGTACAAAAAGAAAATTTGAGGTCCCTGCCAATATAACAAGTCTATAATTCAGTTATCTATTCATCACAAATCAGTATTTCTTACCTGAAACAATTGATCTTCATTGTAAACCAATCTTAGAATAATGATTAATTACAATGTGTTTTTTCCAAAATTCTAACAAAGTTTTCTGCGTATTTAGTTTTCTGCATATTTAGCATCTTTAGTTGATTACATTTTATAAAATGGCAGTAACTTTTTAGTATAAAGATATATGTGGTACCACCTTAATCAGAATAGACTAAGTTATGCTGTGGCAAAAACCAACACCAAAATCTCGGTGACTTAACACAGCAAATGTTTATTTCCTATTCATACAAAGTATAAAGCATGTCTGGGAATCTCTTCGGGGCAGCTGTCCTTCAGGTTCACTGCTTAGAAATGCAAGCAGCTTCTATCTTGAGGTATATTCATCTCAATAGGAGTCTTCAAGTCTACTGTTTCTAGAAAGATTTGCACTGGAAATTAAATGCTGTGGCCCTGTGGCAAATTTGATTACTTCTATTGATCATGCAGGCCACGCCTATTGACAAAAATTAGTCATATTCCACTTCCTTCCTCCAAAAGTGCAAGAGCAAGGAAGGATAATTCTACTGTATGCCCCAAATGAAAGGATGACTTCATACTGGGTAGACTAGCAATGTCAGTAGTTATTAAATACAATGTGGAAGATTCATGAAAGTAGATAAAAGGTAAATGTATATATACATGCACACACACACATCACCACTGCTGGTGGTATTTGGTTTATTTCCTTTGAATCACTGAAAATACAAGTTCTTTTAAATGTTTTTTTTTCAGTTATGCATTCTCACTGTAGAACATCTTTTTTTTTTTTTTTTTTTGAGACGGAGTCTCGCTCTGTCGCCCAGGCTGGAGTGCAGTGGCATGATCTCAGCTCACTGCAAGCTCCGCCTCCCGGGTTCACGCCATTCTCCTGCCTCAGCCTCCCGAGTAGCTGGGACTACAGGCGCCCACAACCGCGCCCGGCTAATTTTTTGTATTTTTAGTAGAGACAGGGTTTCACCGTGGTCTCGATCTCCTGACCTTGTGATCCGCCCGCCTCGGCCTCCCAAAGTGCTGGGATTACAGGCGTGAGCCACCGCGCCCGGCCAGAACATCTTTGAATACATCAATGTACACCAAAGAAAATTAAAAATCCTTGCAATCTCACCTCCAAAAGATAACCACATATGATTTTCAATCAAAAGTGGAATCACACTATTTACACTTATATGTATGATGCTTGTTCTTATCAATATTTAACAAGATTAATTTTTAATTCCAATTTGCTAATGACCACTGTGATTTCATACAAGGCACTTCCCTCAGGGTCTAAGTGACTCTATCTCTGAAAGAAAGATACAGAAGTTATCTCTAAGATGTCGTTCAGGTGATTTGTGAATATATACAACACCTGATGCCTGTACCTGTTCTTCTCCCATTCTCCTCTCTTTCACAAGCTACACTCTAGACCATTTGTACCTTGGAAAATACAGACTTTGAATTAACCTCTCCCGACTCTGACTCCACTTTCAGGACCCAGAACAGTTCCCAGTGGTCGGGTTTCTACCTGTCAAGGTACTGTCCAGAGGCCCCTATTGCTTTCACTGTGAGGTGCAAATATCCTTAGGTCTCTGAATCCCTAGCCAAAATCACTGTTAAATATTTGTGCCAAAGTTTCTATATAATTTTTGTTAAAATTCTTACAAATTTTTGCCATGATTACTTGGAACTGATGAATCTTAGAATCTCTGGACAGAAAAGAACATTGGAGGTTATTTCCCCCAATAAAATATAAGCTCCTAAACAAGGACTATGTTTTATTCACAAGTCACCTAGGAAAATTTCTGGAACATAGCAGGTACTCAGTAATTATTTACACATTTGAATTTAATCTTATCCCTCTGTTTTCCAGCATTCTCAAGAAGGACTCTGGGCATCTGCTTCTACGTCTCCAGAAACTGAGAGCTGATAATCTCCCAAAACAGCCCACTCCCATTGTTTCATTGAGAGATAGGCAGAAGAGGGTGGTGTTGAGTTCCCTATATCCCCTAACTCTGCTAAGTCAAGAACTTGGCGGGGGGCAGAAGGGTGCCATGACGAATGGGCAAAATTTATCTCTGAAAGAGAAAATACAAACTCAGACACAATAGCCTTCTCATTGGTAGACTGTATTTTACTTTATAAGACATGTATGTACATTTTATCCTACCTAGAGGGTTAGGCCAAGACAGAGTTTGTTAAATGGCAGAGACATTTTTGTAATTTTTACATAGTTACCAGGGAGTGAACATGTTGCTTAAATCATCACTTCATCATCCCTGAGGCTGAGCACCTGAAGAATCTGAAGGTGATTCTGGACTTGAAGAATAAATAATCAAAGACATTTAGGTCTTGCCATTAGCCCTTCCTACAACACAGGAAGTAACTTAAAAGAAGTATTACCAAGCAAAGCTGATATTAGGGAACATCACATACAGTGAGAAAGGTAGAAAGAAAGCCCCTCCTTTACCATTTATTAGATAGCCAGCAGAGAGTCAGAGGAGAGAAAGCCAAAGACCTAGAGTTTTGTATCATGGCTACCAGGTAAAGGGGTCCCAGGACCTGGCTTACCTGGATTCCGAGTTGTAGAGAAGTTTCCCTGTGGTGCTACTTCACTCTCTAAATCTGGCAGTTTCCTTATAAAATGTTAGGGCTAGAAGGAGCTGCAAGAGCATCCAGCCATTCCTACACTCTTCTGTTTCACACAGGGGGAAATTAAGGCCCAGAGAAAAATGAATTACTTGCCCAAGGTCAAATGATTATCTAGTGGCAGAGCCAAAATTAAAACCAAGGAGATTATTTTACTGAGTATTTGTTTGGCTGCTTGAGAGTTGTCTTCAGAAGTGAACTTTTTGGATTTAAGACAACTTAAACTACTGGTGACTAAGACTTGTCTTTGTAGAAAATGTTGATATCTTTGAGGGAGAAAGAGAGAGAGAAGGGGGAAGGGAGGCGGGAAGTAAAATAAGAGATTTCTGATGGTTTTGTTTCCAGGCAGCCTCTGTTGCTGTTCTGTCTTCTTAGCAACTGCAGCTATGCTGCATTGTTTGAAATATTCATGTTATTCAAAGATTAACAATAAATGCCCCACCAAACAAGAGGAAATTTTCTTTCAAAGACTGAGATAAAATATAATTATAGGATAAAAGAGTCAAGGGTGAGCAATCCCTCAAAAACCATCTGCAGAACAATTAAGTATTGTTAACACCAGAACTCATTTCTTAAGACTGGGAGAGCCCTGGAAGCCAGAACTAGAAGAGGCCTCGGAATCATCACATTCATATTCCTCACTTTGCAAATGAGAAATGCTTGGTTCAGAGGGGAAGGTATAGAATCATAACTCAAATGCTTACAGGTTCCAGGTAAATGAAGCAAGCTGAGGCCAAGTAAGAGATACTTTAGATATGTTACAGGAAATGTGTGACTTTCGCCTTTAAGAAAAAGAACTGAGCAAATATTGATAAATGGCAAACAACACATGCCCTTAGTAATGGGGATAAGAGCAAGGACTGTGGCAACCTGGACATACCCTGCCTCAAGGAGGCAACTGCTCTCCATCTTCACTGTCATGTAGGGGTATGAGCCTGAGGTTGCCAAATATCCTGTTTTTAAAAATATGAAATGCCCCAATGTTTTAAAATTACAAAAACTAATTTGAATTAATTGCAGGCCAAACAGAACCCAACTGGAGTCTGAATTCAGCCTCAGGTTTCTGGTTTGTGCCTTCTAGCCTAAAAGACAGTGGGATGGTTAGGAAGGGAACAGCTGGGAAGCCCTGAGCTTTGGTTTCAGTTCAGTCATCCACTTGGTTTGTGACCTTCCAGAAACCATTTCTTATACATTTTAAAAATATATACTTAAAACTACACACTTAAAAAATAGAGTTGCAACCTGTGTTCACTTCCATGAATAAAAAGCCTAAGGTGCCCTGAAGGAACATGATTAGGTTGTGGTCTTCCTCCATATTCTTCTGAGGCCAATCAGGGCTGGAAGGACTAAGAAACCACGTGATAGATGCAGTCAGTCCTTGCTGTCCAGAGGTTTCTACTTTCTGCCACTCAGGTCATCCTGTACTGTGCCAGTACTGGGCAGTCTGAATGAACTGGGGTCCTTTTAAAGGTAGGAAGGGTGTGCTGAGTTACAGGATTTGTTTTCCACTGTTATCCTTCTATCTCTTGTGTGTTCCATATTTGAAGAGTTTTTTTTCGTTGCTATTTCCAAAATTTGCCTACTCTACTTTACTAAAAATATATGTGCGAGTTGCTATTTTTTAATCCCCAAGAGTAAAACTTTCATTGTTTATTTTCCTTCCATGTGATACAGCAGAATGGGTAAAGGGTGAGGACTGTAATACAGAGCTGTAGGCTCAAATCCAATCACTACCAATTTGGAGCGAGAACTGGAACAAATTACCCAATATCCTTGTTTCTCTGTTTTCTCATATGAAGGAGAGAAATAATAATAGTACTTATTTCACATGACTAATTAGAGGATTAAAAGAGGTCCTGTCAACTAACTCCTCAGCCAACTGCTGCTGACACCCAGTTGACGGTCCTTGCTTTACTCCTGAAATGTATATGAGCATCTCTCTCTTCACCCAAAGTTGTGGGTAAAATGGAAATCAGCAGTATTTTAAAGTTTCTTCCCTGATCCAACTATGTGCTGCTTTACAAGAGAATTACTTTAGCTTTAAGTACACCCAAAGACTGAAATTAAAGGATTGGAACATGATATTCCACTAAAATGGGACACAAGACAGTACAGGTAGCTGTATTTATATTAGACAAAATATAGATTGTCATAAATTGCCATAAGAGATGAAGTTTATTATATATAATGATAAAGAGGTCAATACATCAAGATGATATAACAACTGTAAATATATATGCACCCAACATAGGAACACTGTTAATAGAACAGAAGGAAGAAACAGAAAGGAATATAGTAGGGAACTTCAATACCCCAGGTTCAATAATGGATAGATCATCCAGATAGACAAATCAGTAAGGAAATAGCAGACTTGAACAATGCTATAGACCAAATGGTCCTAGGAAAGATATACAGAACATTCCATCCCAAAGCAGCCAAGCTCACATGGACCATCCTCCAGGATACATCATGTGTCAGGCTGTCAAAATTGTCTTAACAAATTGAAGATGAATGAGATCATATCAAATATCATTTCTGACCACAACTGTATGAAGCAAGAGATCAAAGAGAGGGCAAAAATTGGAAAATTCACAAATATATGTGGAAATTTTACAGCAAATTACTGAAAACCAATGGGTCAAAGAAGATATCAAAAAGAAAACCAGAAAATATCTTGAGACAAATGAAAATGAAAACACAATATAACAAACTTAATGGATGCAGCTAAAACAGTTCAAAGAAGGAAGTTTATTGTGATAAACACCTACATTAAGATAAAAGATGTTAAATAACTAGAGGGTACTAGACTTAATACCTGGGTGGTGAAATAATCCGTACAACAACCCCCATGACATGAGTTTACCTATATGAAAAACCTGCATATGTACCCCTGAATTTAAAATAACGTTTTAAAAAACAAAAGAAAAATAAATATTAAACAACATAACTTTACATCCCAAGGAAGTATGAAAAGAAAAACAAACTTAAGCCCAAAATCGTCAGAAAGGGGGAAATAATCAATACCAGAGAAAATAATAAACTAAATAGAGAATACAAAAATTGAAAAGATCAATAAACAAGAGTTAGTTTATTGGAAAGATAAACAAAATCGACAACCTGTAGCTACACTAAAAAAATGAGAGAAGACCCAAGTATCATAAATGAAAGTGAAAACATTATAACTAATACCACAGTAATACTAATAATCATAAGAGACTACTATAAACAATTTTACACCAAGTTGAATTACCTAGAAAAATAAATACATTCCTGGAAATATACAACCCACCAAGACTGAATCATAAAGAAGTAGAAAATCTTCACAAAAATTCAGTCAAAATAGATCATAGATATAAATATAAAAATGCAAAAGTATAAAACCCCTAGAAGATAACATAGGAGAAAACCTAGATGATCTTGGGTATGATGACTTTTTAGACACAACACCAAAGAAATAATATAGGAAATAAATAATTAATAAGTTGGAACCCTTTAAAATTAAAAACATCTGTTCTGCAAAAGACAACATCAAGATGACAAAAACAAGTCACCATCTTGGAGCAAATTTGTATGATACAGCTGACAAAGGACAGTTATCTAAGATACTAAAAAATCTCTTAAAACTCAACAAAAAGGAAACAGGGAGGCAGCACTAGACTGTAGCTCTGGACAGAGCAGCATATGGAGGTTCACATTGTGAATTTTAGCTCCAGATCAACGGCAAGAACAAACCAACAATCCCAAGAGGATCCACAGACCCTTTGAGGGAAGTAGACTGCTCCTGAAAGACCCCGGAGACACCCCAACTACTGCAAGTGCCCCAACTGCAGAAGTGGGAAAGGGCGACTCTCTTCTCCTGAACACACACCCCCGCTGCTAAAGCAAAAGGTCCATTTGCAGGAGAAGTTTCCGACTTTACATGGAGCTGAGTCAATTTGGAGAGCTGAGTGTAATACGGGGGTAGAGGAAGCAGCAGAAAGGCCCTAGGAGCTTGCTGGGTCCACTAGCAGGCCATTCCTGCCTAGCACCACAGGTATCCATCCAGAGGGTGGCCAGAAAAGCAGGGGGTAAAACTCCACAGAGAGAAGGAAATCTCTAGCTGAACTTTGTAACAGTTGGAACAGGGTGAGAAGCCTCCTGGCCAGAACTTGGGGGAGGGTGCAAATTCAATGTTCAGACTCCACAGGCAGGGGTAGAACGAAGTCCTTTTCATTTCCAGCTTGGGGGCAGGTAGCCTGGGGCAGATTTTCAAGCCCATCTCGTCCTCTGCCTGGAAATGGACTCAGGGCTATTGCGGGTGGATAGGGCATGGTGGGAGTGAGACCGGCCCTTAGGTTTGTGTGGGAGCTGGGTGAGGCCTGTGCCTGCTGACTTTCTCCCACTTCCCTACAACCTGCATGACTCAGCAGAGGCAGCCATAATCCTCCTAGGTGCACAACTCCAGTGACCTGGGAATCTCACCCACATCCCCCACAGCAGTCACGGTAAGACCTGCCCAAGGAGAGTCTGAGCTCAGACACACCTAGCCACACCCTCTCCTGATGGTCCTTCCCTACCCACCCTGGCAGTGGAAGACAAAAGGCATATAATCTTGGGAGTTCTAGGGCCCTGCCCACCACAAGTTCCTCACCATACTACCACAGCTGATGTTCTCTGGAAAGTGCCACCTCCTGGCAGGAGGCCAACCAGCACAAAAATAGAGCACTCAACCACCAAAGCTAAGAACTCTTATGGAATCCATTGCACCCCATGCCCTGCCACCTCTACTGGAACAGGAACTGGTATTGAAGGCTGAGACCCATAGATGGTTCACATCACAGAACTCTGTGCAGATAACCACCAGTACCAGCTCAGAGCTGGGTAGGCTTGCTGGCTGGTTAGACACAGAAGAGAGACAACAATCACTGCAGTTTGGCTCCCAGGAAGCCACATATGTAGGAAAATGAGAAGAGTACTACATCAAGAAAACACCCTGTGGAACAAAAGAATCTGAAAAACTGCCTTCAGCCCTAGACTTTCCCTCTGAAAGAGGCTACCCAAATGAGAAGGAATCAGAAAACCAACGCTGGTTATATGACAAAACAAGGCTCTTCAACACCCTCAAAAAATCACACTAGTTCACCAGCAATGGATACAAACCAGGAAGAAATTCCTGAAAAAGAATTCAGGAAGTTAGTTATTACCTGAAAACGAATACAGGAGGTTATTAAGTTAATCAGGGAGGAACCAGAGAAAGGTGAAGCCCAATGCAAAGAAATCCAAAGAATGATAGGTGACACACACCTGTAGTCCCAGTTACTCGGGAGGCTGAGGCAGGTGAATCACTTGAACCCAGGAGACGGAGGTTGCAGTGAGCTGAGATTGTGCCACTGCACTCCAGCCTGGCAACAAGACTCCATCTCAAAAAAAAAAAAAAAAAAAAAAAGAGAAAAAGAAAGAAAGAAAAGTGAAATGCTCTGGAAAGGCTCACCAGTAGAATTGAACAAGTAGAAGAAAGAAATTCAGAGATGAAAAACAAGGTCTTTGAATTACTCCAATCCAACAAAGACAAAGAAAAAATAAGAAAATAAAAACAAAGCCTCCAAGAATTCTGGGATTACATTAAACAACCAAACCTAAGAATAATTGATGTTCCTGAGAAATAAGACAATTCTAAAAGCTTGGAAAACATATTTGGGGGACTAATTAAGGAAAACTTCCCTGGCCTTGCTGGAGACCTAGACATTCAAATACAAGAAGCACAAAGAATACCTGGGAAATTCATTACAAAAAGATCTTCACCTAGGCAAACTGTCATCAGGTTATCCAAAGTTAAGATGAAGGAAAGAATCTTAAGAGTTATGAGACAGAAGCACCAGGTAACCTATAAAGGAAAACTTATCAGATTAACAGCACATTTCTCAGCAGAAACCCTACAAGCTAGAAGGGGTTGGGGCCGTATATTCAGCCTCTTCAAAACAATTATCAGCCAAGAATTTTGTATTCAGCAAACTAAGAATCACATATGAAGGAAAGATACAGTCTTTTCAGACAAACAAATGCTGACAGAATTCACCATTATCAAGCCACCACCACTACTAACTGTGGAAAGGAGCTCTAAATCTTGAAACAAATCCCAGAAACACAATAAAACAGAACCTTTTTAAAGAATAAATTACACAGGACCTATAAAACTAAAATACAAGTTAAAAAGCAAAACAAACAAACAAACAGACAAACAAAACGAAGTATACAGGCAACAAAGAGCCATGATGAATGCAACTGTACCTCACATTTCAATACTGAGATTGAATGTAAATGGCCTAAACATTCCACTTAAAAGATATAAAACCACAAAATGGATAAGCGCTCACCAATCAATAATATGCTGCCTTCAGAGGACTCACCTAACACATAAAGACTCACATAAACTTAAAGTAAACAGGTAGAAAAAGGCATTTCATGAAAATGGACATCAAAAGTGAGCAGGGGTAGCTATTCTTATATCAGACAAAACATACTTTAAAATGGTTAAAAGAGACAAAGAGGGACATTATATAATGGTAAAAGGCCTTGTCCAACAGGAAAATATCATAATCCTAAACATATATGCACCTAACACTGGAGCTCCCAAATTTATAAAACAATTATTAATAGACCTAAGAAATGAGATAGACAGCAATGCAATAATAGTGGGGGACTTCAATACTCCACTGACAGCACTAGACATGTCATCAAGACAGAAAGTCAACAAAGAAACAATGGATTTAAACTATACCTTGAAACAAATGGGCTTAACAGATATAGAAAACATTTCATTCGACAACCACAGAATACACATTCTATTCAACAGGGCATGGAACTTTCTCCAAGAGAGACGATACAAAGGGTCATAAAATCAGCCTCAATACACTTAAGAAAACTGAAATTATATCAAGCATTCTCTCAGACCACAGTGGAATAAAACTGGAAATCAACTCCAAGAGGAAGCTTCAAAACCATGCAAATACATGGAAATTATAACCTAAATGAGCTTTGGGTCAAAAACGAAATCAAGAAGGAAATTTAAAAATTCTTCGAACTGAATGACAATGACACAACCTTTCAAAACCTCTGGGATACAGCAAAGGTGGTGCTAAGAGGAAAGTTCATAACCCTAAGCACCTACATCAGAAAGACTGAAGGAGCACAAACTGACATTCTGAGGTCACACCTCAAGGAACTAGAGAAACCAAACCCAAACCCAGCAGAAGACAGGAAATAATCAAGATCAGAGCAGAACTAAATGAAGATGAAACAATAAAAAACAATACAAAAGATAAAAAACCTGGTGCCTTGAAAAGATAAATAAAATTGATAGATCATTAGCAAGATTAACCAAGAAAAGATGAGAGAAAATTCAAATAAACTCACTAAGAAATGAAACAGGAGACATTACAACTGACACCACTGAAATACAAAAGATCATTCAAGGCTACTATGAACACCTTTACACACATAAATTAGAAAACCTAGAAGAGATGGATAAATTCCTGAAAAAATACAACACTCCTAGCTTAAATCAGGAAGAATTAGATACCCTGAACCGACCAATAACAAGCAGCAAGATTGAAATGGTAATCTAAAAATTACCAACAAGCAAAGTCCAGGACCAGATGGATTCAAGCAGGATTCTACCAGACATTCAAAGAAGAATTGGTATCAATCCTTCTGGCAGCATTTCACAAGATAAAGAAAGAAGGAACCCTCCCTAATTCATTCTGTGAAGCCAGCATCACCCTAATACCAAAACCAGGAAAGGACACAACCAAAAAAGAAAACTACAGACTGATATCCTTGATGAACACAGATGCTAAAATCATTAACAAAATGCTAGCTAACTGAATCCAACAATATATCTGAAAGATAATCCACCATGATCAAATGGGTTTCATACCAGGGATGAAGGGATGGTTCAACATACACAAGTCAATAAATGTAATACACCACCAAAACAGAATTAAAAACAAAAATCACACGATCATCTCAATAGATGTAGAAAAAGCATTTGACAAAATCCAGCATCCCTTTATGAATAAAACTCTCAACAAAATTGGCATACAAGGGACATATCTTAATGTAATAAAAGCCATCTATGACAAACCCATAACCAACATTAGACTGAATGAGGACAAGTTGAAAGCATTCCCTCTGAGAATGGGAACAAGACAAAGATGCCCACTCTCACCATTCCTCTTCTACATAGTACTGGAAGTTCTAGCCAGAGCAATCAGACAAGAAAAAGAGAAGTGCACCCAAATAAGTAAAGTGGAAGTCAAACTGTCATTGTTTACAGAAGAAAACTTCATTCTTGAAAACTCTAAGGATTCCTCCAGAAAGCTCCTAGACAAAAGAATTCAGCAACGTTCCTGGATACAAGATTAATTACAAGATTAATGTACACAAATTAGTAGCTCTGCTATACATCCGACAGCAACCAAGTGGAGAATCAAATCAAGAACTCAACTCCTATTACAATCGCTGCAAAAAAAAAAAAAAAGCAAGCTTAGGAATATACCTAACCAAGGAGTTAAAAGACCTCTACGAGGAAAACTACAAAACAATGCTGAAAGTAATCATAGATGATATGAACAAATAGAAACACATCCCATGCTCATGGATGTGTAGAATCAATATAGTGAAAATAACTATACTGCCAAAAGCAATCTACAAATTCAACACAATTCCCATCAAAATACCACCATCATTCCTCTCAGAATTAGGGAAAAACAATTCTAAAGTTCACATGGAACCAAAAAGGAGCCCACATGGCCAAAGCAAGACTAAGCAAAAAGAACAAATCTGTAGGCATCACAATATCTGATTTCAAACTGTAAGGTCATAGTCACCAAAACATTGTGGTACTAGTATAAAAATAGGCATATAGACCAATGGAACAGAATAGAGAACCGAGAAATAAACCCAAACACTTATAGCCAACTCATCTTTGACAAAGCAAACAAAAAACAAGTGAGGAAATGATACCCTTTCCAACAAATGGTGCTGGGATAATTGGCTAGCCACATGTAGGAGAATGAAATTAGATCCTCTTCTCTCACCTTATACAAAAATCAACTCAAGATGGATTAAGGACTTAAACCTAAGACCTGAAACTATGAAAATTCTAAAAGATAACATTGGAAAACCCCTTCTAGACATTGGCTTAGGCAAGGATTTCATGACCAAGAACCCAAAAGAAAATGCAATAAAAACAAAGGTAAGTAGTTAGGGCCTAATTAAACTAAAGAGCTTTTGCACAGCAAAAGGGACAGTAAGCAGAATAAGCATACAATCCTCAGAGTCAGAGAAAATCTTCACAGTCTATACATCTGACAAACGACTAATATCCAGAATCTACAATGAATTCAAACAAATCAGTAAGAAAAAAACAAAATCCCATCAAAAAGTGGGCTAAGGACATGAATAGACAGTTCTTGAAGGAAGATATACAACTGGCCAACAAACATGAAAAAATGCTCAACATCACTAATGATCAGGGAAACACAAATCGAAACCACAGTGCAATACCGCCTTACTCCTACTAGAATGGCCATAATCAAAAAATCAAAAAAGAGTAGATGTTGGCGAGGATGTGGTGAACAGGGAACACTTCTACACTGCTGGTGGGAATGCAAACTAGTACAGCCACTATAAAAAACAGTATGGAGATTCCTTAAAGAACTGAAAGTAAAAATACCATTTGACTCAGCAATTCCACTACTGGATATCTACCCAGAGGAAAAAAAAGTCATTATTCAAAAAAGATACTTGCACACGCACGTTTATAGCAGCACAATTCACATTTCCAAAATCGTGGAACCAACCCAAATGCCCATCAATCAATGAGTGGATGAAGAAACTGTGCTATATATACATGGTAGAATACTACACAGCATAAAAAGGAAAGAATTAACAGCATTTGCAGTGACCTGGATGAGATTGAAGACTATTATTCTAACTGAAGTAACTCAGGAATGGAAAACCAAACACTGTATGTTCTCACTGATATGTGGGATCTAAGCTTTGAGGATGCAAAGGCATAAGAATGATACAATGGTCTTTGGGAAGTTGGGGGAATTAGTGGGAGGGGGCAAAAAATAAGACTACAAAATGGTGCAATGTATACTGCTCAGGTGATGGGTGCAGCAGGATCTCACAAATCACCACTGAAGAACTTACTCATGTAACCAAATGCCACCTGCACCTCAATAATTTATGGAAAAATTTTAAAAAGATGAAAAAAGTATGTTTATACTATCCCGTCATCTATTGAGTGCAATAGCATGATGTCTAAAGAAAAGTACGTATCTTAATTAAAAAATACTTTATTGTTAAGAAATGCTGATGATCATCTGAGTCATAAACTTTTTTACTTTGGGGGGTCTTGCCTCAATGTCGATCACTGCCTACTGATCAGGTAGCAGTTGTTGAAGGTTAGAGTGGCTGTGGTAAAATCTTAAAATAAGGCAACAAGGCCAGGCACAATGGTTCACATCTGTAAACCCAGCACTTTGGGAGGCCAAGTCAGGAGGATCACCTGAGCTCAGGAGTTCAAGACCAGCCTGGACAACATGGCAAAGCCCACCTCCACAAAAAATACAAAAATTAGCTGGGTGCAGCGGCACATGTCTGTAGTCCCAGCCACTTGGGAAGCTGAGGCATAATGACTTGAGCCCAGGAGGTGGAATTTGCAGGGAGTCATGATTGCATGACTGCACTCCAGTATGGGCAACAGTGAGACTCTGTCTCAAAAGTAGTAGTAGTAGTAATAATAATAATAATAATATTAATAATAATAATAATAATGCAACAGTTTAGTTTGTCATGTTGGTCGACTCTTCCTTTTACAAAAGATTTTACTGTAGCATGCAATGTTACTTGATAGGATTTTACCCACAGTAGAATTTCTTTTAAAATTGGGGTTAAAAACATGGTACTTGTATTAATTTATTTTCATACTGCTATAAAGAAATGCCTGAGACTGGGTAATTTATAAAGGGAAGGTTTAATTGACTCACAGTTCCATAGGCTTAACAGGAAGCATGGCTAGGAAGCCTCAGTAAACATACAATTATGGCAGAAGGTGAAGCAAAAGTATGTCTTACATGACAGCAGGTGAAAGAAGAGTTGCAAAGGGAGAACTTCCAAACATTTTTAAAACCATCAGCTCTCATGAGAACTCCCTCCCTATCATGAGAACAGAATGTGGGAAACCACCCCCCTGATCTAATCACCTCCCACTGAGTCCCTCCTTCCACAAGTGGGGATTACAATTCAAGATGAGATTTTGGTGGGGAACACAGAGCCAAACCATATGATTCCACCCCCAGCTGCTCCCAAATCTCATGTCCCTTTCACATTTCAAAACCAATTATGCCTTTCCAACAGCCCCCCAAAATCTTAACTCATTACAGCATTAACTCAAATGTCCAAGTCCAAAGTTTCATCTGAGACAAGTTCCTTTCACCTATGACCCTGTAAAATTAAAAAACAAGTTAGTTATATCTAAGATACAATAAGGGTACAGTCATTGCATAAATGTTCCCATTCCTAAATGAAAGAAATCAGCCAAAACAAAGGGGTTATAGTCGCCATGCAAGTCTGAAATCCAACAGGTCAGTCTTTAAATCTTAAAGGTCCAAAATGATCTCCTTTAATTCCATGTCTCACATCCAGGGCACACTGATGCATGGGGTGGGCTCCCACAGTCTTGGGCAGCTCTGTCCCTGTAGCTTGGCAGGATACAGCCCCTGCAGTTGCTCTTACAGGCTGGCATTGAGTGTCTGCAACTTTTTCAGGAGTACAGTACAAGCTGTCAGTGGATCTGCCATTCTGGAGTCTGGAGGATTGTGGCCCTTTTTTCACAACTCCAGCAGGCAGTGCCCCAGAGTGGACTTTGTGTAGGGGCTCCAACATGGTATTTCCCTTCTGCACTGCCCTAGTAGAGGTCCTCCATGAGGGGTTCACTGCTGCAACAGACTTCTGCCTGGACATCTGGGCATTTCCATACATCCTTTGAAATCTAGGCAGAAATTCCCAAAGCTCATCTCTTGTATTCTGTGCACCCACCGGCTCAACACCACTTGGAAGCTGCCAAGGCTAAGCAATGGCCCAAGATATACCTTTTAGCTATGGCTGGAGCTGGAGCAGCTGGAATGCAGGGCACTAAGTCCTGAGGCTGCCCAGAGTAGTGGAGCCCTGAGCCTGGCCCACAAAAGCTATTTTTCCCTACTAGGCCTCTGGGCCTGTGATGGGAGGGGTTGCCTCAAAGGTCTCTAACATGCCCTGGAGACATTTTCCCCATTGTCTCTGATATTAACATACTGTTCCTCATTACTTATGTAAATTTCTGCAGCCTGCTTAAATTCCTCCCCAGAAAATTGGTTTTTCTTTCACATGGTCAGGCTGCAAATTTTCCAAACCTTTATGCTCTGCTTCCCTTTTAAACATAAGTTCCAATTTCAAACCATCTCTTTGTGAACACGTAAAACTGAATGCTTTCAGAATAATCCAGGTCATCTGTTGGATGCTTTGTTGCTTAAAAATTTCTTCTGCTACATACCCTAAATCATCTCTCTCAAATTCAAAGTTCCACAAATCTCTAGGGCAGGGGCAAAATGTTGCCAGTCTCTTTGCTAAAGCATACCAAGAGTCACCTTTACTCTTGTTCCCAATAAGTTCCTCATCTCCATCTGAGACCACCTCTGCCTGGAATTCATCATCCATATCACTATCAGCATTTGGTCAAAGCCATTCAACAAGTCTCTAGGAAGTTCCAAACTTTCCCACACCTTCCTGTATTCTTCTGAGCCCTCCAGACTATTACAACCTCTGCCTCTTACCCAGTTGCAAAGTCACTTCCACATTTTTGGTTATCTTTATAGCAGTATCCCACTCTATTGGTATAAATTCTCTGTATTAGTATGTTTTCACACTACTATAAAGAAATGCTTGAGAAGGGGCAATTTATAAAGGAAAGAACTTTAATTGACTCATAGTTCCACAGGCTTAACAGGAAGCACAGCTAGGAGGCCTCAGGAATCTTACAATCATGGCAGAAGGCAAAAGGGAAACAAAGCATGTCCTACATAGTGGCAAGCAAGAGAGAAAAGCTGTGAAGGGGGAACTTGCAAACACTTTTAAAACCACAAGCTCTCACAGGAACTCCTTCACTATAATGAAAACAGCCTGAGAAACTGCCCCCCCATGATCCAATCACTTCCCACCAGGTCTTTCTTGTGCTGTTCTTGTGACAGTGAATGAGTCTTACAAGATCTGATGGTTTTAAAAATGGGAGTTTTCCTGCACAAGCTCTGTTTTTGCCTACTGCCATCCATGTAAGATGTGACTTGCTTCTCCTTGCCTTCTGCCATGATTGTGAGGCCTTCCTAGCCACATGGAAATGTAAGTCCATGAAACCTCTTTTTCTTCCCAGTCTCAAGTATGTCTTTATCAGCAGTGTGAAAATGGACTAATACACAGAGATTGGGTAATTTATAAAGAAAAGAAGTTCAATTGACTCACAGTTCTGCATGGCTGGGGAGGCCTCAGGAAGCTTACAATTATGGCAGAAGGCACCTCTTCACAAGACAGCAAGAGAATGAGTGCCAAGCAAACAGGAAAAAGCCCCTTATAAAGCCATCAGATCTCATGAGAATTCACTATCACAAGAACAGCATGGGGGTAATCACCCCCATGATTCAATTACCTCCTAGTTGGTCAACATGTGGGGATTATAGGAATTACAATTCAAGATGAGATTTGGGTGGGGACAGAGCCAAACCATATCAAACAGAAAACCAAATACCACATGTTCTCACTTATAAGTGGGAGCTAAATAATAAGAACTTATGGACACGAAGAAGGATACAACAGATGCTAGAGTCTACTTGAATGGGGAGAGTGGGAGGAGGGGCAGAAAAGATAATTATTGGGTACTGAGCTTAATACCTGGGTGATGCAATATTATGGACAACAAACTGCCATGACATATGTTTATCTGTATAACGAACCTTGACGTGTGCCCTCAAACCTAAAATTTAAAAATCAATGAATAAATAAAACTGGGGTCATATCTCTCAAACTCTGCCACTGCTTTATCAACTAAATTTACGCTATAGTCTAAATCCTTTGTTGTCACTTCAGTGATGTTCATAGCATCTTCACCAGAATTAGATTCCATCTCAAGAAACCACTTGCTTTGTGCATCTGCAAGAAGCAACTCCTCATTCACTTGAATTTTATCATGGGATTGAAACAATTTATTCACATCTCCAGCTCTTCTTTCAACTCTAGTTCTTTTGCTATTTCTACCACATATTCAGTTACTTCCTCCACTGAAGTCTTGCACCTCTTGAAATCATCCATGAGAGTTTGAATCAACTTCTAAATATCTGATATTTATATTTTGTCCTCCTCCCATGAATCACAAATGTTCTTAATGGCATCTGGAGTGGTGAATCCTTTCCAGAAGATTTTCAATTTACCCTGATCCATCAGAGGAATCACTATATATTGCAGCTATAGCCTTCTGAAATATATTTCTAAAATAACAAAGCTTAAAAGTCAAAATTACTTCTTGGTCCAAGGGCACAGATGGATATTGTGTTAGGAGGCATGAAAAAAATATTCATTTCCTGCACATCTCTATCACAGCTCATGGGTGACCAGGTACATTGACCACAAGCAGTAATTTTTTGAAAAGAATCTTTTTTCTGAGTACAAGATCTCAACAGTGGGCTTAAAACATTCATTAATCGATGCTGTAAACAGACGAGCTGTCATCCAGGCTTTGTTGTTGCATATATAGAGGATTAGCAGGATCTATTTACCTCAGTTTTTAGCAGGATCTACTTACCTCTATTTAATTTATCTTAGTGTTTTAGAATGGTAAATGACCACTGGCTTCAAGTTAAAGTCACCAACTGCATTCACCTCTAATAAGAGAGTCAGCCTGTTCTTCGAAGCCAGGCATTGAGTCTCTTCTTCAGCTATGAAGGTTCTAGATGGCATCTTCTTCCAATAGAAGGTGGTTTAGTCTACACTGAAAATCGTTGTTTAATGTAGCCACCTTCATCAATTGTTAGCAGGACCTTCTGCCTAACATACTGCATCTTCTCCATCAGCACTTGCTGTTTTACCTGGAACTTTTATGTTATGGATAGAGCTTTTTTACTTCAACTTCATGAACTAAATTTTTCTTCTAGTTTCCTCACCTCTCTCATCCTTCATAGACTTGAAGACAAGAAGGGCCTTGCTCTGGATGAGGCTTTGGTTTGAGGGAATGTTGCAGCTGGTTTTATTGAGCCAGACCACTAAAACTTTCTTCATATCATCAATAAGGCTGTTTATCTTTCTCATAATCCATGTGTTCACTGGAGTAGCACTTTCATTTCTTTCATGAACTTTTCCTTTGCTTTCACAATGTTGTGAACTATTTGGCAAAAGAAGACTCACTTTCTCCCTAATTTAGCTTTCAGCTTTCATGCATTTCCCACTGAGTTTAATCATTTCTAACTTTTGATCTAAAGTATGAGGTATGGGACTCTTCCTTTCCCTTGAACACTTATTCTCCATTGTGGCATTATTAGTTGACTTAATTTCAATATTTTTGTGTTCCAGTGAATAGGGACACCAAAGAAGGGAGCTGTGGGAATGCCCCGTCAGTGGGGCAGTCAGAACACACATAACACTTACCGACTAAGCTCACAGTCTTTTATGGGCATGGTTAGTGGTGTCCCAAAACAGTTACAATAAGTAACATCTAAGATCACTGATTACAAGTTACTAAAACAGATAGAATAATAATTTTAAATTTTGAAATATTGTGAAAATTACCAAAATGCGACACACAGACCTGAAGTGAGCATATGTTGCTCGAAAAATTTTGCTGACAGACAGAGTTGCCACAAACTTTAAACTTCTATAAATGCAATATGTGTGAAGCCCAATAAAGTGAAGCAAGATAAAATGAGATGCAGGAGGGAGGCAGAGCAAGACGGTGGAATAGAAAGCTTCCCCAGTTGTCCCCCAAGCAAGGACACAAAGTTAATGACTATCTACATGGACAAAAACACCTTCATAAGAACCAAAAATTAGGTAAGCACTCATAATACCTACTTTTAACTTCATATTCCTGAAAGAGGCACTGAAGAGATAGAAAAAAACAGCCCTGAATCACAGACACCACCCATCCCTGACCCCTAGCAGAGGCACTATGGTGCTGACAGCATCTCTGGGTGCTGGGGGAGGGAGAACACAGCAATTGTAAGATATTGAACTCTGCTGACCCCCGCCCATAGAGGGAGCATTTAAAGCAGCCCTAGCCAGAGGGGAATTTCCACCCCAGCAGTCTGAACTTAAGGGCCTGCAAACCTTGCCACCTAGGGCCAAAGTGTTCTGGGTGTCTAATCTTGAAAGGCAGTCTAGGCCATAAGAAGTGTAATGCATAGGTGAGTCCTAAGGCTGAACTAGGCCCAGAGGCATGAACTGGGGAGCAGGGGATGCCACCCACCGACATATCAGGGGTGGCTAAAGTAGTGCTGGAATCAACAACCCTCCACTAACCCAGGCTGCACAGCTTGTGGCTCCCTTTCTTCTGCTTGAGGAGAGGGAAGCCTGGGGAAAACTTGGTCTTGCATCTTGGATACCAGCTCAGCCACAGCAAGATAAAGCACAGGTCAGTCCTGAGGCTCCCATTCCAGGCCCTAGCTCCCAGACAACATTTCTAGACATACTCTGGGCTAGAAAGAACCCACTTCCTTAAAGAAAAGAACCCAGTCCTTCCAGCACTCATAACCTGAAAACTTAAAAGCCCTTGGGCCCTAAATAACCAGCAGCAATACCCAGGTGTGGCAGCAATACTACATCAAGGGCCTTGGTGAGGCTGAGACTTCCTGGCTCCAGGTACCAACAATGCCACATGGGGGTAGAGCACCAAGCAGTCTCTTTGGGATTCCTGTTTCTAGGACTTGACTCTGGAACAGCATTTCTGGACCTGCTCTGGGATAGAGGAAAGTCCACTTTTCTGAAGGGTGAGTCCCAGGACAGGCAGCATTCACCATAAGCTGACTTAAGAGACCTTGGGCCTTAAGGGAATATTGGTGGTAGTCTGAGAGGACTCCTTGTGACCAGGCATGGTGGTGGCTACAGAGTAAGGCTCCTCTGCCTTTGTGAGGGGGAGGGAAGAGTGGCAAGGACTGTGTCTTGTGGTTTGAGTGCCAGCTCAGCTGCAATGGAATAGAATATCAGGTAGACTCCTAAGGGTTTTGACTTTAGACTCTGATTCCCAAATAGTACTTCTGGACCCACCCAGGGCCTGGGGGATCCCATTGTCCTGAAGGGAAAGACATAGGCCTGACTGAATTTGCCACATACTGATAGAGGCCTAGGACCTTGAGGGAACATAAACAGCAGCCAGGGAGTGGTTACGGCAGGCCTTTGGATGAGACCCAGCATTGTGCTGGCTTCAGATCAGACCCAGCACAGTCATAGTAGTGGTAGCCACAGGGGTGCTTTTTTCACTCCACCCCCAGGTTTAGGTGGCTCAGAACACAGCAAGAGAGAGACTCTGTATGTTTGGGAAAAAGTAAGGAAAGGCTACAGTAGTCTCTGTCTGGTAATCTAGAGAATTCTTCCAGATTTTGTGCAACACCATCAAGGTGGCACATCTACAAGTCTGCAAGAACCACAGCATTAAATGGCCTGGGGTGCCCCCGTAAAGCAGAAAGTCCAGACAGTGAAGACTGCAATAAATACCTAACCCTTCAATGTTCATACACTGAAGAACATCTACCAGCATGAACAACATTAAGGAAAACATGACCTCACCAAATGAACTAGACAAGGCACCAGGAACCAATCCTGGAGAAACAGGGATATGTGACCTTAGAGAGAATTTGAAATATCTGTGTTGAGGAAACTCAAAGATATTCAAGATAACGCAGAGAAAGAATTCAGAATTTTATCAGATAAATTTAACATAGAGATTGAAATAATTTTTTAAAAATCAAAGCAGAAATTCTGGAACTGAAAAATGCAATTGGCTTACTGAAGAATGCATGAGAGTCATTTCACAGTAAAATGGATCAAGCAGAGGAAAGCATTAGTGAGCTTGAAGAAAGGCTATTTGAAAATACATAGAGAAGACAAAAATAAAAGACAATGAAGCACAGTTGCAGGATCTAGAAAATAGCTGCAAAAAAGCAAATCTAAGAGTTATTGGCCTTAAAGAAGAGACAGAGAAAGAGATAGTATACAGAGTTTATTCAAAAGGATAATAACAGGGAACTTCCCCAACCTAGAGAAAGATATCAATATCCAAGTACAAGAAGGTTATAGAACACCAAGAAAATTTAGCCCAAATAAGACTACCTCAAGGCATTTAATAGTTAAACTCAAGAAGGTCAAGAATAAAGAATAAAGAAGGAATCCTAAAAACAGCGAGAGAAAAGAGACAAATAACATATATTGTAGTTTCAACAATCTAGCAGCAGCCTATTGAGAGGAAATCTTACAGGCCAGGAGAGAGTGGCATTTAAAGTGCTGAAGAAAAACTTTTACACCAGAATAGTATATCTGGTAAAAATATTCTTTAAATATGAAGAAATAAAGACTTTCCCAGACAAAAAAAAAAAAAAAAAAAAAAAGCTGAGGGATTTTATCAATACCACACCCATTCTACAAGACATGCTAAATGGAATACTTCAATCAGAAAGAAAATGACATTAGTGAGCAATAAATAATCTCCTAAAGTTACAAAATGTACTGGTAATAGTAAATACACAGAAAAACACAGATTATTATAACACTCTAAGTGGGGCATGTAAAGTTCTTTTATCCTCAGTAGATAAACAACGAGCCAATCAAAAATAACTACAACAACTTTAAGACATGGTCAGTACATTAAGATATAAATAGAAACAACAAAACAAAGCCAGGGAATGAAGTTAAGGAGCGTTTTTATTAGTTTTCTTTTTGCTTGTTTGTTTATGTAAATAGTGTTAAGCTGTTGTTAGGTTACAGTAATGGGTTATAAAAGTATTTGCAAGCCTTTTGGTAACCTCAAATCAAGAAATATACAATAAATACACAAAAAATAAAAAGTAAAAAGCCAAATCATATTATCAGAAAAATCATCTTCACTAGAGGAAGACAGGAATGAAAGAAAGAAGAAAGAGAAGACCACAAAACAACCAGAAAACAAATAACAGAATGGCAGGAGTAAGTCCTTATTTATCAATATTAATATTAAATGTTATTGAATCGACTAAGCTCTCCAATCAAAAGCCATAGACTGGTTGAGTAGATGAAAAACCAAGACCCATTGATCTGTTGCCTACAAGAAACACTTCACCTATAAAGACACACATAGACTGAAAATGAAAGTATGGAAAAAGATACTTCATGCTGATGGAAACCAAAAAAAGCAGGAGTAGCTATACTTTTATCAGCCAAATAGATATCAAGACAAAAACTTTAAGAACAGACAAAGAAGATCACTATATAATGATAAAGGGTTGAGTTAACCAAGAGGATATAACAATTTGAAATATATATGCATCCAACACTGGAGCACCCAGATATATAAGCAAATATTATTACAGCTAAATACAGAGCTAGGCCCCAGTACAATAATGGCTGGAGACTTTCAGCATTAGACAAATCTTCTAGACAGAAAATCAGCAAAGAAATGTCAGAATTAATCTGCACTGTAGACAAAATGGACCTAATAGATACATAGAGAACATTTTATCCAAGAACTGCAGAATATTTCTTTTCCTCAGCACATGTATCATTCTCGAAGACAGACCATATGTTAGATCAGAAAGCAAGACTTAAAACATTCAAAAAATTGAAATATCAAGCATCTTCCCTGATCACAATGAAATAAAACTTGAAATTATTAACAAGAAGAATTTTGGAAACCATACAAATACATGGTAATTAAACAATATGCTTCTGAATGACCCATAGGTCAATGAAGTAATTAAGAAGAAAATTTTAGAGGCCTGGCGCGGTGGCTCCAGCCTGTAATCCCAGCACTTTGGGAGGCCGAGACGGGTGGATCACGAGGTCAGGAGATCAAGACCATCCTGGCTAATACGGTGAAACCCCACCTCTACTAAAAAATACAAAAAAAACTAGCCGGGCGAGGTAGCAAGCACCTGTAGTCCCAGCTACTCAGGAGGCTGAGGCAGGAGAATGGCGTGAACCTGGGAGGCAGAGCTTGCAGTGAGCTGAGATCCGGCCACTGTGCTCCAGGCTGGGCAACAGAGCGAGACTCCGTCTCAAAAAAAAAAAAAAGGAAGAAGAAAAATTTAAAACCTCTCTAAGCAAATAATAATGGAAACACAACATGCCAAAACCTATGAGATACAGCAAAAGCAGTACCCAGACAGAAATTTAGAGCTATAGGTGCTTACAGTTAAAAAGAAGAAAAGCTTTAAATAAATAATCCAGCAATGCCTCTTAAATAGCTAGAAAAGCAAGGGCAAATCGAACCCAAAACTTGTAGTAGAAAAGAAATCATAAAGACCAAAGCAGAAATAAACTAAATTGAAATGAAAAAATATAAAATATCAACAAAAACTGAAAGTTGGTTTTTTAAAAAGTTAAACAAAATTCCAAAAACTTTAGCCAGACTAAGAAAAAAAAAGTGAGAAGATCCCAATAAATAAAATCAAACATGAAAAGAGACACTAAACTGATACTGCAGAAATTCAAATAATCACTAGTGGCTACTATGAACAACAATAGCCCAACAGAAAAAATCCTAGATACATACAACCTACCAAGATTGAACCAGGAAGAAATCCAAAACCTGAAAAGATCAACAAGAAATAAGATCTAAGGTGTAACAAAAAGTCTCCCAGGAAAAAAAAAAAAAAAAAAAAAAAAAAAAAAAGACCAGGACTCTATGGCTTCACTGCTGAATTCTACCAAATATTTAAAGAATTAATCCTACTCACATTATTCAGAAAAATAGCAGAGACAGGAATACTTCCAAATTCATTCTACAAGGTTAGTATTACCTTGATACCAAAACCAGGCAAAGAAACATTAAAAATAGAATACTACAGGCCAATATCGCTGATAAATATTGATGCAAAAAGCCTCAACAAAATATCAGCTATCCCAATTTAACAATAAATTAGCAAGATAATTCATCAAGACCAAGTGGGATTTATCACTGGGATGCAAGAATGGTTCAACATATGCAAATCAATCAACGTGATACATCATATCAACAGAATGAAGGACAAAAAAAAAAAAAAAAAAGACCATTTCAACTGTCACTGAAAAAGAATTTGATAAATGTAAGTTTCCCTTCAGGATAAAAAGAAAAAATAATCTCCAAAAACTGGTTATAGAGGAAACATACCTTAAAGTAAAAGTCATATAAGACAGACCCACAATTAGTATCATACTAAATGGGAGAAAACAAAGTCTTCCCTCAAGAACTGGAACACAACAAGGATGTCCACTGTCACCACTGTTATTCAGCATAGTACTGGAAGTCCTAGCTACAGCAAGAAGACAAGAGAAAGGTATAAGGGGCATCCAAATTTGAAAGGATAAAGTCAGATTATCCTTGTTTGCTAATAAAAATCTTATATTTGGAAAAACCTAAAGATTCCACAAGGAAACTATTAGAACTGATAAACAAATTCAGTGAAGTTATAGGATAAAAAAATCAACATACAAAAATTAGTAGCATTTTTATATGCCCACAGTTAAAAACCAGAAAAAGAAAAAGGTAATCCCATTTACAATAGCCACACATAAAATTAAATACCTAGAAATTAACTGAATCAACGAAGTGAAATATCTATAATGAAAACTATAAAACACTGATAAAGGAAATGAAAGAGGACAGAAAAAAATGTAAAGACATTTCATGTTTATGTACTGGAAAAATCAACATCATTGGTGAAAATTTCCAGGACATTGGTCTGGGCAAGGATTTCTTGAAAAATACTCCACAAGCACTGGCAACCAAAGCAAAAATAAACAAATGGGATTACATCAAGTTTAAAAGCTGCATAGCAAAGAAAGCAATCAACAAAATGAAGACACAGCCCACAGAACAGGTGAATATATTTGCAAACTACCCATCTGACAAGGGATTAATAACTAGAATATACAAGGAGCTAAAACAAGTCTACTCTGGACTCTGGTGGTCTTCTTTGGGGAACAAACGGTCTGGGCATTACAGTTGCAGTGAGCCAAGATGGCGCCACTGTACTCCAGCCTGGGCCACAGAGCAAGACTCCTCTCAAAAAAAAAAAAAAAAAGGAGGAGGAAGCCTGGACAGGTCCCTTGTTTCAAAGGTATGGCACAAGGTAACATGTAAGCCAGGGAACCCAGACCAGTTCCTATACATAGACACTTGGTTACAGCTGGTTTTAGACCCCCCACCCCCAACACACAGTGGTTGAGAGAACCGGAGCATAAGCAGCAGCATAAGCAGCTGGCAGAGGCAAGAAAAGACCAGCAGAGAGAAAGGATAGAGACAGAGAAGAAAAGAGGCAAAGAGAGAGAGGAAGAGACAAAGAGGGAGTCAAGGAGGGAGGGAGGGAGGGAGGGAGAGAGAGAGGGGGGGCAGAGAGAGAGAGAGGAAGAGACAGAGGCAAAAGGAAAGTCAAAGAGAGACAAAGTCAAAGAGAGAAAGAGAGATATACAAGTAGTTAAGAAAAATAAAAAGGTGTACCCTATTCCTTTAAAAACCAAGGTAAATTTAAAACCTATAATTGATAATTCAAGGTATTCTCCATAACCCTATAACACTCCAATACCACTTTGTTGTCAGTGTAAACAAGGGCATATCCCCAAAGCACTGAGGCCTTCCTATCAAAAATCCTTAACCCAGTAACCCGCGGATGGCCCAAATGCATTCAATCTATAGTAGCAACTACTACTTTGCTAACAAATAAATAAATAAATAACTTTTAGAGGAAGCCTCAAAGTGAGCACACCTCACCAGTTCAGAAGTCCTAAGAAAAGAAAAAAAAGAAAAAAAGGGGGGCAGAATTTATATAAAAATAGTATTATATGGTAAATTCTTGTCCTGAAATAAATTAACTGGCTGTTAAAAGAAATATTTGTAATAAGTCAGAAAGTTGAGGCATGTCAAAGAATTGCCTGCAAAAGTCATGAAAAAGAAAAATGTTATAAAAAAGAATTTATGCAAAAAATGTTGTATAATTTAAAAATTACTAGACCTCCTGAATGTAAAACTATTTAAAAAAAAAAAACAGTTTATGTGCAAGGTGTATAAGAAAAGTAAAATATACCTTTGGTAAAAGGATTATAAGGAGGCATAAGAATGTACATTTTTACCTACATTAAAAAGTTAAAAAAACATTATTGTTTTGAAAGTTTAAGCAAGTTTTAAAACGTTAATTGTAAAGAAAATTCTGTGTGTAAACATATTAGCTAAAGTTAAAGAAGTATCATCCAGTTTTTCTGTGTACTGAACATTAAAGTAAAAGCATGATAGGTTTTTCTTAAAGCACCAATCTGCTCTTTAGCAAAAATTATAGAAGGTTAAAAACAGTCTATAAAATCCTACCTTATGGTCAAACATTAAAAATTAAATAAATATGTCTACAAGGTTTTATTAAAATTAGGTTTAACATTAATAATACACTAATATAAAGATAAAATTTAGCTTATCTGGCATAAAAATCATATGAGAAGCATTGTGAAATGTAAAATGGTATTTGGCTTTCTTTGATTTAAAAACTAATAAAAATAGGTGCTAAAGGAAATTTCTCAGTAAAAAGGCACTAAGGACTATAAAGTCCACTGCCAAGGTCCCCACATTTAAAACAAAAGGTCAATTTATTAAAAATTATATAGTTGATTTATCTTCCACTTTCCTTTCTTGCAAAAAAAAAAAAAAAAAAAAAAAAAAAAAACCCTAAAAGTCTTTTAACACATGTACCACCCCTAGAATTTCCAGTAAACCAACACCAGCCTGAAGATCATGTTCTCATCAAAGGGTGGAAAGAAGAAAAACATGAGCCAGCCTGGGAAGGACCCTACCTTATGCTGCTAACCATGGAGACTGCCATTTGTACAGCACACACAAAAAAAAAAAAGAAAAAGAAAAAGAAAAAAAAAGGATGAACTCATCACACCTGAGTCAAGAAAGTGCCACCCTCTCCAGAGTCGTGGGCCATAGTCCCAGGGGAAAACCCTACCAAACCAAAGCTAAGAAAAATTTAACTCTTTTCATCCATTCTATTACTCTTTCTTGTTTCCTCATTCTATTGCAGACCATCTAGTTATTAACATAACCAAGTCAATTTCGCCTCAAACTATTGCATTTAATGCTTGCCTTGTTATACCCTGTGAGGACTTGCCCAGTCAAAGACAGCTTTCTACTTCAGAAAAGTACTTCTGTCCCTCTGGACTCTCCTCAGACTAGGCATTAGTAAACTAGGACCATTTAATCTGGGGAGATTTCAATAAAGACCCCAGTGCCAACCATGATTCTTGCCCCCCAATATAGAGCTTTCATGCCATAGTTGGTCTAATGTTCTGTGCACCACTACAGAGCAAGGATGGACTGCCCCAACCAGTTTTTGTAATTTCCTAAAACTATACATTCATTTTACTAGAGGATCATAGAAGTTAAAGACTTAAAACAAACTTTAGCAATTAAGGCATGATACCAAGATGCAAATGCCTGGTTAAAATGGATCAAATATTCCATCTGCACGTTAAACAAAAGCAATTGTTATGCTTGTGCACCTGGCAGGCCAGAGGCCCAGATTGTCCCCTTTCCACTAAGGTGGTCCTACAATCGACCAGGTGTGGGATGCATGGTAGCCCTTTTCCAGGATTCTCCAGCCAGGAGTAATAAGCCATGCCAAGCTCTCTCTGCTATATCCCAAAGTCTGGCATCCTGTGGGTCAGCCCCCAAGGGTGTCATCCACCTTCCATCTCCCAACACTAAGTTCACTTTGTGTCTCTAACAGGGAGGAAACTTAGCATTCCTTGGAGACATGAAAGGATGCAGTGAGCTTAAGAATTTTCAAGAGCTTATCAATCAGTCAGCCCTTGTTCGTCCCCAAGTGGATGTGTGGTGGTATTGTGGTGGACTTTTACTGGGCACTCTGCCAAATAACTGGAGTGGCACTTGTACTTTAGTCCAATTGGCTATCCCTTTCACCCTGGCATTTCATCAACCAGAAGGAAAAAAATAAGACATCATAAAGCAAGAGAAGCCCCTTATGGGTCTTTCAACTCTCATGTCTATTTAGACACAATTGGAGTCCCATGAGGAATACCACGTTGATTTAAAGCTTGAAATCAAATAGCTGCAGGATTTAAGTCAATATTTTGGTGGGTGACAGTTAATAAAAATGTAGATTAAACTATATCTATTACAACCAACAGCAACGAGCTATTCATGAGGTAAAAGAAAAACTCATGTCAGCCCCAGCCCTAAGGCTACCTGACCTGACAAAACTCTTTACACTTTATGTGTCAGAAGAAGAAAAAATGGCAGTTGGAGTTTTAACCCAGACTGTGGGGCCCTGGCCAAGGCCAGTGGCCTATCTCTGAAAACAACTAGACAGGGTTTCCAAAGCCTGACCCCCAGGTCTAAGGGCCCTAGCAGCAAAGTCCCTGATAGCACAAGAAGCAGATAAACTAACCCTTAGGCAAAACCTGAATATAAAGGCCCCCCAAGCTGTGGTAACTTTAATGACTACCAAAGGACATCATTGGTTAACAAATG
Source organism: Macaca thibetana thibetana (assembly GCF_024542745.1). Taxonomy (NCBI): domain Eukaryota; kingdom Metazoa; phylum Chordata; class Mammalia; order Primates; family Cercopithecidae; genus Macaca; species Macaca thibetana. The sequence goes on from NC_065591.1 coordinate 46,472,489, forward strand.
TTAGTTTAACCAAGTACCAAAGCTTGCTATGTGAAAATCCCCACATAACCATTTAAGTTTGCAACACCCTAAAACCCCACCACCTTGCTCCCGGTATCAGAGAGCCCAGTTGAGCATAACTGTATAGAGGTGTTGGACTCAGTTTATTCTAGCAGGCCCAACCTCCGAGACCATCCTTAAACATCAGTAGACTGAGCAGTATATGGACGGGAGCAGCTTCACCAGCCCCTGCAAAGTGACTCTGAAGAAGACAACAAGCCCTGCTCTAGTCACACCCAGAAGCTGACTGGTCCACGCATGGCCAAAGCATGAGGAAACTCATCGTGGGACTCATTTTCCTTAAAATTTGGACTTTTACAGTAAGGACTTCAACTGACCTTCCTCAGTCTGAGGGCTGTTCCCAGTGCATATATCAAGTCACTGAAGTAGGACAAAAGGTTGCTACAGTTCTATTATTTTATGGTTATTATTAGTGTACTGGAACTCTTAAAAGAACTTGTTTGTATGTTATTCTACACAAGGTATGTAGCCCAGGAAATGACCAACCTGATGTGTGTTATGACCCATCTGAGCCTCCCATGACCACAGTTTTTAAAATAAGATTAAGAACTTATTTTAAAATAAGATTAATGACTAGTGGGGGCTCATAAACAATATGAGTAAAGTGTTAGCCAAAACAGAAGAAAAAGGGTTACCTAAACAAGTCACCTTAAAATTTGATGCCTGTGCTGTCACTAATGGTAATAAGTTAGGAATAAGGTGAGGTTCTCTTAATTAGAAAAGAGGCTATGAGGCAGAAAATAAGTATATCTGTCATACATTAATAAATGCAAATACTTGTCTTGTGTCATTTAGGGCACTTGGATTCAAAAAAAAAAAAAAATGAAAAGGATCCAGTCCACCTTCAGAAAGGAAAAAATGGCCCTTCCCGTACTAAGGGACAATGTAACCCCTTAAAGCTAGTAATAACCAATCCCCTTGATCCTTGCTGGAAAAAAGAGGAACGTGTGACCTTAGGAATCAATGGGGCTGGACTGGATCCTCAAGTAAACATCTTGGTTAGAGGAGAAGTTTACAAATGCTTTCCTGAGCCAGTGTTTCAAAATTTCTATGATGAACTAAATGTGCCAGTACCAGAAATTCCAGGAAATTTATTTTTGCAATTAGCCAAGCATGTAGCCCAGTCTCTCAATGTCACTTCATGTTATGTATGTGGAGGAACTGTAATAGGAGATCAGTGGCCATGAGAAGCCCGAGAATTAGTACCTACAGACCCAGTTCCTGATGAATTCCCAGCTCAAAAGAATCACCCTGATAATTTCTATGTACTAAAACCCTCAATCATTAGACAATACTGTATAGCAAGAGTGGAGAAGGACTTCACCCTTCCTGTAGAAAGACTACATGGTGAAATTCAAACCACACAGAGAAAAATCCATTCAGTAAATTTCCAAATTTGCAGACTGTTTTGGCCCATCCAGAGTCCCACCAGGACTAGACGGCCCCCACTGGGCTATACTGGATATGTGGACATAGAGCCTACACTAAGCTGCCTGATCAGTGGACAAGTAGTTGTGTTATTGGCACTATTAAACCATCTTTCTTCCTACTGCCCATAAAAACAGGTGAACTCCTGGGCTTCCCTGTCTATGCTTCCCACGAAAAGAGAAGCACAGCTATAGGAAATTGAAAAAATAATAAATGACCCCCTGAGAGAATCATACAATATTATGGGCCTGCTACTTAGGCACAAGATGGCTCATGGGGATACTGGACCCCCATTTACATGATCAATCGAATCATACGGTTACAAACTGTCTTAAAAATAATCACTAATAAAACCGGCAGAGCCTTGACTATTCTGGCCCAGTAAGAAACTCAGATGAGAAATGCTATCTATCAAAATAGATTGGCTCTTGACTACTTGCTAGCAGCTGAAGGAGGAGTCTGTGGAAAATTTAACCTTACTAATTGCTGTCTACACATAGATGATCAAGGGCAAGTAGTTGAAGACACAGAGATATGACAAAACTGGCACATGTACCCATGCAAGTGTGGCATGGATTTGATCCTGGGGCCATGTTTTGAAAATGGTTCCCAGTGCTGGGAGTATTTAAAATTCTTATAATAGGAGTTATAATAATAACAATAGGAACCTGCCTACTGCTCCCTTGTTTGCTACCCGTACTTCTTCAAATGATAAAAAGCTTCATTGCTACCTTAGTTCACCAAAATGCTTCAGCACAAGTATACTATATGAATCACTATCGTTCTGTCTTGCAAGAACACATGGGTAGTGAAAATGAAAGTGAGAACTCCCACTAATAAAATGAGTGAGAGTCTCACAAGGGGGGAATAAGGAAGGAGACCACCCTCATATCGTCTTATGCCCAATTTCTGCTTCCAAAGAAAGAAGTAAAATCTAAAAGGCAGAAATGAAATCCACAGGCAGACAGCCCAGTGCCACACCCTGGGCCTGGTAGTTAAAGATCGACCCCTGATCTAATCGGTTATGTTTTCTATAGATTACAGACATTGTATAGAAATGCACTGTGAAAATTCCTATCCTGTTTTGTTCCAATCTAATTACTGGTGCATGCAGCCCCCAGTCACATACCCCCTGCTTGCTCAATCACAACCCCCTCACACGCACCCCCTTAGAGTTGTGAGCCCTTAAAAGAGACAGGAATTGCTCACTCAGGGAGCTCGGCTCTTGAGACAGGAATCTTGCCGATGCCCTGGCTGAATAAACCTCTTCTTTAACTTGGTGTCTGAGGAGTTTTGTCTGTGGCTCGTCCTGCTAAATACCCAAATGAGAAGGAAACAGAAAAACAATTCTGATACTACGACAAAACAAGGTTCTTTCACACCCTCCAAAAATCACACTAGCTCACCAGCAATAGATCCAAACCAAGAAAAGATCTCTGAATGGCCACAAAAAAAAAAAAAAAAAAAAGAAATATTTTAAATGTTACAGGATATGGACAGAAAAAATTCCCCCAGATAAATAGACAGCATAAATTTATAAAGTTAGAACTTCTGAAAATGAAGGACACAGAGAAATGCAAAATACACTGGAAAATCTGAAAGGAATCAAACAAGCAGAAGAAAGAACTTCAGAGTTGGAAAACAAGGCTTTTGAATTAACCCAATATGACAAAGGCAAATAAAAAATAACTTTAAAAAATGAACAAATCCTCCAAGAAATTTGGGATTATGTTAAGTGACCAAATCTAACAATAATTGGAGTTCCCAATATGTTAAACGACCAAATGTAAGACTAATTGGTGTTCCTAAGAAGAAAAATCTAAAAGTTGGGAAAACGTATTTCAGGAAATTATCAAGGAAAATTTCCCTGGCCTTGCTCGAGATCTAGACACCCAAATACAAGCAGCCCAAAAAAATCCCATAAAATTCATCACAGAAAGATCATCACCTAGGCACACAGTCATCACGTTATAGAAAGTCAAGATGAAGGAAAGAACCTTGAGAGCTGTGAGGCAAAAGCATCAGGTAATCCATAAATGAAAATGTATCAAATTAACAGCAGATATCTCAGCAAAAACCCTACAAGCTAGAAGGGATTGGGGCCCTATCTTTAGCCTCCTTAAGCAAAACAATTACCAGGCAAGAATATTGTATCCAATGAAACAGCTTCATAAATGAAGGAAAGATACAGCCTTTTTTAGATAAGCAAATGCTGAGAGATTTTGCCACTACCAAGCCAGCACTACAAGAACTATTGAAAGGAGCTCTAAATCTTGAAATAAAACCCTGAAATACACCAAAATAGAACCTTCTCAGAGATTAAATCTCGCAGGACCTATAAAACAATAACACGATGAAAAAAAATAAGGTATTCAGGCAACAACTAGCATTATGAATAGAATTACACCTCACATCTCAATACTAACACTGTAAAGGGGTGGAAAAAGTCCACTCAAATGGACACTAAACGTGAGCAGGAGGAGCTATTCTTATATCTTATATTCTTATTCTTATATCAGACAAAACAGACTTTAAAGCAACAACAGTTAAAGACAAAGACAGATATTATATTGTGGCTGACTGCTACAACCACTACTTGAGATGGTCACTATGACAGTTACTACTGTTACTACTTGAGACCATCATTACAGCAGTTACTACTGTTACTGCTTGAGATCACCCTTATGACTGAACAAAGGGACAAATGTAGAAATAATAACAACAACAAGAAACTTTTAAGGAAAGGCAACACAGAGAGAAGAAAATAGCTCCCTCCTCCTAGTTAGCAAAAGCCACCACCTGAGCATCTCAGCGCTTCATATTTATTGGGTAACAAGAGCAAGGAGGAGGTAACGGTTGGTCAGCTGCTTAATTGATCACAGGTTCATATTATTACTGACAGATTGCTTCAATTGTGCCTGATCATAAGAAACACTTGCGCAGCCTCCAACATCTCCTTTTTGTTTTTAAATTAATTGAGCAAGGCAATTGCAGGCTGTGCAGTCCTTAATTGCCAGTTGGTGATCCAGCTTAATTTTTCTTAGCCCTTATTCAAAATGGAGTCACTCTGGTTTGAATGCTTCTTACATATTTCCCCCTTCCCTTTTACAAGAGGACCCTTAATCCTAAGGGTTGCAGAAGGATGAAGGTCCATCTTCCACAACTTCTTCATGCTGAATAAGGGTGATGATATTCCTGCTTAACTGTTAGGGTCTCTTGTATCCAGGGTAGAGAGGAGCCCAGTCAGAAAGCATTTGTCCGTTAATCATCAGTTGTACCTCTGAGTTCCAGCAAAAGGTGAAACCTGGTGCTCCGCAGTTTCTCAGCTTCCTGTGTGGTTTTCTTGATCTGTCCCCATATTATAGGGGTTGATGTCAGCGTGACTCCGGTCAGTCCTCATTCTGTCTTCGCGTTCAAATTCAAATTCAACTGGCTTTTGGCTCATACTGGGGGAACCAGGTCTATAGTTGGAATTCATGGGTCCCTCCAGTCTCCCATTCCATGGTCACACACATCTTGAGGGCACCCGCATGGCTTGTTCATCTCCTGCAAAAACACAAGCATACCCTTATCCCCATCTACTAAAACAGAAGCAAAGGCTTTTGTGGCTGTAGCCGGGAGGCAGGCCGTTGCTGAAGCATTTGTTCTACAGGCAGTAACTCAGCTTCTGCCTCTTGGTTAATTACCATGGGATAAAACTTTCCATTGATAACGAAAGACAGGCTCTTTCTGATTAACAGGAGACACAGAAAAAGCAAATCTAGGCTTATCTTTCTTGTAAACAATCTTCAAGATCTATTACCATGAGAGACCATTCTCTTGCTCCCATATCCATAAGCCCACAAAACTTAACTGCACAAGTGGGTCTATGAGATGCTATGGGTTGTCATAGATAAATCTCTCTCCTAGTTGCACTTCCAAATCCCTGACCTTCTTGCTTCCTCTTACGTAGAGAAGGGTACAACTTAAAGGGAACAAGCAACAGTTGAGCAACATATTCTCCTGGTTCAAAAACCCAAAGATCTGTGACATTACCACTACCTGAATTTCTCCTTCACAATCCAAATCAATATCTTGGGCCTGTAAGTTAAGACAATTTTACCAAAATAAATCCCATGTATTTTGCTGGCAAAGATTCCCAAATATCAACGTGAATCTTAGTGAGTTTCTTTCAATTAACATAATTTGTTCTCTAGGAGATCTAATCTTGTGTTTCCAGGTGTTCCTGGGGGAAAGGGAATCAGTCTGCCTCCAGAAACCCACCCCTGAGACAGAGTTATGGCCTGGATGGGGAAATGCCCTCATAGTTTGAGGTGCCCAGTCCAGGCCCCCTTCTCGCTTCCTGACAGGGGGGTGCCGTTTTGATGAAATTTTGAGTGACATTGATTAGCCCAGTGATTTCTTTTGTTGCAATGAGGGCAAAGTCCTGGCATTTTTTTTCTGTTGAGAGGGGAACTGTGTTACAAGATTCCATTTGCCCAGTGGTCTGGCAGTGTTCTTTTTTGAAATGTCTAATTTTTCTACACTTATAACACTTTCCCACTTTAGTGCTTGACCCTTGTTTTCCTTTGGATCTGTCGGCTACCAAATTAGACATTGCCTGAGTCAATACTGCAGAGCAATGAAGCTCAGTTCCCACATCTTGATAGGCTCCGAGAAAACCTCCCAAGTCCTCTGCACAACTCAAGGTGCCAGTGCATGTTACAATCCATGAAAGCCAAAGTTAAAGTTAGCCTTTCTGTAGCCACAAAAGACAATACAAGCCAATTTTCATCCTCCCTCTCCTTATCATCCTACAGCACTTTTGATAGATGTTGTAGGTATGGCAAAAAAATTCTCTCAAATCCTGAAATAACAAAAAGATGGTACATACCAAACTCCAAACAAAAAAGAGAAAAGAAATGGAAATAAACAAATTCTTCCTCATGTTACCCTGATTCAAAAACTTCCCATTCTTTGTACCTCTAGGGCACTGACCAGCACCCTTTCAGAGCACTGACCTTATGTTGCTTCAGGCAGACTTGTAATGTCTAGTTGGTTTTAGATTTTTCTGGGCTTTAGTTTTTTCTGTTCCAGGAGACCTTCCTCATTCAAGTCCCTATAGGACCCTATCTGTCCCTGCAAATCTCCACTAGTCTTTGCTAGTCTCTACTTTTGTACCTCTTTAGGGCACTGACCTTATATTGCTAGTCTTTATCTATCCCTATCTGTCCCTATAGTACCTGTTAATTCCTCCAAGTTCCTGCAAGTCCCTGTATCTCCCTACCTATCTCTATTCATCTCTATTTCTGTTTACCTCTATTTATCCCTGCAGGCCTCTTTGGGTCCCTTCAGGTCTCTTCAGTTTTGTTTGTCCCTGATAGTCCCTGTTAGTCCCTGTTCAGACACCACTTTTGGCTGACTGCCACAACTACTACTTGAGATTGTCACTACAGCAGTTACTACTGTTACTGCTTGAGACCATCATTATGACTGAATGAAAGGACAAACGTAGAAATGATAACAACAATAAAAAAAGAAACTGTTTTAAGGAAAGGCAACATGAGGAGAAGAGAGAAGACAAGAAGAAAAGAGCTCCTGCTTCTAGTGAGCTAAGGTCACCGCCCAAGCTTCTGAGCCCTTCATATTTATTGGGTAACAAGAGCAAGGAGGAGGAGGTAACGATTGGTCAGCTGCTTAATTGATCACAGGTTCATATTGTTACTGACAGGCTTCAATTGTGCCTGATCATAAGAAACACTTGTGCAGCCTCCAACAGCATATGATGATAACACATCTAGTCCAACAGGAAAATATTAGAATCCTAAATATATACGCACCTAATACTGGAGCTCCCAAGTTTATAAAACAGTTACCACTAGAATTAAGAAATGAGATAGATGGTAACACAATAATAATGTGAGATCTCAATACTCCACTGACAGCACTAGACAGCTCATCAAGACAAAAAGCCAAAAAGAAACAATAGATTTAAAGTATACCCTAGAACAAATGGACTTAACAGATATTTACAGAACATTCTGCCCAACAACTACAGAATATACATTCTGTTCATCAGCACATGGAATATTCTCCAAGATAGACCATATGATAGGCCACAAAACAAGTCTCAATACATTTAAGAAAATCAAAATTATAGCGAGTACTCTTTCAGATTACAGTGGAATAAAATTGGAAATCAACTCCAAAAGGAACCTTCAAAACCATGCAAATACATGGAAATTAAATAACCTGCTCCTGAATGATCATTGGATCAACAATGAAATCAAGATGGAAATTTAAAAATTCTATGAACTGAACCATAATAGGGACACAACCTATTAAAACCTCTGGGATACCACAGCCGAATTCTACCAGAGGTACAAGGAGGAGCTGGTACCATTCCTTCTGAAACCATTCCAATCAATAGAAAAAGATGGAATCCTCCCTAACTCATTTTATGAGGCCAACATCATCCTGATACCAAAGCCTGGCAGGAACACAACAAAAAAAGAGAATTTTAGAACAATATCCCTGATGAACATCAATGCAAAAATCCTCAATAAAATACTGGCAAACCGAATCCAGCAGCACATCAAAAAGCTTATCCACCATGATTAAGGGGGCTTCATCCCTGGGATGCAAGGCTGGCTCAACATACACAAATCAGTAAACGTAATCCAGCAATATAAACAGAACCAAATACAAAAACCACAAGATTATCTCAATAGATGCAGAAAAGGCCTTTGACAAAATTCAACAGCCCTTCATGCTAAAAACCATCAATAGATTCGGTATTGATGGAACATGTCTCAAAATAATAAGAGCAATTTATGAAAAACCCACAGCCAATATCATACTGAATGGGCAAAAACTGGAAGCATTGCCTTAGAAAACTGGCACAAGACAGGGATGCCCTCTCTCACCACTCCTAATCAACATAGTGGTGGAAGTTCTGGCTAGGGCAATCAGGCAAGAGAAAGAAATCAAGGGTATTCAATTAGGAAAAGAAGAAGTCAAATTGTCCCTCTTTGCAGATGACATGATTGTATATTTAGAAAACTCCATCGTCTCAGCCCAAAATCTCCTTAAGCTGATAAGCAACTTCAGCAAAGTCTCAGGATACAAAATCAATGTGCAAAAATAACAAACATTCTTATACACCAATAACAGACAAACAGAGAGCCAAATCATGAGTGAACTCCCATCCACAACTGCTTCAAAGAGAATAAAATACCTAGGAATCCAACTTACAAGGGATGTGAAGGACCTCTTCAAGGAGAACTACAAACCACTGCTCAGTGAAATAAAAGAGGACACAAACAAATGGAAGAACATAACATGCTCATGGACAGGAAGAATCAATATCATGAAAATGGCCATACTGCCCAAGGTAATTTATAGATTCAATGCCATCCCCATTAAGCTACCAAAGACTTTCTTCACAGAATTGGAAAAAACTGCTTTAAAGTTCATATGGAACCAAAAAAGAGCCTGCATTGCCAAGACAATCCTAAGCCAAAAGAACAAAGCTGGAGGCATCACGCTACCTGACTTCAAACTATACTACACGGCTACAGTAACCAAAACAGCATGGTACTGGTACCAAAACAGAGATGTAGACCAATGGAACAGAACAGAATCCTCAGAAATAATACCACACATCTACAGCCATCTGATCTTTGACAAATCTGATCTTTGACAAACAAGTAATGGGGAAAGGATTCCCTATTTAATAAATGGTGCTGGGAAAATTGGCTAGCCATAAGTAAAAACTTGAAACTGAATCCTTTCCTTACTCCTTATATGAAAATTAATTCAAGATGGATTAGAGACTTAAATGTTAGACCTAAAACCATAAAAACCCTAGAAGAAAACCTAGGTAATACCATTCAGGACATAGGCATGGGCAAGGACTTCATGTCTAAAACACTAAAAGCAATGGCAACAAAAGCCAAAATTGACAAATGGGATCTAATTAAACTAAAGAGCATCTGCACAACAAAAGAAACTACCATCAGAGTGAACAGGCAACCTACAAAATGGGAGAAAATTTTTGCAATCTACTCATCTGACAAAGGGCTAATATCCAGAATCTACAAAGAACTCAAACAAATTTACAAGAAAAAAACAAACAACTCCATCAAAAAGTGGGCAAAGGATATGAATAGACACTTCTCAAAAGAAGACATTCATACAGCCAACAGACACATGAAAAAATGCTCATCATCACTCGCCATCAGAGAAAGGCAAATCAAAACCACAATGAGATACCATCTCACACCAGTTAGAATGGCAATCATTAAAAAGTCAGGAAACAACAGGTGCCGGAGAGGATATGGAGAAATAGGAACACTTTTACACTGTTGGTGGGATTGTAAACTAGTTCAACCACTATGGAAAACAGTGTAGTGATCCCTCAAGGGTCTAGAACTAGAAATACCATTTGACCCAGCCATCCCATTACTGGGTATATACCCAAAGGATTATAAATCATGCTGCTATAAAGACACATGCACACGTATGTTTATTGCGGCACTATTCACAATAGCAAAGACTTGGAATCAACCCAAATGTCCATCAGTGACAGACTGGATTAAGAAAATGTGGCACATATACACCATGGAATACTATGCAGCCATCAAAAAGGATGAGTTTGTGTCCTTTGTAGGGACATGGATGCAGCTGGAAACCATCATTCTCAGCAAACTATCACAAGAACAGAAAACCAAACACCACATGTTCTCACTCGTATGTGGGAATTGAACAATTGCATCACTTGGACACAGGAAGGGGAACATCACACATCGGGGCCTATTGTGGTGGGGGGATAGCATTAGGAGATATACCTAATATAAATGACAAGTTAACGGGTGCAGCACACCAACATGGCACATGTATACATATGTAACAAACCTGCACGTTGTGCACATGTACCCTAGAACTTAAAGTATAATAATAATAATAATAAGAAGAAGAAGAATAAAACCTCTGGGATACAGCAAAAGTGGTGCTAATGGGAAAGTTTATAGCATTAAATGCACATATCAAAATGTCTGAAAGAGCACAAATAGACAATCTAAGGTACACCTCAAGGAACTAGAGAAGGAAAACCAAACTAAACCCAAACCTAGCAGAAGAAAAGAAATAACAAAGATCAGAGCAGAATTAAATGATACTGAAACAAACAAACAAAGATAAGTGAAACAGAAATCTGGTTCTTTGAAAATATAGACAAAATTGATAGACCATTGATGAGGTTAACCAATAAAATAACAGAGAAGGTCCAAATAAGCTCAATTAGAAATGAAACAGGAGATATTACAACCAACACCACAGAAATACAAAAGATCATTCAAGGCTACTGTGAACACCTTTACATACACAAACCAGAAAACCTAGAGGATATGCATAAATTCCTGGAAATATACAAATCTCGTAAATTAAACCAAAAAGAAAGAGAAACTCTGAATAGACCAATAAAAAACAGTGAAATTGAAATAAAAATTTTAAAAATTGCCAACAAAAAAAGTAGAGGACTAGATGGATTCACAGCTGAAGACATTCAAAGAATTGGTACCAATCCTACTGAAACGATTCTCTGTATTCCCAGCAGAGGGTGCATCTTCTTCCCACATGGAAGCCTCCTGTCCATGTGCATTCTTGGATTCCAGAGCAAAGGTGGCCTCAGATAGGCAAAAAGGAACTCCTGAATTTGTTCCTAAATGACTTTCACTCTCCTCTATATTGTTCCCTATTTGATTAGCTTCTCATTCTCTATCTGGAGTTTGGTATTTTTCTCAACCCACAATTTTGACTGCCAACTTGGATTCTACTTGAGAATCACTCTGTTGCTTTACTCCCTCTAACATGTATAATCAACACAGAATTGTGCTGGTTCGAAAGGGCTGGTCAAAGACTGGATCAGGAGTCAGCCCCACTGGGCTCAAATTCATACTATATAAGTCCCAGGACAAATAATTCATTCTTTTTGTGCTCCAATGCATTATTGGCCTGGGAATCATACGCATTCTTACCTCGTAGGCTCTTCAGATAATTAAAAGAGGCAATACCTAATAAACTCTCAATCAGCTGCTGTTATTCTCCCAAATTAGACCCAGCCCTCATTCTCCAGTTGAAGTCTGCCTGAATCTCTCTTTATACTCCAAGCCCTATACTAGCCCTATTTCCCTGATGGACTCTGCTAATACAAATATTTTCATCAACAGAGAAATGAACCACAGATCTCCTGAAAGAGAGAAAGAAATGGGATTACATTGTGTATACGGAGCAGAACACTTACTAGTCCCCCATAGATATTCCTTCAGTTGCACTCAGACCTCACTCACACTTACTCTTTCCTCTATTCTATTGCTGAACAGTTCAGCTCAGAACCACACCCTACCCAAACATTGTGTACAAAAATGCTTCTAGGTGTTCAGCAAAGCTACACTGAGACCTCATTTCAAAGGTACATCAGTGGTCATTTTCTGGTTTTGGGCACACATCAATCATTCTTCTCAACACAGATAGAGCTGTCCACAAATACATTTCTGATTAATGAAATTATCTTCATATAATTACAAATGTGTGTTCTAATGCCTTACATTGTGCTTTCATTTTTATTTTCCATTTCACCAAAATCTACCATTACCATTAGGCTCCTCATGCATGCATTCATTCATTAAATGAATATTTATGAAGAGCACAGTGTGCTGATCATGGAAATAGGCACCAGGAGTATAAAACGTAAAATGTGGTCCTGTCTGCAATGACTGACACACTGAGTTATTTCTCACCCACCAGGCCCAGCCATTTTCACTCTTATCCTAGCGAAGGTCACATTTTCCTCCAGTTCATAATTCATGGTCTTCTTTCCTGTCCATGGATCACCAGTCCTAGTCATGAGGGTGTCACAACCACCTCTTTCTGTATCTGAATTCCTCCACCTGAGAGAAAATGTCAGGCCCAGGATAGAGTAATGATCGGGTCCACAGCCCTGGCCACTTGAGTGGGGGTGTTTTGATCCTAATGTTATTCCCACGTCAGTACGGAACTTGTGTGGCAATAAGGAGAAGTCAGGCTTCAGAGTCAGCAAGAACTGGATTTCAAACTGGATTTTAGGACTCCCACCTTTTGATAGGTGACTTATTCTCTGTGAGCCTCTGTTTCTCTCCTCTTTAAAATGAGAACAGTAAATCCCACATGGCAGGGTGGTGGGGAGAATCAGAGATCATACAGCTGGTGATCACATCTGGTTTGTGTTCCCAGGGACACCAGATTAGGGTTTCTGAGCATGGATCCAACCATCCCAGCCTTGGATACAGAACTGACACCAATCAACGGAACTGAGGAGACTCCTTGCTATAAGCGGATCCTGAGCCTCACGGTACTGACGTGCATCATTTCCCTTGTCGGGCTGACAGGAAACGCTGTTGTGCTCTGGCTCCTGGGCTTCCGCATGAGCAGGAACGCCTTCTCCATCTACATCCTCAACCTGTCCATGGCCGTCTTCCTTTTCCTCAGCGGCAACGTTATATGTTCCGCCTCACTCATCAATATCTGTCATCCCATCTCCAAAATCCTCATTCCTGTGACGACCTTTCTCTACTTTACAGGCCTGAGCATGCTGAGCACCATGAGCACCAAGCGCTGCCTGTCAGTCCTGTGGCCCATCTGGTACCGCTGCCGCCACCCCACACACCTGTCAGTGGTCGTGTGTTTCCTGCTATGGGTCCTGTCCCTGCTGTGGAGCATCCTGCAGTGGAGGTTCTGTGACTTCCTGCTTAGTGATCCTGGTTCTCTTTGGTGCCAAACATCAGATTTCATCACAGTCCTGTGGCTGATTTTTTTATGTGTGGTTCTCTGTAAGTCCAGCCTGGTCCTGCTGGTCAGGATTCTCTGTGGATCCCGGAAGATACATGACCATCCTGTTCAAAGTGCTGGTCTTCCTACTCTACGGCCTGCCCTTCAGCATTCAGTGGGCCCTGTCTACTGGGATTCACCTGGATTTGGAAGGCATTTTCTGTCATGTCCATCTAGTTTCCATTTTCCTGTCCTCTCTAAACAGTAGTGCCAACCCCATCATTTACGTCTTCGTGGGCTCCTTTAGGCAGCGTCAAAATAGGCAGAACCTGAAGCTGTTTCACCAGAGGGCTCTGCAGGACACGCCCGAGGTAGATGAAGGTGGACGGAGGCTTCCTCAGGAAACCCTGGAGCTGTCGGGAAGCCGATTGGAGCAGTGAGGAAGAGTCTCTGCCCTGTCAGTCAGGCAGGACTTTGAGAGCAACACTGCCCTGCCACCCTTGACAATTACATGTGTTTTCTTAGTGTTGTGCCTCAGCAACGTCTCAGTGGTAACTGAAGATCGTCGAATAGATGTTTATCTAATCTGACAGTTCCAGTTTTCACCCACGGAAAGCATTAGTCTGACAGTACAATGTTTAGATTCTCCTTGATATTACCAACACATTTTTCCTCTTATCTTACACTGAAAACTTTTTCTGCAATTTTCTTTCTTTTTTTTTTTTTTTTAATACTTTAAGTTCTAGGGTACATGTGCATAACGTGCAGGTTTTTTACATATGTATACTTGTGCCATGTCGGTGTGCTGCACCCATCAACTCGTCAGCACCCATCAACTCATCATTTACATCAGGTATAACTCCCAATGCAATTCTTCCCCTCTCCCCCCTCCCAGGGATAGGCCCCGGTGTGTGATGTTCCACTTCCCGAGTCCAAGTGATCTCATTGTTCAGTTCCCACCTATGAGTGAGAACATGCGGTGTTTGGTTTTCTGTTCTTGTGATAGTTTGCTGAGAATGATGGTTTCCAGCTGCATCCATGTCCCTACAAAGGACACAAACTCATCCTTTTTGATGGCTGCATAGTATTCCATGGTGTATATGTGCCACATTTTCTTAATCCAGTCTGTCACTGATGGACATTTGGGTTGATTCCAAGTCTTTGCTATTGTGAATAGTGCCGCAATAAACATACATGTGCATGTGTCTTTATAGCAGCATGATTTATAATCCTTTGGGTATATACCCAGTAATGGGATGGCTGGGTCACATGGTACTTCTAGTTCTAGATCCTTGAGGAATCGCCATACTGTTTTCCATAATGGTTGAACTAGTTTACAATCCCACCAACAGTGTAAAAGTGTTCCTATTTCTCCACATCCTCTCCAGCACCTGTTGTTTCCTGACTTTTTAATGATTGCCATTCTAACTGGTGTGAGATGGTATCTCATTGTGGTTTTGATTTGCATTTCTCTGATGGCCAGTGATGACGAGCATTTTTTCATGTGTCTGTTGGCTGTATGAATGTCCTCTTTTGAGAAATGTCTATTCATATCCTTTGCCCACTTTTTGATGGGGTTGTTTGTTTTTTTCTTATAAATTTGTTTGAGTTCTTTGTAGGTTTTGGATATTAGCCCTTTGTCAGATGAGTAGATTGCAAAAATTTTCTCCCATTTTGTAGGTTGCCTGTTCACTCTGATGGTAGTTTCTTTTGCTGTGCAGAAGCTCTTTAGTTTAATTAGATCCCATTTGTCAATTTTGGCTTTTGTTGCCATTGCTTTTGGTGTTTTAGACATGAAGTCCTTGCCCATGCCTATGTCCGAAACTTCAGCAAAGTCTCAGGATACAAAATTAATGTGCAAACATCACAAGTATTCTTATACACCAGTAACAGACAAACAGAGAGCCAAATCATGAATGAACTTCCATTCACAATTGCTTCAAAGAGAATAAAATACCTAGGAATCCAACTTACAAGGGATGTAAAGGACCTCTTCAAGGAGAATTACAAACCACTGCTCAGTGAAATAAAAGAGGACATAAACAAATGGATGAACATACCATGCTCATGGATAGGAAGAATCAATATCGTGAAAATGGCCATACTGCCCAAGGTAATTTATAGATTCAATGCCATCCCCATCAAGCTACCAATGAGTTTCTTCACAGAATTGGAAAAAACTACTTTAAAGTTCATATGGAACCAAAAAAGAGCCCACATCTCTAAGACAATCCTAAGTCAAAAGAACAAAGCTGGAGGCATCACGCTACCTGACTTCAAACTATACTATAAGGCTACAGTAACCAAAACAGCATGGTACTTGTACCAAAACAGAGATATAGACCAATGGAAGAGAACCAAGTCCTCAGAAATAATACCACACATCTACAGCCATCTGATCTTTGATAAACCTGAGAAAAACAAGAAATGGGGAAAGGATTCCCTATTTAATAAATGGTGCTGGGATAATTGGCTAGCCATAAGTAGAAAGCTGAAACTGGATCCTTTCCTTACTCCTTATATGAAAATTAATTCAAGATGGATTAGAGACTTAAATGTTAGACCTAATACCATAAAAACCCTAGAAGAAAACCTAGGTAATACTATTCAGGACATAGGCATGGACAAGGATTTCATTTCTGCAATTTTCATTGTGATAAAAGGAATTCCTGTCCACAACCCTAAACTCATATTTATACATGTTTCCTACCTGATGGTATCAAAAAGGAAGTTTCCTTATTAATCTCTCAGACTATGTTCCCCTGAAACCATATTCCCTTCTATGACTGGAGGCATTACTGAAGTTAGGAGCTCGATTCTGAATAAGTGAGTTCTGTTATCTCTACATTCCATTGAATTATCAGATATGAAGCAAAATAATGTCATTAGAGACAGACTCTCTCTTCATAAAAACACTCTCACAAATTGGTTTTATGAAAGGGCTAAATCTTACAATAGCACTCAGTCTATAGTCTAACATCACACCAATGCACAATTCCTGAAAGCATTTTCTAGAGATCCTGCAGGTGCTTAGGTCACAGGCATTGCAGAACTACCTACTACCACTACCTTGCATTCCTGCAGAAGAAGCCCTTGCCTCCAGGCAAACCCAGTTCAGCTTCTAGAAATCCCAGCATACAGAGGGAAGAATGTGCAAGTGCTAGAATGGGAAGAACACTGGACCTTGGTTTCAGGGATTTGGGATTCTCAAGCTGACTGCATGGCCAACATGGGTCGCATGCTTATTCCAGGCAAACCAAGTAGAAGTGAGTTATGGGACTGCCCCAGTCTGAAACTGTGCCCATTTGTGCATTTGTGCTCAGGTATCTCTTTTCAGAACATGTGGGTAAAGTGTGACTTTACCATAACCGTGGACTGAAGATAACTAGTGTTGAGATCCAGGTTGCCTGAGAAATTTATGTCACTACACAGTGACTATAATCTCAGTAAGCGTGTGTTCTTCCCACCTATGTGGAAGCGACCTAGAATCCAAAGAGACTGCTCTGATGCTTGTTCTGTATGAAAGTGTGGTATCAGTTGGGCACAATTAGTGTCAATGTTATCATTGCTGGCTATAGACATAGATGACATTTGTTTGCTGTTATCTAGCAGTTACAGCAGAGCATAGAAGAAGAAATCTCAATGCTCATGCCCATCATATTGGTTCAATTATTCTGGAGCTTTGCAGGATGCAAACACAGGGAAGGAGAGCAGAGACAGAGTAGATCTCATTCCTGAGTGTGTGTGTAGAAGTGAGTGGATCATGGAAGGCTTCATGTAATAGGTAGAATTTTAACTGATGACTACAATTGATCTAGCATTATTATTATAATTATACCCTCTGTAAATTTTGCCAGTCACTTAAATTTTTATATTGGGCAAGGAGAGGTAAATAGGATCTGGACAGATGGAAGTGGGAGAAGAGATAATTTACAGTGGCACTGTTAATAAAAGCATAGAGTTTTTTAGGGAATGGTGAATAATTCACACCAGAGTTTTATTCCTTGTGTCACCCCACATATTTGGTCATGATGGCAAGATCCCTCTTAAATAGAATCACAAGACTGGAGTGCTCTGAATAATGAGCATTATCTTTTGTGGTCTTGAAGTGATAGAGCTTGATGTTAGTTTTATGATATTTGTAGGAATGAACTCTATAATAACGTAAAGTCCAGAGAGGGCCAGGCAAGTCAGACCAACAGGACATGCCACAAAGTCAATGCCTTGCTCTCCTTACCCTCCTCACTGGGATACGTCCAGTCCTCCAGGGCCAGAAGGCACAGATAAAACAATTAAAAAATTAAAATAATAATAATAAAACAG